>NW_028230443.1:18169936-18487369 GCF_043228905.1 Azolla caroliniana
TTCACCAATGGCCTTTTCGAGGGATGCAAGTGTTTCCACACTCTCCTCTTTAATCCCCTGGATGACAATGTTCTTTGATTGTCGTTCACATGCTTTCAATTCTTGGACATCTATGCTTTTTATATTCTTTTCTTGATTCATCACATGCATAATAGATGAGTTTGATACCACATCCCCACTACATACATTGGCCCATGACTTTGTTGTGTATACATATTTCATGTCACTTACATCCTGGCTCATCGTGTCCAATTTTTCTTCTTTTAATGCATCCTTTAACTCAATCTTGTTAAGGCGCTCATTTATTTCAAAAGAAGCTTTCTTACATTCTTGAATCTCATCTTCAAGTTTCACAACCATTTTCTTAAGACTTTCATTCTCAATGACAACAATTTGGTGCTTAGCATTCTCCTTCATTAGTGTCATAATCTCTTTACCTTGCTTGTTTGTGATTTCTTGGAGAGAAATCAAGTGACTCATAAGCATTTTTTCCATTGTTGTTGAGTTTATTGCATTGACATCAAGAATCGTTGGTGATCTTGGCTCATCATCAATCATCAAGAATGGGTTTTTATTGATGACGATAAAGACAAGCCCGCACCATCATATAAGATCGTGTTTGACTACCTTACGGATGTGGTTTAATTGGACCATGAGAAATGGGTTCTTGTTTGATGGACTTCATGGGGTAACACAACTACTTTGTCGACTGAATGGGAAATTGATTTGGCGATTTTCACAATATGTTGTATGGGGATGTTGTCTAAAGAGGAGATAGAGGTATGTCATCTTGTTTTGCAACACTTGCGAGGGTTTCCCTTGCACTATCACTATTCATGAAGTAGTGAAGATAGCAAGGGTTGTATTATCAACTTGTTTTAATAACAAACATTGATTTACGAAAAAGAAAGAGAGAGATGTGCACACATTTGTGGAAACATTGAAACCTTCATCAAAATATCTAGTGAAAAAGTTTTAATGTGACAAAAGATAGTACACAAAACCCACCATCCTCCATGCACTTGTACAATCATGAGTCATGGGCCCTGTCCGATGAACTTGGTTGCCTCCATGTTGAGTATTTTATATCTGTATAAATGAAAGATGAAGACAACCTTATCTTCATTATTGTGAGGCTATGATATAGATAGTTTTCTCGATGGAGACTGTCATGTATATACAATGTGATGGTGCAACGATGAGGGTGCAAGTTGGTGAAAATGATGTGCATGTCATGTATAAACAATGTGATGGTGTAGGGATGAGGGTGCAAGTTGGTGACAATGATGGGATTCGGTGCAACTATCCAAGCATAAACAATGTGGAGGGCACAAGTTGGTGAAAATGATACATATATATTCTTTCCACATATTCAATATAGCCGAATAATAATAATAACAATGGATGAGAAACGTCGAGTTGCTTCCTCAATATAGACATACAAAATACATGTCACTTATCGATATGGACAATGAGCACACACTCTCATGAGTAACTTAACTAGAAAATGGAACGAATTAGACAAGCAAGAGCTCCATGTGACGATGCATTTCCCGGAATATCTGGCGACGAATTCATGAAAAGAAATCATTGCAAATACAGAGAACACACACACACACATACACAAAGAAAAGATTAAAGTAATTTGAAGATGACAATGAACCTTATCCATGACAAAACAATGAGGATAGAAAACCACAGTTTTAAAAAAAAGGTAGAAAGCATCAGACTTTTCCAGAGAAAACGCATGGTTTTATCAATAACGAACCCATGGTTTTATTTTTTTCAAAGAACAATCGATTGTTTGTTGAGATAGAAACAAACCACGGTTTTGAAACGGGAGAGAAAACCATGGTTTTACCAAACATTGGTTCACATGATGATAAAAACCGTTGTATTATGGATTAAGATAAAACCATGGTTTTTTATCGATAAAAATAAACTGTGGGGCCTTCTAGCATGATGAAAAGAAGAACTTATAAATAGACGCCCAAAAACCTGCAAACCCTAAACTGTCATTGCCCTAATTTCTTTGAGCCTAGAACTAATTCATCACAAGCCTAGTCTTCCAATTTACCCTATCTCTGATTCGATAGCCTCTGGCAATTTCTTCTCACGTTTTTCTTTTTCGGGTTTTCGTTTCTAGCCCAGCAGTTCCAAACCCTAAACCGTAAGCTCTAAATTACAGATCTAGAAAATTTTAAACACAGCACAAACGGAAGAGGAATGGATCGATTGAGTGCAGTGATTCCCATGGTGATGAGGGCAGCTTCTCAGAGGAAGGAATATGGTCTGCAGAACCCGAGTAATTACGTGATTAATCACTCTCGGATTCTGCTGAATCGGCCCGAGATGGGGTCTGAGGGGAACCAGGTAGCGGATCGGAAGAGGAACAACAACAAAAACACAGAGAATTTCCCTGCTAAACCCACACGGAGAAATATGATGGCGGAGGAGGCGGACGACGAAGACGCAATGGTCCGGCAAACCCTAATCCGCCAAGTCTTCGTGCCGCTCTACTAGAAGGAGATCCAATCCTACAGCGCCACGTGGCCGAGGTCAGGGGCTATGTCCACAGGTGCCATGCCACGTGGCAAGCTGATGATTAGGGTTACAAGGGTCTTAAAATCTAATGATTGGGGTTACAAGGGTCTTAAAATCTAATGATTAGGGTTACAAGGGTCTTAAAATCTAATGATTAGGGTTATAAGGCCTTAAAATCTCGGGCGTGTGTTCCGTACTCTTGAATGGGACACTTACCCCTGAGTCCGGATTGTTCTTTGCCATGTCATGTAGCACACGCGCGACACACACATTCAAGCCATATAATGCAATACCAATGAGGCTATGGTAACCTTGGTTAAAGGCCTTCTATAACTCAGCTTTATAACTCGCTAGCCCGACATGTTAGCCGGTGCCATTCGTGTCATCACCTTAATTGTTCCCCAATTGCATCCCTCCTAAGGCATTAATAGTGTGTGCCACCATTACCCCTCTTTTGACCCCACTCTAACATTCAATTGATTTGCCTCTTGGTTGATTGGTGAATGAAGCAATGGATTATGAATTGCATTTGGAAGTTTGTTGAGGGGTTTTCTCCTTGCTCGTTTTATAAGCCAAGCAAGCATATTTAATTGCATTTAACATCCAAACTCCCTTGGGCCAATTGGCAACACTATTAAACTTTAGAGGAAACGTTCAATATTGCAATCTTAGCAAAATTACATTTTCGTTGAGAGGTTAAATCCATATGCCATATCTACCAAGCACGGTTTTGGGGGGCGGGGGATGATGATTAATAAATATTTTTGTTGAGAGGTTACCCATATGCCATATCCGTCAAACAAGGTTAGGGGGATCACGATGTGGATAAGACGATTGTCCTTGAAAGACCTAATGTGACATATTGAACCCGAACAAAGTGTTATAGAGTCTAGAGTCTATACATTTGATATAGATGTCTGTCTAGTTTCTCTTTGGGCATCCACAATGTTCTATAATGGCATCTAATAAATTAGTTAATGACATGAGTGTGCTCTCTTTGTTCCATAATGGCATCTAGTAAATCAGGTAATGAGAAATTTTGAGTTGTGCATGATATGGTATCTTTTGCCATGATTTGAACTTTGAAATGATATGGTTTCTTTTAAGGCTGGGAATGATGTGACGGAAGCCAACAATTTTGTGTTCCTTCCCTATTTGAAAAATGTGTTAGTCATTAGAGGAATGGCTAAGTGGTTATGAGGTTATGAGACACATTTTTGAATGAGGTGATAAGATTCTATTTCTTAAGCCATTAAAAGATGTGATGCATGCTTTTGTGTTTATGAGTTCCTCTTAGAGAGTCTATGTGGTGGGTATTTTTTTCACTCTATCAATCACATATTCAATTACTCTTTCCAAGTCCATGGTATCGACCATATAGATATTAGTTGCCATAGGATATCCAACTTAATCAATCCCTCTTCCAAGGATCGGAACCGGCCACAACCGGTTGCACGTATGCTTATTCGAGTGCAAAGGAAACGAGTTGGATAATACGCAGACAGAAAACAAGGGACAAAAACGAAAACAAGAGACACAAGACATTTTCACGTGGAAAACCCGAATTGGGAAAAACTACGGGGGTCCACAAACCTCGAGAAACAGAATCGATATGATAGAGGAGAAGTACAATAAGAAACTCAGAGGCGATGACCTCAAGTTCTTCTTCTTCGGACTGACGGCTATAAAGTTACTAACTTTTACACTCTCACTTTCTCTCTCTCTTACAGAGTTACAGAGGCAACTACCTCCTCTAACTATGCAACAACTAATGATGATCAACTACACATCAAATAAAGTTTGTCCTAGTTGTTTATATACAACAACTTTCTGGCAATTTACAAGTATAGCCCACAAGGGGCACATTTGGACTATTAAATATAATCATTTGAATCGGTCATAAATCAATTCTCGATTTTGGAAAATTGATTTTTAGCCTCGGCCGAGCTCATCCATCGATTCATCTCTTCTCTTCCCATCCGAAGGGACCTGTTTCCTAACAAACTTCCGCTTCAATCCGGCATGGGGTACTTCATCAATCTGACTCTTTGTCGGCACACATTTAACTTCTCGGTTGACAACACCTTTGTCAACACATCCAATCCGTTGTCGTTCGTGTGGATCTTTACTAGAGAAAACTCCCTCTCTTCTACCCTCTCCCGGAGTCAATGCTACCTCCGTTGGATGTGCTTTGTCCTCGAGTGGTAGGCAACATTTTTAAGGTGGATGTCACTTTGATTATCATAGTGGAATCCTTCATCCAAATGATTTCCTTGTCGGCTTCCGCTACGGCCATATACTCGGCCTCCGTGGTTGACAGCACCACGACCTTCTGTAGCCTCGACTGTCACGAGACAACTTCCCCTGCATAGGTCATTACGTACCCAGATGTGGATCAGTTGGTATCCACATCAACCAACATGTCTGAATCAATATAACCTTCTAGTGTGGGGTTACTCGAGCCGAATCAAAGACACATGCACGGGGTGCCTCTCAGGTATCGAAGTATCCACTTCACAGCAGCCCAATGCTCTCTGCCGGGATTGCTCATATATCGGCTGACCACTCTGTTATTTGGTGGGAGGTGAAGCCAAGAACAACTCCACCCTCCGCCCAAGGGGGTTACGTGAGAAATAGAGATAGAGAAAGAAGAAAAAATGAAATAACACAAAATATGAGAGGGAAAAATGTATATTGCATTACATACCCCATAAGGGGTTTATATAGTACATCAAAATGTAACGGTTACATAATATGACCGTTACAAATAAGAATGTTACACACACACATAAATGTGCATGTGTTCATACACATACTCACACATATACATTACACATACACAACAACCACTTTATAGTCTTCCACCCTTATGCCTCCCAATACACTCCTACAGGTAACAAACTCCGACTGCATATCCAATGTTCGGCTTGGTACATACCATCACGTACATCATGGTTCTGATTGCTGAGACATAAGGGACTTTTGACATCTCGGTCTTCGCGGTTTTCGATTTCGGGCATTGGTCCTTACTTACCTTGTAGTTCGTCGGCAGTGGCGAGCCGTTCAGTTTCGCGCTTTCAATGCTGAATCTCAAAAGCAACTTTGTCACACACTTTTTTTTTCCCATAAAAAATATCCTCCATTGGTATTAAAATTAAAGGAAAAACTATATACATATATTGTGTTGCATCTATTCAAAACTAATACAACCCCTCCTCGGCATATCCATAGTGTCTATAGCCTCTTTTAAGTGACAACCATAATAATTTCTTTGTTCGATCCCGAACAATGTGCATTCCTAGGCTTTGCGTTGCCGGACCCATATCTTTCATATGACCTACTCAAGGCCTTCTTCAAGCTTCCGATTTTCCTCAGGTTGAACTTCAATCAGCATCATTTACGTACATTAGGAGAATGAGGAAATATCCTCCGTCGAACTTCTTCACAAACACACAGTGATCGGCATGCGTTTTGTGGTACCCTTTGTCGGTCATGAAGGATTCGAATTTTTGGTACCATTGCTGAGGTGCTTGTTTCAACCCATACAAGCTCTTCTTTAATCGGCATACCAGGTTCTCTTTACCTTTCTCCAAGAATCCTTTCGGCTGGTGCATGTATATCTCTTCCTCCAAACCTCCATGAAGGAAGGAAATCTTGACATCCAGTTGCTCGACTTCGACATCCATGCTAGCCGCTATACTCAGCATTGTTCGGATTGACGTCATCTTCACTACCGGGGCAAATATTTTGTCGAAATCGACACCCTTCTTTTGTTGAAAGCCTTTCCCGACGATTCGTGCTTTATATCTGGGTGGATTCCCACCATCTCCCGGTTTCAATTTGTACCCACTGTTGAGAACCGAACTCAACTTCCCTTAGAGATAGTGTTGACACTAACCAGTGGACATCTTACTATGCTAGTTTTGTAATTAGTAGAAAGGGCATTTGCCCTAGACTAGTTGGTATTTAAACCAACTCCTTGTAACTTAGTTATTGTTGGATGTAATTTACATTTTCACTAATATAGCTTCTTGTTCTAAGCTCTCTCTCTCTCTCTCTCTCTGTTTTGTCTCACACACATAGAGCACGCTTCCGTTACACAACACCACCTATGTCTCTCATTCTTTACATGGTATCAGAGCGTGTGGTTTTCTGATCAACCTTATTCAATTGTGATGTGCTACACACTGACAAATAGCTTAACCGGTTTGAGTAACAAAGAAGAAATCGATATCATGAACACTTAGATGGCAATCACTCTTCCTACAGAAAAGCTCGATAGAACAATCTTCGCATCTTGGGAGTACAAGATGCATCAATACCTTGTCGGACAAGGTTACTGGAGCTATATCGACGGAGCTCACAAAACACAACCCAACCCAACACACATCGACTACCCAGCATGGGAGTAGGCCGCAAGCCGTGTGTTGTATTGCCTTACATCATGCGTTCATGATCACATGCTCGACTATATTCGAGAGTCGAAAACGCCGAAAGAAGCTTGGCCCAATCTCAAGAAGATTTTCGCAGCCAACATGGTTGCATGAAAGCTCCAACTTCGACAAGAGTTAAACAACATACAACAGAGGGATATGTCGATCACCGGCTATACCTTGAAGATCATGGAGCTATGTGATGCCCTAGGGTCAATTAATGTCATCATCGACAATGACGAAATGGTGCAAATATGCTTCGGCGTCTTAACACCATGATTCGGCACAATTAGATCAACCATTCTCGCAAGGGAGAATCCACCTTCCTTTTTCGAACTTCACTCGATATTATTGGTGGAAGAAAATCATGCCCGACAAAGGGGCAATGCACCCGATGGTCAGATGCTCTACTCCCAGTGGGATGATAGAAGAGAATTCAGCTGAGGAAATAGGGGTCTATTTGACCGAGGGCGACAGGGTCAGCTAACCTGAGAACACGACACCCACCATTGGCAAGTAGATAGAAGCAATTCTAGGGAGTTCGACAGAAGGGGGAACCATCCTGCCGGACCGAGCCATCGCAACAACCTGATCGAATGCAGGTACTGTGGAAAACTCGGCTACTACGAAGTGGAGTGCCGAAAGAAGCAACGAGAGTCGGCTTCGACCAGTCGACAACCCACAAACTATGCCACGAATTCTGACTATAATTATCATGGTGGGATGTTCGTAATGAGGCATAAAACGCATTCAATGTTGGCAGAAGGTTTGACCATCACCTCTTCCCCAGAAGATGTATGGTTTGTAGACTCTGGTGCGTCCAATCACATGAAGTCTCACGAAGAGTTGAGAAAACCCAATCGACCCAGCTATGTCGAAATCGGAGATGACACGACTCACTCAATTCGATATATTGGAAATGTCCCATTCGGGAATGACAACAAACAAACCTATCTCAAGAATGTGTTGAAGTCTCACGAAGAGTTGAGAAAGCCCAATCGACCTGGCTATGTCGAAACCGGAGATGACACGACTCACTCGATTCGATATATCGGAAATCGAACGAGGTGAAACCGACTTGAAACTGTGGCACAAGCGAATTGGTCACATCAATCTCCAAAAGCTTAAAGGAATGCAGTCGAAAAGAGTCGTAATCAGACTCCCGACATTTACTGAAAAGGAGATTGTAGGTGTATATGAAGCTTGTCAATTTGGCAAACAACACCAACAACCAATCCCGAAAGAGAGGAATATGAGCAAAGGGATCCTGGATATTGTACATTCAGATGTGTGGGGACCAGCCCAGGCGGAAACATTCGGTGGTTGTTGATATTATGTCACGTTCATCAACGACTTCTTGAGGCATACCTGGATCTATCCTATGCGGCAAAAGAGCAAAGTGTTCAGACACTTCCAAAAGTCGGAAAAGCCACAAGTCGGCATGTCTGATGTCTTCAATCAGATGGAGGCAAGGAGTATTTCTCGGATGAATTTACAACGTATCTCCGAAAGGAAGGAATTCGACTAGAATTCTCGTGTTGACACACATCTCAACAAAACAGAGTATTCAAACAAAAGAATTGGCACATAGTGGAGGTGGCAAGGGCCATGATGAACGAGAATAACATGCCGAAATCGTACCGGGCAAAAGCGGCTAACACAATTGTCTACCTCATGAACATGTGTACAACCTCGGGGGTACCTGATGTAACCCCTCATGAGAAGTTTTTTGGAAAGAAGCCGAACCTATCACATATCTGAATATTTGGCTCAATTTCCTATGTACATATTCCTGACGAGAAGTGACAAAAGCTTGATCTGAAGTCGAAGAAATGTATCCCAGCAGGATACTCACTCAAACAAAAGGGGTACAAATGTTAAAATCGTTCCACCCGAAAAATTCGAGTAAGTTGGGACGTCGTTTTCAACGAGTTGGCATCCTGGTACGAACCAAAGATGACTCCGATTCCAACCTTAGTCAACCCAGTATCGACCGAACGAGAGATAGAAGAAGAAGACACTCATGCACACGTTCAAATGTTACAAATGTTACAATCATTCCACCTGAAAAATTCGAGTAAGTCGGAGAAATGTATCCCAACAGGATACTCACTCAAACAAAAGGGGTACAAATGTTACAATCGTTCCACCCGAAAAATTCGAGTAAGTCGGAGAAATGTATCCCCGCAGGATACTCACTCAAACAAAAGGGGTACAAATGTTACAATCGTTCCACCCGAAAAATTCGAGTAAGTCGGGATGTCGTTTTCAACGAGTTGGCATCCTGGTACGAACCAAAGATGACTCCGATTTCAACCCCAGTCAACCCAGAATCGGCCGAACGAGAGATAGAAGAAGAAGACACTCATGCACACGTTTGAAGAAAGCCCGATTACGACAAGGATGTGTGGACCACAAGAGCCCCCGAGTGATCACAACACATCTCGGCCGAGTCTAGCCAAACAAAGGGATGAGTCGACTCACTCTCTTGATAGTGAGTTCGAAGGCTTGGACATTCCAATCATCCGGACGAATGGAGCGAAGAAAGCCTTCGTCTCTATAAACGAGAAGCTCCCCCGCTCCACCTGAGAGAAAAACCCGGTCAGCTGATTCAGCTACGATGAGTATATGGCATACCATTATGCCTTTATGATGAAGGTGGCGACAATCTGAGAACCAGAAACCTTTTCCAAGGCAACCAAGGATCCACGATGGATCGAAGCCATGAACAAAGAAATGTAGGTTCTACGCAAAAACGAGACATGGGAACTCGTCCCCACAAAAGAAAGCAATCGGATGCAAGTGGATATATAAGGTAAAATACAATGTCGACGGTTTGGTGAATCGCTACAAATCATGACTCGTAGCCAAGGGATATGCTCAAACACACATAGTCGATTATGAGGAGACCTTTGCCCCAGTTATAGCTCTCGCAACTGCAAAAGGGTGGCATCTCCACCAAATGGATGTCAAGAACGCCTTCCTACAAGGCAAATTTCAGGAAGAAGTCTTCATGACTCAACCACCCGGTTTCGAATCGAGAAAACAGTCGACATCAGTCTGCCGATTCAAGAAGCCACTATATGGACTCAAGCAAGCACCCGTGCTTGGCATTCAAAGATCACCCAATATCTTCACCAAATCGGATTTCAAATGTCGAAATCGGACAACTACCTATACATTAAAACTGAGTCGAACAACCCAATTGTCATCATCCTATACGTGGATGATCTGTTCATCGGAGGAAAGAATCAAGCGGATGCTAATAAGGTTAAATCACTCCTATACAATAGATTCAAAATGAAAGACATGAACGAGCTCCATTACTTCCTTGGTATCAAAGTAATTCGGAGACCAGTCGGGATAATGATCTCTCAACGACACTACATTCTCAACTTACTCTACAAGTTCAGAATGACTAACTGCAAACCTGTGTCCACCCCTCTCGATCGAAATCTCAAGCTCGATGCCAATTCGAGAACAGAAGATTGTGAACCGACTTAGTATCGTCAACTACTCGATAGCTTAATCTATCTAACAATCACACGACCCGACCTCAGCTAGTCGATCGGTCTACTTAGCCAATTCATGCAGAACCCTCGAAATGTTCATCTCAATTACGCTAATAGAGTACTTAGGTACGTCTGTGGGACGATGGATTTCGGCATCCTGTATAAGTATGACACGATCGTTTGGTTCGAAGGGTACACAGACGCGGATTGGGCTGGCTATAAGGCCAATAGATGATCGACTTCCGGATTCATCTTCTCCCTCGGCAGTGGAGCGATCTCCTGGAGCAATAAGAAGCAGTAGATTGTTGCACTATCGAGCACAAAGGCCGAATACAGGGGCGTGGCAGTTGCCACATGCGAAGCTGTCTGGCTCAAGCACATATTGAAGGATCTAGGCGTTCCCATTAAGGACCCGACTCGCCTATACTGCAACAACATGAGTAGTATCTACTTGGCTCGGAACTCCGTATTCCACGTGTAGACCAAGCATATCAAAGTGCACTACCACTTCATTCGGGAGTGCATTCAAGTTGGAGATGTCGACTTACAAACACATTAATACAAATCTTCAGGTGGCCGACATATTCACAAAAGCCCTAGGTATCGACAAGTTGTGACAGTTCCTAACGAACCTTGGTCTCTCGATCACCAACCAACTGCGCTTGAGGGGGAGCACCGAAAAACACAGAAATCAGGCCAATGCCAAACAACAGCCGATCAAAGTCGAAGTATGGAAAAAAAAAACAGTAATTAGGTCGATGTCGAACAACAACCAATCAGTCCATCAAAGCCGATTAGAGGAGTCGAAGTATGATCATAATCGACCCGAACAAGGAGCACCCGAACAAGAATCGAACCGAACCAGCTCTTCGACATCTGGAAGTTGTGTTCGACAGGGCGTGTTGAGAACCAAACTCAACTTCCCTTAGAGATAGTGTTCACACTAGCCATTGGACATCTTACTAGGCTAGTTTTGTAATTAATAGAAAGGGCACTTGCCATAGACCAGTTGGTAGTTAAACCAACTCCTTGTAAGTTAGTTACTGTTGGATTTAATTTACATTTTCACTAATATAGCTTCTTGTCTTAAGCTCCCTCCCCCCCTCTCTCTCTGTTTTGTCTCACAAACATAAAGCACACTTCCGTTACACAGTATTACCTACGTCTCTCATTCTTTACACCCACTTATTCCGAAGTGCCTTTTTTCCTCTTGGTAGTTTAGTCAGTTCATACGCGTGGTTCTCATGCAAGGAATCCATCTCATCTTGCATGACACTTAACTAGTTTCAGCTGTAGGTATCGTTCTTAGCTTCCTCAAAGCTTTCCGGCTCCCCCTCATCGGTTAACAACACATACTCTTCATCCGAAAATCTTCAGGGGGGCCTCCTCTCTCTAAGGGGGTATCCTCGGGCTCCATTTGATACAGTCGGTTCTTCTTCGGCCGAGTCAAACTCGGTTCCTAGTTCGGCCGGTTCCCCTTGTTCTTCAGTCGGTTCTCAATTTTGCCAAGTACGGACTGGCTCGGATTCGATTTCGATCGAATCGTTTTCTACTCGATTCCACCAAGCATCAACTCGGCTTGATTCAGTAGTTTCTTCCACCTAAGCCGCCCGCGCAAGAAAGAAGAGCTCGAAGCCAATCCCATAGCGGGAATAGTGAAGCAGGTCTTTCCGTCCAAAAAGAATAGACTTGTTCTCAATCTCCCAATCGACAATCCTCTTCTCTTCCATGAAGACAATCTCTCAACTCCTAATCACCTTTTTCTCGGCTAAGTCCTATAACCGATAGCCGAATTCGTCATTGCCGTAACTGAGAAATATACATGGCCGAGATTTCGGGTCCAATTTCCCCCTGTGGTCCTTTGCCACATGCACATAGACAAGACGGCCAAACACCCTCAGATGTCGGTATGAGACGTCTTTGCGGCTCCACACCCTTTGTGGAATATCACCATCCAAAGGTACTGTCATTAGCGCCTCAACCCAGAAGGTCTTTGGTAACTTTGCATGTGCAAGCATACTTTGGACCTTCTTCATTACAATCTGGTTCATTCTCTCAGCCAGCCCGTTAAGCTCTGGCATCTTCGGCACGGTATACTCGAGCCAGATTCCCTGCGCTCGGCAATATTCTTTGAACGGTCCGCAGTACTCTCTGCCATTGTCCGCTCGGACTGCCTTCAATTTTCTACCAGTTTCCCTTTCAGCCCTCGCTTGGAACTCTTTGAAGACGGATTACACATGACCCTTTGTCTTCAGCATGTATGCCCACAAATTTCGGCTACAGTCATCTATCAAGGTCACGAAATACTGTGAACCAGCATGCGACTTTGTATCCACGTAGCATACATCCGTACGCACGAGTTGCAGCGGCATTTTATTCCTCATCGGGGGCCTCGATCAGAAGGAGGTTCGGTTTTGTTTGTCGGCCAAGCAATCTTTGCACTTCTCAAGTTGCACGTTCTTCACCTTCGGAATGAGGTTATCCTCGGCAAGCTCTTCATCCCCTTCTGGCTCATGTGCCATAACCGCTTGTGCCATAGCTCACTGGTTGTGTCGGTTGCCACATTTGCTTCCCCTCAGCATAATCTAGCATGCATCATATAGAGTATGCGTGTTTTCCTAGCTCAAGACACGATTAGGCTCCCTTTGCAAAACTTCATGACGTCATTCCGGATGCTACCCGTGTTGTCTTCATCATCCAGCCGACGGGTTGATATCCAGTTCAGTCGAACTTTCGGAATGTGCTGAACATCTCTCAACACAAGTCTGCACCCGGTTGACGTTACCAAACACACATCTCCAATGCCCACGATTCAGCATGCTCATTCATTTCCCATCTTTACAAATCCGAGATCTCCAGCTCTGTAAGATGAGAAGCATTTCCGGTCGGGGGTTAGGTGGAACGATGCACCCGAATCGATAACCCATCTTGATTCATCGCCTACAAGGTTCACTTCGTTCTGTTCACTGATCAATAGCAATTGCTCCTCACTTGTCGCGATTCTCAAGGTGTTCTTGCTGTTCGAATTTTTTTCGGCTGCACACCGTCAGCCCCCCCATTTTCCTTTCGAAAATGTCAACAATTCCTTTGGAAGTGCCCCGGATTCCCACAATAGAAGCACGTGGGCCTTCCCCTCGACTTCGACCTCGTCCCCGACTTATCTCGTTTCAGGGGACTTCAATTTCGGCCTCTTCCTCAATTCATGTCACTTTCTGTGACAAGGGCCTTCGGGTCGGAATTGGACTCTCAGTCCTTCCAATGAGCTTCCTCGTTTAGTAAGCTCGACTTCACGAGGTCTAGGGATAAATGCTTCCCTTCCGATTCCACATTGCCAGTGTGTGACAACGAGCGTCTCCCATCTGTCCGGAAGGGATCCCAACAACAATTAGGCTAATACCTCGTTAGCAAGAGGTACTTCTATAGAGGTGATTTGATTCATTAGTCCTTGGCTCCACCATGCTAGAGCCGTCTTGATACCGGAGTCTCACGATCTTTCTGAAGACTGAGACTCTGGTCATGACGTTCTTGTTTTCAAACATCACACCAATCTTCATCCATAGGACATCCACTTTTGTTTCTTCACCAAAGTTGTTGCATAGACTCATGTCTATAAAACGCCTTACGTATGTTGCCACCTTTAGATGCAACACTTACCAAGTTGATGCATCGATATTGTTTGGACTTTTATCTCCAAACTGCATCGACAGCCAGAGGTCTTTACATACGAGCATGTCCCTCATCTTCGACTTCCACACTGAGTAGTTGAAGCCGGTTAACTTGAACATGCCGCCGAACGAGTCTTCCATCGCTTTGATACCAATTATAAGGATCGGAACCGGCCACAACTGGTTGCATGTATGCTTATTCGTGTGCAAACAAAACGAGCTGGATAATACGCAGATAGAAAACGAGGGGCAGAAAACGATAAACAAAGACACAAGATATTTTCATGTGGAAAACCCGAACTAGGAAAAACCACGGGGGTCCACAAACCCCGAGAAATAGAATCACTATGATAGAGGAGAAGTACAATAAGAAACTCGGATGCAATGACCTTGAGTTCTTCTTCGTCGGACTGACGGTTGTAGAGTTACGAACTCTTACACTCACACACACACACACACACACACACACTCTCTCTCTCTCTCTCTCTCTCTCTCTCTCTTACACAGTTACAGAGGCAACTACCTCCTCTAACTATGCAACAACTAATGATGATCAACTACACATCAAATAAAGTTTTCCCTAGTTGTTTATATACTAGAACAATTTTCTGGCTATTTACAAGTATAGCCCACAAGGGGTACATTTGGACTATTAAATATACTCTTCCGAATTGGTCATAAATCGATTCTCAATTTCGGTTTTCGATTTTGAAAATCGATTTTCGGCCTCGGCCGAGCTCATTCATCGATTCAACTCTTCTCTTCCCATCCAAATGGACCTATTTCCTTACATAGAGAAATTAATAAGTTTGCTTACAATAATTCAATCCGTTCTTCCACAGGATACACTCCATTCTTTGCAAACCCAGGATGTCATCCTCGTTGGATGACACTCAAATATCCAAAAGTCTCAAACAATCATACCATTGAGGATCATCTAGACACATGAAACAAATTCAAGCCGAGCTTTTTTATCATTTGATTCATGCTCAAACCAAGTACAAAAAGGTTGTAGATATACATCTCTTACATTCTACACCCGCACCAAAGAAACCTAAGTTTCAAGTTGATGATCGTGTATGACTATTATGACATACATTATATGAAAAGATAACCACATCATCCCCATATAAAAGCAATAAGATAATTTGTTGCATATGCGTTGGGCATTTAATCCTTCTTCTCTTGTAACCCTATTCACCACTTCTTCCAATTTATCAATGCATAAACCAAAGAGTGTTGGTGGTAATGGACATCCTTGCTTAACCCACATGCTACATTAAAAGTATTTTGAGAAACTATTCTCGGTTTTTTAATTGGCATCTAACTTGCTCATATAATCTTGTAATAACAACTCGATACTCTAATGGCATGCCAATTTCCACCATTCTATTCCAAAACTCACTTCATGGTACTATATAGAATGTTTTTTTTAAATTAACAAAGCAACAATAGAGTGTCTTTCCTTGTGGTCGACTTTCTTCCATAATTACTCTTAGTTTAACAAGATGACCTACTGTGATTGTACAATAATTTGATACTTGATTTTTATCACTTGATTTAAATTTTGGCTTAGTCCAATTCATGAGCCAATCATTTGGCAAACCTTGTTTAATAGTGTGGCCTATGATAGTGATGATATGAGAGAAGATGGCGATGATGATGATTTGTTTGCGTATAAAAATCATGTGAGTATACTGTGTATAAGTGATGATTATCAAGAAGATGTTAAAATTATTTGGGATTGATTATATGGGTGATAGTGAATGACAATATTAGGGTTGATGATATTGAATATGATGATGATGTAAACATATTAATTGTTCATGTGATAATAAATGATAGTGAAGATAATGATGAGATTAAAGATATTGTTAATGAAGTAATTTAAAAAAACTAAGGATAATAGTGCAGGTTTGTATGTAGATGACATGATTTTTGTCGATGTCGATGTCAAAGACGATGTGGTTAAAGAGGTCACACACAATGTGAGCCAACTCCTCAATCACCACCTATGGATATGGGCTTAGTGCTTCTCTATGCAGGTGTTACATGCATTGTGTAACACCGCATGTGCCGCAAGAGCGCCGAGATCTCTTATAAGAACATCTTGGTTCGCCACTTGGTCCAAAATTTCCTTTTGTAGACTCTCAATAGCAAACTTCTTTTGTGTTTTCTCTTGATCCCTACATTCTTAAATGAGGATGGAGTAATCGTTGGCATAATAGTGTAACATTAATAACATATCACATTTTCATTAACATAGTTTCAATGGATCTCCATTCGTGGGAGATATGATTCCATGAGGTCATTTAAACTATTTTTGAACATTACCCCACCTCGTAAAAAAATCATCTCAAGGTTCTTGACATTTTCACAATCAAATCCAAGAGAGCCAACACATCTTCATGTAGAATTTGATGGGGTGTCATTTCAAGGTTTACCTTGACCCATGTCAAGAATTCACACGAAAGTTTTGACGTTATGCCAAAAGTTGGGCAGCGACGACTTTCGGGACACCTCAATCTACGCATAGAAAACAAGAAAAATCATGAAGTTATTGTAACTATTCTCTATCATATAATATTTAAAGTAGGGAAGTACGAACCTTAACTACCCTTGTCCTCTCAAGTTGGTTCGATGGTATCATTACCTCTAGACCTTTTCCATTAAACACCTAAATAAATTTAATATTCACTGTTAAGAACCCATGTTAGCAAAGATAATGATAAACGATGCACCTATGAATAATTTGCAAATTGTAGCCAATGTTTTTTTTTTTTCCAAAAAACATCTACTTCCATTAGTTAAGAATGTACAAAGGAATCATTTACAACTCATATCTTACAAGACATCTTGCATGTCAAAGGAAAACAATGTGTAGATGAAACAACATAAAAAAACAACTCCAAAACACCACATCATTCTATGTGTATAGCATTACTCGAACACATATTCTCCACGTGAGCCTCATACAAAACAGAATTCAGCATAGATGTCCTCCATTCGCTCCTCATGGCAGCACCCATCTAGATGTTAGGAACACTTGGAGGGAACAGCCACCGTGGTGGTTGATAATTCCACTTCACTTTACCATCCATTATCTGCAGCATCGACGAACCGCTCCATTTCCGAAGGAATCGAGCTCTAGCTTCTTCACTTGCATCAGATGGCCCTTGAAGACTTTCAAACTCACCTCGCAACGGATTGTAGCCAATGTTTTTGAACAAAATTGCATCTTTGAAAATGTCAAGATCTTTCAATGTACCTACTATGCCTGCAAGTGTACTTGGTGATGGTGATGGTGATGGTGTTGGTGTTGGTGTTGGTTCTAGTGTAAATACGTGTTTGTGTTGGTGATGCATCTGTTTATGTTGTGGATGTCGGTGCTCAAAAACAAAGTACGCTTATCTAGGTGTATGAATGTAATGTTGGATATTGTATGTATGTGTATGAATGTATGTTTTAATGTGTATGAATGAATAAATGTGTAGGTCGTGTATGAATGTTTCTATATGTATGTATGTATGTAATAATGTATGCATATGAATTAGTGAACGTGTGTGTATTGTATCAATGTTTATGCATATATGAATGAATGATTGTATGATTTAATGTAGGGAAAAGTACTAGGATATCCCTGGAAGTTCCAAATTTACCAAACTACCCCTATGTCCAAAAAACTACACTTTATAAAGTAATTATACACTCAAATCTACAAGCCCTATTTACCAAAGATTTGAGTGTATAATTACTTTATAAAGTGTAATTTTTTGGACATAGGGGTAGTTTGGTAAATTTGGAACTTCCAGGGGCATTCTGGTAAATATATGAACTTCCAGGGGTATCCTGGTACTTTTCCCTTTAATGTATATATGTATTTTTGCATGTATTAATGTATATGTATGAAATAGTAAACGTGTGTGTATTGTATCAATGTTTATGCATATATGAATGAATGATTGTATGATTTTATGTATGTGTGTGTATGAATGAATGAATGTATGTCTAATTGTATGTATGTGTGTATGTATATGTGTAAGGCTAAATGACTAATTTGTGAATGTATGGATATGTCTGAATGAATACATGTATGTGTACGTATGAAAACTTATGAATGTAGATCTATATTAGAATGAATGTATAAGGTATGTATGTGTATGTGTGTTTATGCATGTATATATGAATCAATGTTATATATATGTGTATGAATGAATAATCTTATGAACGTATGCATGTGTATGAATAAATTATTGTATAAAAGTATGTATATATGAATGTGTATGTGTGTATAAACCAATGCATTGTGCATAAGTCTGCATATAAACAAATGAATGTGTGCATAGTGTATGGATGTGTTTGCATATATGAATGAATAGATGTTCCTGTAGTGTGCTAATGTGTATGTATTATAAATGAATGAACAAATGTAGGTATACTTGCCAATATGTAAGAAAATGTGTTGTGTAAACACAAAACCCTACTTATTTGCATGTAGATCAATTAGATGTTATGATCGCACCCAATGGGTTGGCCAATGGCAAAGAACAAAGAATAAGAAATTAAGGGGGATTGTGAGCCCACCTTTTCTTAAATTAGAAAGGCAACTCTAAAAGTCAAGTCTTTACCCCTAATGTTTAGGAAAACATTTCACTATTGAAACGTGGCATCTTTTCTATAAGCAATGCTAAGCATCACAATTGATGACATATGCTTCCTATGATGTTTAGAAAAGTCTTTTCTTCAAACATGGCTCATCGATAAGTGTTTTATTTGTAATTGTGAATAATAATAAAAGGGTTATAAATCCCTGTTTTGTTATCAGTTTTTAAAAAGTAATTGTGAAACGTGCCACTAAACATTGGGTTTGTTATGCGACACATTGTTAGCAACATCTACTTTTAGCGATGTTTAATGTTGCCTTTTGTCAAAATTTGCATGTTGATAAATGCCTTGATTGTAGTATTTCCTTACCGTTTTAATTTGAACAAGATAACATAAGCATTTCATACCTTTTAATTTATAGTTTACTCTCCACCTAAAGATAACAACACAATATGATTGTATCCTTTGTAAAGATAAATATGAAATGTCTTGTCATAGTTGGGGAACATCACAATAAAAGGATTGTAACATACCTAGAAAGACATTATATCATTTCCCATTGTTACAACAAACATAGTATATGTTCTGTACGCTCGATTTCTCAAAACTAATGCATTCACATTTTGTTAATGCAAGTTTACAGTTTATGATTCATGTTTTAGTTGTTTTCTCTCGATATTTTGCTATTGGTCGATATAAGATACTCCATAAATCCTTAACCTATACAGCCTCTTACACCCTATAATGCTTTTCATTTGGTAGAAGTGTTTTTAAGGCAATGTCAAAAAAAGTTGCATTGATTTACTAGTGAATATGCCCAACTTTACATTCAAGATTAAGATGATGGCCAAATACCAGAACAATCCAATATTTAATTGAGTTCTAATTCACAATGGTGCAAACCTAATTCATAGCTTGCACTACACCTAAAGACATTCTGTTGCAACCTCGATTCAGTTTAGATGTCAAGTTTGATTAAACCTGAGGGTTCAAATGGTTAATCAAACATTCTGATATTCCTTGAGAATTTCCCCAAATTCTAGGATCTTTTTAATTCCATGTTTGACCCATGCCATAAAAGAAAGTTTTGTATTTGCTTAAAGGTAGTTTTGACATTGTTATGCTCTTCCCTAACATTTCCCAAATTTCTATTGGTTATGTCAATACAACATTAGAAGCATGTTTTGTCTTTATCTTTAGTTACCAACGAAAGGCTCGGTTAAAAGCCTACATGTAAAACTTCATTCAGAGTGTTGAAGCTTAATAAAGTAGATTTACCCAAAAAGTTTTACACGATTTTAAACGAAGGAAAAATCCAATAGAGCTATTATTTATGTTTCATTTAAAAGCATGTGTTATTCCTTCATGGCAATGTTATTATACAGAGGGCATTAATTAATTGACAGCATCCCATGAAAGCCCTCTGGAAGGTGGAGAAATGGGATACAAGAACACGCCAAACCAACCATTGTTGACCACAAAAGAGCCAATAGCATTGAGGGAATATGTTTTTTCTCTTTATGCTATATACCAATAGTGTGGCTATATGACTAAAATATGCACATAAGAATAACTTACAGATCACCTCCTCTATAGGCATTCTGTGGGAGTTGCATGCTTACTAAATCATCACGTGGAAGAAGACCAAAGGGTCCATGGAGCTCCACCTCATGATTAGTGACCATAGACCTATTATCTATTGACATTGACTCCTCCGATTCCAAAAGGTATGTCACTTGCTTCTCTGTCCTGAATGCAAGATAACATATCCCTGCCAGGTATGCAACCATGGCACCAAATCCACCCATTCCAATCACTACCTGTGCTCCTTTTGTTAGTCCATTGTCGGAGACAAGCCACTTATAGAATGAGGTGGATAAGAAATAGACATTAATGACCATGATTGCACATCCTATGAGCCATGTGGAGATGGTAACCTAGACATATAAATAAGTTCATAAGATTTTAAGGTCTGAGAGTAGGATACTTATCTATCTTTGTTGGATCATATATGCCAGTACTCACCATGATATGATTCTTGTAAGGGCCCATCTTGGTTTTACTGCTTGTGAACTTAAGCAAGGGAAGGAGAGCAAATGGTAGCTCAAATGATAAGATCATCTGTAATTTGAAGGGTACATTAAACTTATTTAAGCTTTTATGGACTCAAAACTAATGCTAAATGGAAATGGACAAAAAAAACAAGATTTGGGTGTGAATATGACCGAAGAAATGATAATCAAATTTCCAGCTCCAGATGAACCTCCAATCAATGCTGCAATCAGACTTGGGCCAATGGCTACAGTGCGCGTCAACAAATTCCGAACCCATGGCACAAACCGCAAATTCAAAAAACCCTGATAGCATTGAAAAGTGAAAAGTTCAATATTTATGATATCATGAATTTCGACCTACCAATCATAGTTCATATTAAGTTTTAACTTCAATATCATTATCCACCGTTGGGCACCATCTAGGAATCCATATTCCATAATCAATAAGTATTGGGGTATCATCTCATGCAAGTATGTTGAAACTATCTCTCACAGACCATTGTATTTTCAAGCTATCTATAAAAGCTCCAATAGTCTGTCTTTATGTTTCCTTATATTTCTGTAAGGATATTCATTACATTGTTTCTGGTGTACATTCATTGCTGTGATGTGATAGGTTTTCTATGATTGGCAGCACTGCTCCTTATTGCACTTGACAGTCACTGTTCTCATTTATCAACAACAATGTTTTCTCAACAGTAGATACTTCCACTGTTTTGGCTTTAGAAGAAAGATTCAAGGTGCTAATGTGAATCTTGATATTTACAGGTATGCTGCTTTACCGGAGTTTGAAAATTCACCTACAGCAGCACATGATTTTTCTTTTTCCCAAGGAGGATTTGAATGACTCTATGTTGCCATGGTGTCATGGCTGTATATTATCTGTACATTACCATGTCACCTAATTCTAAGGGATGTACAAAGTATAGTATATAAAATAGCCATTGTTTACAGATATCAGAAATGGGGGTTTCTGAAAGATCCTGCAAACCTTTATCGTTTGCGAGATTAAGGTTTTCCAACAGCAGGAAAAAACAGTTGGGACATTTGCAAGTTTCTGCTTTCCGGAACTAGCTTTGTGCTGGCTGAAGCATTCCATTTTATTTTACCTCAGCTAGTGAGTAGGTCTGAAATCGGAGGATATTAGACAAATCCATAGTATTACTCATCAGTTATTAAAGGTTTGGCATATTTCCACAACTCAAGGACATCATCTTGCTCATCATTGCAGTTCCTCAGATACAAGCCTTAGCTTTCTTAGACTTAGCAATGACAAATTGACTCACTGGGATACAGGCTGAATGATGCACTCATCATAGAACAAGATCCAATGCATTTCATCAGAGTCAAGATTCTTGCCTATGAAAGATATTTCGATCTGTCACTGTTCACATGGAGCTCAAATGTAGTTGTCATAGTTTAGAATGCTTTCTTCTGATAGAAAAAACCTCCAAAATGTGGTTATGTATTATGATATGGGCTTGGGAATACATTGACATTGCTCTGTATACAGATAAGCTCTACTGGAGGTTATATCATGAAAACCATGGCAAGGATGTGTCGATTCCCAAATAAAACAGGAAACTAGGATATAACCAGGAGTACCTTAATTGTAGTGAATACTGTTGCGAAATGAATCTTGTTTATCTAATGAAATTTCAAAACAAATGCTAACCTGGTGATATTTATTTTCTATGCAAAAAGATGTAAAGTTAGCCATATACCTGCATGACATATTGGCCTGCATATGTCCCCGTGATTGTTGAGCTTTGACCAGATGCTAGAAGTGCAATACCAAAAAGTTTGGAGCTCCAATTTCCTAAGACATTCTGCAGCCAACAAAAGGATTAAAGTCAAATAAAATGATTTCATTGAACATTCTTACACTGTTTTAACCAAAACTTCACAATTCCTGTTTAATCTCAAGGCCATTTTCATCCTATCCATAACAATAGAAAGTTAACAGCTCTATTATTTTTTTTTTCAATGACAAACTGCTTTCTTCTTGCAAACTTTCATGCCCTCTTTGCTTTCTTCTTGCCTTTGATGTGGCTCTTTTAACTTCGCCATCTTCCTGTCTTTCATTTTTATTACCCCTTTGAGCTGCCCCCCTTCCTTGGTGACCGAGAGGAGGCCTTCATCAAGTGAGTATGATAATGGTTAGTAGGAGGCTCTTTTTGCACCACTGTACTGGCCCTATCATAATATTCCTTAAAGATGTGATACAACATCAGGTTCAATAACTTTGAACCAACAATTATTACATTCTTTCCTAAATTCCTGATGCTGTTCTTATATCAATGACTCTAATTCACTCTCCCCATACACCTCAAGCGTGACAGCGACCTTACTCAAATCCATTGATTTTTCTTTTATTGAGGGAAAACTTTCATTCTTATTTTCCTGCTAAGTACCTGAGAACACAAATGGTTGGCTGCTCTAAGAAAACTAAGTTGGATGGGCGGGGGGGTGGGAGAAGGGGAATGCGACTGCAGGTTATGGAGAACTCACAGCTTCGATAACATAAGAGAAAACTGCTCTATACTCTAATGGCATTCCGATCTCTACTATTCTTTTCCAAAGCTCAGTCCTTGGTACATCGTCAAAGGCTTTCTTAAAGTCCACAAATAATATAGCATTTTACCTTGATGTCATCTTTCATCCATAATTACTCTTAGTTCTGGGGCTGTCACCCTCCAACAGTCTTGTCATGATATTCCTTAAAGATTGCACAACAACAGGATCGATCACTTTGAGCGAACCATCACTACATTGCTTCCAAGATGCCAAGGCATTCAAATTCATGATGTTATTCCTATATCAATGACTCTAATTCGAGTCTTGGCCATGGATCATGGATCACAAAAGATTTAGCTTCAACTATTCGAACCTCAAACATCACAAAACACACATTTACATAACCCAGGGCAACTTTCAGGTTTATTTAGTACTTGTCCACTTCCTATTAGCCTTGGCCACAATCCATGGCTCACAATAGACTTAGCTTTAACTATTCGAGCCTCAAATATCACAATACTCATATTCACATAACCCTCATCATATTCTGGTATAGAAGTATTAAATCATTCAAGAACTTGGTCAGCAATAGCAATTCATAATCAACTAGCCCCTCCCTAGTGAGATAAGTGTACATTGAGTTTCAACCCATACTACTATCATCCTTCGCAAAGTAGACAAGGGATACCAAGCTTGCAGACACGTGGCCAACAATTCAGGGATTTTCATACTGGCTAACACTTGACAATGTACTTTTCACATTCAGAGTCATATTTCTCAAAGAAACATTAATACATAACTTCTAAAGCCAAATTTGGTCCAACTTCTGGACATCTAGAAATGTAAGTGGTGGGATCACAGCATGGATTGCTGGTTCCAATTTGACACCGTTTCTGTCCATGCAATGATCACCATTAGATACCAGCCACATGCTATCAATATTTTGTTACCTGGAGTAAAAACGACGCTTGATTCAAATCTAGCTCGTCACATTTTTGTCGATTATCATGCGATAGTTCAGGGTTTGTGCATACAGCTCCACTCACAGAGATAACAGAGACATTGATTAAAAATGCTATAAACAAGGCAAATCCGCTCTCAACTAGGTAGAATCTGCAAGCATCCTGCACAGATGTCAAACGTCAGGCAGTTCACAATTGTATTTTATTTATTTCTTTATGTTATTTTAAAGGGAGAAAAGAGCAACCTTGATTCCTCGAATTGTCCTTGGGGTTTTTCTACTTAATACCAATGCAGAATGCAAGAAAAGGTTATGTCTGGAAATATCACAACATTTCAAGAAATCAGACGTCAACACATAAATTAACATTCACCATACTTTTTGGTCTAATTTATACTGTTAACCCCACATATTGAAGAAATCTGAAATATTTAGGGGCTTGTTTCAAAACACTTGAACTGATTTTGATCATCAGGAAACAGATTTGTTATTAGGAACAGAAGAACGTGAAACAATCTTGAGTTGAGAGCTCAGGTTGTATAATAACCTGGAAAGGGAGGCGCAAAACGAGCAAGAGAGGATATATCTACTAAAGGCAGTTCTGGGGGTACAATGGTTTCAATGCTCAACATTACAGAGATTGATGGCATCTCAAACAGGGAGATCCAATGTCCAAAGGACAGGTTCCTAACAATATAGAAAGAAAAAATATATTAACTTCTTTAGTAGCTCTGGTTAAACTCATACAGAACCGAACTGTTAAGGTATGGTTTAACAGTTTTATAGGTTTTAAAAATAATTTAATAGTTTGTTGAGTTTTCAACTATTATTAAATGGTTTGGTTAGGTTTCTATTATGAATAAATGGTTTGGTTTTAGTTTGGTTTAGTTCTCAAACTAAGGTTTATTGGTTTATCGTCGTAAGTGGCTCAGTTTAAATGATTTATCAGTTTCTGCTTTTCTTTATTATGTACTTAATAGTTTAATATTTTAATTAACTTAATGATTTTTTATGTTTAATTATTTAATTAGTTTAACTTACATATATTTAAATTTAATGTTCATTTCATTTAATGATTTTTAATTTAATGTTCTTTTTTTGTTTAATTAATTTGACTTTTTGGTCTAGATTTATGATTAAAAGGTTCAGTTTGGTTTCAATTTTTCTTTAAATGGTTCAGTTTCACTTATCCCTTGAGGGTTTGGTTTAAATGGCTTGATAGCTCTCAAACAGTTTGATTTGGTTTTTGTTATGTATAAATAGATCTGTTAGGTTTCAAGGCCAAGAAACCGAACTGAACCGAACCGAACCAGGCCCATACGTGGTCTTTAGAAGACCATAGTAGATTATTATACCTAAAAAAGATTACAACTGTTTACGTGAATCATCAGCGTGAGTAATGAAAGAAAAGATTTTTCTACTCTAGCTTCGGAAAACTGAACATCTTGAACATACGTAACCATAGGTGACTGAAACTAATCAAGTTCAGTGATGATTGCTGGAACGGCAGTTCCTGCCTTCTGAATATGCAAAACATAGGGTTATTCTATATAGGAAGGTCAGCAAGAGATAAGGATGGTCTCTCCAACTAGGAATCAGCAACGGCTCGGCTCAAGCCTGAATTGAACCGTTAAACCATTTTTAAATGCGTTGCCGGTTGCCAGTTCGGTTTGGTTCAGTTTAGGCTTAAGTTTCCTAAACCGGTTTGAGCTCAGTTTGGGATGGCTCAAGCCGACTGAACCAATTTGGGCTAAACCGGTTAAGGCTTAATCAGCTTGGCTAAACCGAGTCCTAAACTGGTCTAGTCTTAACCGGTTTGGCCAAACCGGTTAGCCTTAACAGATTTAGTAACCGATTAAGGCTTAACCGGTTTAGTTTGGACAAGGCTAAACCAGTTAAGCCGAAACCGAACTGTTGCTGATTCCTATCTCCAACACCATTTGATGATGGCTTTGAACTTATGAAGATATGCAAATCAAGGTCTTGGCCCAGGCTGGTGTTAGTGAAAATCCATCACAAAGAGCAATGGCACTAACTATCACCCCTCCGAGAGACAATTGTACAGCTTATTCATCGCTTGAGAAATTAGTTCATATTCATATCAATTGATCGAGCCTCTGAGGTCAAAGAGAGGGTATATGAAAAGCATGTACAGCTTACAAACGAGATGCTGAAAATATTCCACCCATAACAAGACTATTTTACCATTCAATGCATTGCAATGGGCTACTAAGTGGTTCATTTACATATTACTCAACTCACTTTGAAACATATTCTATAGGCCATTGTACATAGAGTTCTTCTATAAAATAGATAATCAATGAACACACTGTACAGTACATGGAATCCATGAATAAACTTTACAGTAATACTATCTGTTTATGCACACACAAGACGGAAGTGCAATGAAAATGTTGTATTATTGAAAAGAATAAGTGACCAATAAGACCAAAAGTTATATTCATGTGAATCTTATTGAATATCTGGTGAAATCAAGCTAAATTGTAGTGAACCTAAACTAGGTAACTAACCTACGTAACTAGGCTATAGTTAATGTACCAGGGCGCAGGGGAAAAACAAAGAGAAACATTTGAAAAAGGAAAAAAATGACCCATTTTTTTGAAAAGTAAGTGCATTTCCAGATGACCATGTTATGAACAATACAGTTTACACGTGGGATCTTGTTGTAGTAAATTTGAAGCTGCATAAACATTTCAGACTTGTTTAGAGGCCCTGAAAAGCCTTCTCCTGGAAGAAATGTAAAAATGGTAATTCCAGCAATAGAGGAGCCTAGTAGGAGGAGCCTAGTAGTAACATCAATAGTAAACCCATATGCCTTACAAGTTTCAACTTACAAGAAGATATCACATCTGAAAATATTGTACTGTAAATGAAACAAAGGATATATGTGAGTATTTTTTAAGTATGCGTATGAAATAAACAAGAGACGTAGAGAGTGATTTTTTAAGTACATGGGAGACCAAAACATGATCTATGGGAGGAGATGGAACATATGGTGTGAGCAGCAAACTTTGATACTCTTAATTAAACGACCTTTAATACTACAGTGTAAACCCTCAAGCCTACAGACAGGAAAATATAATGAAGTTACGGTAATGAGGCCAAAGTTCAACTACACGACCTTCAAGATGTAGAAAACAAATTGCCCTCTGTGTAGCCAATTAAGAATATATATGCAGGTCAGTTGGTAAAGTTATCTGGGAATCAGGAAATTGTCCATTCAACCCCAACATTTGGCAGTCTCATCTAGTAAATGGGTGCTGTTTGGGTGATTCAAACCCTAGTGCATGCGTTAATAAAAATATGGCTTACCACTAGTGAGCAACCCTAAAAGGGAATAGAAAAAGTGCATTAGCATGTGTTATCCTTCACCCTGTATTTAAGGGAAATGTTTGCCAGTCCTTTTTTTTTTAAGATCATTTATACAAACCAATGCAATTTGAATATTATTCAAAGCTTGGTGTTTTCTTTTGGATAATGTATTTATGTTTCTTAATGCAGAGAGGTTAAGTTCCTCTTATTTCAAGAATCATATTGCCAATGTGATGCCTATACATTTTATATAAGAAAGAGATACTGACAGAGTGTGAGTCTGGGTGTGTGGTTTGTGAAAAGAAATGATGTTTTACAAGGATATGTGTGTATATTTATATGAATTAATCAAATGTAACATGGGTGGATACATACGGCATAACCATAGCTCCAAGCAACGAGATCGCAAGTCCAGTAGCACCATCTCCATTTAGCTTAGGTATGAACATCCCTTTCACCACTTCAGTTGCCGATGGTTTTGCATAGGCAAGCTCTGCAAAAAAGCATCCTGCCATAGTGAAAACTAGGAGAGCAATCAGCATCTCCAGTTTCCTTACCTAGCCATATAAAGCACAAGGATATCAAACTTCATTTAAAGTATTTGTCATTTGCAAAACAAGAATATCTCATTACCCTATCAGCAGCATACATACCCCATACTGTTGTAAAGCAAGAAGTATCAATGTGCTAAGCCCCGTAAGGAGAACCCCAGACCAAATAGGAATGCCAAACAGCAAGTTCAAAGCAAAAGCTGTGCCTAGAACTGCACATAAGACAATCATTATACTTAACACAAATGTTGATGCTTAAAAAGAAATCATTAGGGATATAAAACTTTTAATCCAGGATCATAAGCAAATGAGAATCTCTACGAAAATCCCATTAAAACATTTGAATCTAGATAATAGGGCTTAGATGCTAGATAAACTATACTAGAGGCCCAAGATGTGGCTGTGGGACCAGTGTTCTTTTCCTATCAGAGGTCAACATAATCACTTTTAGCATTGCCATTATTTGGCATAATGGAAAGTACATAAAGTCCAACTCTATCACCAACAGAGGGATTTACCTTATAAAGACATAGAATATGCCTCTGATAGAACTAGGGGGGCTTTCATTGCCTTTGATATGGTTATCTATGCTTGCATAGAGGCATAAAGGCTATATGAGAAGGAGATAGTAGGATATCGCATGCCAACTTATACGTATTCTTTGTGTCATAACTGGCTCCTGTAAAATTTGATCATTTCTTTGCATAACTTAATGAACAGAAAAGTTTATTGCACCAAGTTTCCTATTACATCAATACATTGCTTCTGAGTTCAATATTTACCCTCTGGGATATCACTTGCTACTATTGCGATCTCCGCAGCTATCCAGAGGCAAAAATTTACTTTCCGTGGATATTCAGCCCTACAATGTTCAGCTAAGTGTTTTCCTGCAAAAGCACAAAACTTAGGGCATGCATGCCTGTTTTATCAAAGATAATCTGCATAACACATGCCTAAACTACAAGAAACAAATCAGATCATCCATAAAAATTGAACTGTTTATTCATATTCACTACAGATTTCCTTGATGTCAAAGCTAATCCCTTTCACAAACTTGACTGACATAAAGGAATTCTAATATTTAATCAAAATACCATTGAAGACTTTATGTGACCTTTCTACATGTGATATACTGACTGCATGATAATTGACAGTACTTACCAGTGACAACTCCCAGATTTGCAGCAAGAGATTGAATCAATAAGGCAGCACAAGACGCTACCAAAATAATCCACAGGAGCTGCAAGGGGAAAGACTTCTAATCAGCAAAAGTTTACTCCTCTATTTACTTGTAAGTTGAAAAGTAAAGCATACATGATGCATGCATAATAGAAAAAAGACAGGAACTTCAGATGATCAAATTGTAGCAGACATCATAGGAAACTTCATGAGATCAAAACCAACGTCACATGGCCTCAGAGAAGTTATGCTCATCCCTATGACATTTCCATTTAGGATATGTGGAGCTGGAGATAATCAGAGGACGGCATTTTGGTTCCAGTGAGCCGAGAAAGTTTTTGATATTGGCTACTCATATTCGAGCAATTCATTTTTCAGAAGCTAGTTTCAAAATGCAATTTCTTTTCACGAGTTACCATAAGCAATGGTAATCCTCGTTAAGGCTCAAAGGCCATTATAAACCACTATCCCCATACATGTGTTTTTGCCATCATCATCATATTGCTCCCTTGTGAACTTCTCTTTAATGTCCATCCACTCTCAAACACATCCACATAGTGGACGATCTTTGTTCACACATGATAATCGCAGATTCAGGTCTTTATGTTGGCAAACAGGTAACCAGGTGGGAATGCAATATTGTTGCTTTCAGTCACAATATATCTCATAACTATGGCAGAGTACAAGAAAAGGAAAAGTTGCAGCTTTTGTTTTTGTAAGTTTCTTGATTCCAAAAACTCTATTCAGGGCCTTCATTCATTTGTTTATTGAAGCTACACTATGGATTAACAAATCAGCTCTTTGTCTAGTTTGATAAGAAAGTATAGCTCTCTCTTTTCTTGTTTCTGACCTTGGCTAGATAGTTTTCTGTTTTTCAATAATTATTGAATCTCTAGCATATTTCAATTGGACACAACTATATTTCATCTTCTCACATTAAATTGTTCTAAGGAGACAATTACAACTAATTGAAGCTTTGTCACAACATAGAAACATGCTGAATATTATGTAAATGATGATGCCCACAACAACATTACCTCATACTTATATTTTGCTCCAGCTTGCAGATCACTCTCAACTGCCAAAGAAGCACAGCACAAAAAATGAGATGATCCAAAATTCACAATACACAATGAATGATCCTTTTTGTTACAGTTTACTTACAATTCCCTGGATCAATGTATGCTATAGCAACTAGAAATCCAGGACCAAGATAGGCAAGAAGTGTCTTAAATCCTCGTTTCTGTATAGACAATACAACCATCCAAAAGTAGTCAGTTATTCTACATAAAATCCATTGGGCATTACTGGATGAGTGTATCTTCCTCATCAACAGGGTAGCTTAAACATTGATAAGCTCTATGTATACAAAAGGATCTGCATCCACAACACGGATAAACTATGATCATCATTCACCTCCCCCACAGACTTTTGCAACTGTCACGAATCTATAACTTTGTTTATTTATGTGCTTTATCCATGATGATAGTCGATCAATATGATGCAATATTTGTCTCAAAAAGAAAATGGGACAGATTTTTTTCATGCAATGCAACAGTTTCCATGAAGACAAGTCGGTTTGACTAGAAAATGAATCTATTTTTATTGGAGTTTAATCACTTAGAATTCAACAGACATAATAATATCTTTTGCCTTTTATTTAGATTTTATGTATGGCATCCTCCTATTTGTGATTACAATTCTATAACAATTACTTTAACTTCCTTATGTACATCATAGATCTATTGTGTCTCATAGGTCGAAATAAATTTTCACTACCAAAATACGTGAATAACAGAACACTCTTCCGTTTTTCCCTATCAGACATCTATAGGTTCCAAAATTCACATAAAACGTGTAAAGTGATTTATTTCACAGCTCACATATAGCTTCGGATGAAAATTGGAAATGTGCGAATAAAAGCCTTTCTTACTTTTAGGAAATGTGAGCAGAAACAAACTTTCTTCCTTTCAGAAACATCAGAACATGACCTTTCTTTCTTCTATTACATTATACCCTGAGATGCAGAAAAACTTCAGAACTCTCTTACTTTCCTTCTTTCTTTCTTTTATTTATTTCTTTCTATCTGGCTTTCTTCCTTTCTTTCTTTCGTTCTTTCTTTCGAGAACGTAATATTATTCGTCTGTGTCGATATCATGAGATGATAGCATGACACCTTAAGCTGCAAAAACTTCAGAACTTTCTCTCTTCTCTTTCATCCCAAGTTTTTTCTTTCATTTATTTATTTATTACTCTTTCCTTCCTTTCATTCACAAAAGGTGGCATTCTTCGTCTGTTTATAAACAAAACAATTGCATGAAACCTGAACGTTCAAAAAACCTTTCTTTCGGGAAATTCATCCGTATCACATACAACACATGATCACATGCTGCTACCTTTGAGGTACAAAAAAAAATCAAAAATTGTCTTCCGTTCCTTTCTTTTGGCAGAAGGAAATTGTATTTCTTCGCCTGTGGCCCAATCATAAGGAATACACCTTAAAGGTGCAGACAATTTCGCAACTTCCTTTATTTCTGATTTCATTCCGAATTTCTGTGAGAAAAATGTGGCAATTCTTCGCCTCTCTTACTGTCTTGGCATGGGAGAAAGACATACCTCGGGTACTGAGACTTGGTAAAGGCTAGCAGACTCCATATTGTTACTCATGTCGTTGGAGCCTCCGTGATAAGAGCTAGGTCAAAAGAAGCAGAAGATCCATGCGAAACGGGAGCGGTAAGGAAGAATGAAGACGTCCACGAGAAGAGAATCAGAAGATGAATGTGTGAATGGATGTACAGAGGAGGCAAAATCTGCAGAAGAAGCCGAAGGAGGAGATCGAAGGGGGCCAAGCTGCCTTCAGCTGCAGAAGGTGACAAGAGAGAGAGAGAGAGAGAAAGAAAGAAAGAAAGACGGGAACAAGAAGAGCACAAGAAGATTTCTTATATCAGAAGAAAAAGAAGAAGGAAAGAAGGAAGAAGAAATGCTTGACTAAAGGACTAAAGGACTTCTTCATTATTCTTTTTTTTTTCCATCTATATTCATTATATATGATCCATTCTTCATTATTAAAAACCATGAATGATTCTCCTTAGGCCTTCCTGTCAGTTGCTAAATGGGGGGGGGGGGGGGTTGTGCCTGACACTTGTTGTCCGGTCTACCAAGCTGGCCGGACAAGACGGGACGTGTGGGCCCGCAGGACGGGATGGCACATGTCGGTCACATGGGCCAGACAGATGGGCTGGCAGCACGAGATGGGATAGCATGGGCCGGCGTGTTCGGCCTGTTGAGCAGGTGGGATAGGACGTGCCGGCATGTTGGGCAGATGGGATAGGACAGGCCGGCATGCTGGGGCAAATGGGATAGGACAGGATGGCCGGACACACTAGACAGGAAAGATAGACCGAATGAGACGGAACGGGACGGTCCAAGCAAACATATGAACGGTACATGACAAGATAGGTCGACCGACTGCCCAGACAGAGACAACCCCTTGGGCATCACTTTGTCCCCTTGTTAGCCTTCCATGTGCTCAGCACACGCATTCACCCTTTCAGATGATATGTTAAGTTAATTGTTATGTTCCCCAACACACATGTCTCTCCCATGTGTTTCGCCCTTGCCATTTTCCCTGCATTAAGTTCTCGCCCAATTGTCAACAGCATATAATAGTCTCTCCTTTGTCTCTGGCCCTACTAGATTATTTGGACCATGTCTAAATAATAATAGAAGCACTCTCCTTTGTCTCTCTGTATGTCTTGTCTCAAGATGCTCTTCTCTTGAATGAAGAGAGTGTGTATCTTGGACACATGTCTTGTTGCTATCTCACTCACCCTCTCTCTCTTTGTACTCATTTATTTCGTACAGGCCACCTTCCATAGTCATGTTTTAGTCTACTCAAATGCTACAAATAATGTCCTCCTAGAGCTTGTGTTTGAGGTTCACATCTTGGTGATCGAGTCTCGTGCTACATCATAGTTGTTAAAAAATGCATATTCTACGTTTAGACTATGTTTTAGAATACTTTGAAGTATTCGACATGTATTCTACGTTTTAGAATTACCGTTTTATAATATTTCAAGTATTCTATGTATTTAACAAGTATTTTAAGTTTCCAAAAAGTTTAAAAAAATAATAATAATCGAAAAAAGAAATTTAAAAACTTTGATTTTTAAGAAGTATTTAAAGCATTCTACACATATTTAACGTTTTTTTTTTCCAAAAATATATTTAACGTTTTTTACTTGTAAAATAAATATTCTACGTATTTGAAAAAAAGGTAGAATACTTAGAATAAGTATTCTACATGTATTATATGCTAATTCTTAAGTATTCTACAACAATGCTCTACATGCCCATCGATTAGTCACGCCATTGTAATAAACAAGCCTTCAAACATTATCCACTTCCACTTTTACCTTATGTTGATAATAGGCGGTTCGATCATACAAATGTGCATAGAGAATTATGTTCAACCTCTATCTACATATCAAAATGTGATACTGCTAGAGGAAGAAATTGAGCATCATGGACATGTGATTTTTGAGGCACTTTTGCTTTCTATTACAAATCTCCCTTTACACTTTATGGAGTCTCGTTTGGTCTAGTGAAGCATTACCAGTAGTTTCCTTGAACATATCTAAAGTTCAAATCCCCCACGTTCATTGCTCGTGCTCCACACATGTCACGTCCCGCTCAAGCCCTAATTGACATCTTTATATAATTTGTCCTTTTCCCTTGCATTACATAGCCAAATATATGTCGAATAATCCCATCATCCATGCCTATAGCTATCTATATATTGACTTTTATGATCGTGACATGGTTGTCCTTTTGTTATTTGTCTCCGCATTTCGAGACTTGATTCTCACTTTTACTTGCAACATCTCTATGATTAGAAATTCAATATTTAATGATTTATGCTATCTCTATGATTGTATACTAATCTCTATCTTTCTAATTGCTTCATTGATTTATAGGATTTGCGTTTGAATGTAATTGTAAACCTTCTCATCGTGGTGTTTGCATTGTCGCTTTCGCATCCAAATATTCTTTTGATTTCTTCTTGGGTATCAAACACCTTCGTGAAAATCACGATGATGACCATGCCTAGCTTGTTATATGCTTTTCTTCTTTCTTAATACTAGAATCTAGATGCTCCCTTGTCATTAAACTTTATATGCGTGGTTATCCAAATGCATAAAGGAGAAGCACATTGATACATGTGGAGGTCAATGGGGCTCCATCAGACAAAACAATATCTTGTTCACTCGTTCATAAAGTGCAAATCACCCAACACTAAAAGTAGAGACATAAACAAAAATAAATTTTACATTCAACAAGAGTCAGTGTAATTCCTATCCGAATGAAAAGGGAAATTATCAAAATACCATGCCAATTGTTTGAGAATGATCAAATGAGCATTTCTTGTAGTAAAACTAAATTGATACCAAATTAGTGTAATAAAGTGAAGTGAGTTTATATGAAACAAACTATTGTATTTTGACACCCATTGATGCAAAATTACTTCTTTCAAAAGCCCAAGGGTAAAAGTAACCCCCAAATTTGTTCGGCATTTGTGTTTCATAATACTATTTGGATATATATTAGTCTTTTGCAAGAAGTGGCACACACATACAAATTTAGCTTTGTGAGAAGATAATAGACTTAGTAATCTAGAGATTCGAATTTCTTGAATATACAACTAACTCTAGATGTATCAATCCAATGGCATGAGTCAAGGAGGCTAATTCTACGAACTTCAAAAGTGCCCCTTTATGCAAACTAAAAAACGTCGATGGTGAACATCGTCATGAGATCACTAACTAAAGCGATATTATGGACCCTAACTCCCAAAACCTTATAGTCTCTTTGACAAGTTGGAATGGCTAAAAAGTTGGATAAAGTGTTCAAACAAATGGCACGCTTAGAAACATACCTATGAAACATTGACACTAAACTCAAAGGCCAAGGAAAAGAGTATCATAGGAAGGAGACACATATCAAGAACACATGTATACTTTGGTCCCATAGGTCAAAATTGGCCTCTTTATGGACGATAAAAATTCTAATTCTATCAAGCTATCAACAATTTTGTGTGTAGACTAGAGGGAATTAAACCTCTACACCTACCTTGCTGACTTTTAGTGTTCTTTTGCTTGCATTTTTATTTTTAGTTTACACTTTGTCTCCCACCTCCTTAGAATGACCTCCTTCACCTCTTTCTGTTGTTATAGAAGCTTATTGTTGTTGCAAAGTTACACTCGTGCATGTGAAATGTGAGCAGGGCCACTAGAGGCTTGAGCTAGGGAATATGGGTTTGATGGTCAAGTTGTCGAATATATTAATCCTTTTATCTGGAATTTGCATCAATTCAATAGTTTCGCGTGGGTAAATATGAATTTGTATCCAAGCTTGTGTTACATTTGCATGTGCAAGTGTGTATATTCATGTGTAGGTTTAAGTATGTGATTAAGTGTATGTCTCTATATAATAGTTATGGTATATGTGTGTGACAATCACCTTCTTCTCCTTGATACCTATTGTTCGTCCTTCTCTCTCTCTCTCTCTCTCTTTCTCTCTCTCTCTCTCTCTCTCTCTCTCTCTCGTTTGGTGAAAACACACAATTATATCAATAAATGTGTGTAAAAAACACTACTTACAATGGGTGTGACAATGGAGTATGGTCACCCACTAAGTATTGTCACTACGTGGGTACTGGAACATGTTGAATTGCCAATAAGCAACACGAACACTCCACTGAGGAAAGAATTTCCACTTGCTCCAATAAAGAAAATTGCCACATTAGTACTCACTTCAACTTTCGTAGATATGCTTTCACTTCATATCTACCATCCAATACAAAAGCGTTGCGCATGTTCCAATTATGACGCAATCCCCAATATCTTAGAAATAGAAAAACGATCTCCATTTATGATTTTGGGTCAACCTATGTAAATTGTGCAAACACCCATTGTCTAGGTGTCAAAAAACACCATGATAAAACTTACCAAATTTGAGAAATGTAACTCCAAATCTAATAAGCAATCAGACATTGTATAAATCGATGAGTACTATCTTCCATTTGAACAGGGCAAAAAAAGCAATTACCCAGTGCTAGTCCACGACGCTTTAGAGCTAATCCCAAAGGCAATCCTCCAATCAAAACTCTCCAAATGAAGATTTTTGCTACAAGTGGCAATTTAGAATGCCAACTACGTTGTAAGATCCTGTCCAATATAGTTTTATTGCAGGTAGGAATATATTGCTTAATGTGTTGAATGTTCAAATGGCCATGGATTATGCTCAAAACACTCATCAAGAATTGATTATGGTGCAATTAGATTTGGAGAAAGTTTATGATCATGTTAATTGGTCCATTGTTTCTGGGTTAATGCATACAATGGGCTTTGGACCTCGTATGTCTCACCTCATATTTTTACTAGGACAAGATGTGGTGAGTAATGCTTAATGGGGGAGTTACATTAGATATTGCCCTCACAAGATCCATTCGTCAAGGATGCCCTCTTAGCCCATTGTGGGTCTACACCTTCCGTCTGGAGGGCAACTAGTAGCACAAGCTTTGGCTGATGATTCTTTCATGTTTCTACAAGCCTCACGAGAGAATCTTGAGAAGGGGATGCTTGTATGGAACCAATTTGCATTGGCTTCCAGATTACATATTAATTGAAGGAAGTCTAGTCTCATATCATGTACTAAAAGGGATTTGGAATGTTTAGGATGACAATGATCCATGGTGAAGAAAGGCCGTATTTTTCAACACTTGGGTTATCCATTAGGAATGAATGTTACAAATGCTCAATTGATTGAATGGATGTTTAGTAAGTTGAGGGATAAGTTCATGTATTGGAAGTCACAATCTTGCCCATTTCATGTACGCTTGAAGGTTGTACAATGTATTATGGAACCCATGATATTATACTACTTGCCATTGTTGCCATGGACAAAGAAGGGTTTGCATTTTGTTTTGCAACCTCTTCGATATTTGTTGTGGAAGAAGCAGGATAAGATGGGAATCACTTGGGTTGCGTGGAATCATCTAGCAACCCCTAAACGCTTGGGGGGGAGTTGGAATATTGAACTTATTGTTAGGAAATAGGTCCTTATGGATGGGAAGAGTACGAGTCGAACGAGTAGAGTTTTGATAGGAAATTCGGTCAAGGCCGAAATCGAAAATTGAAAATCGATACATCGAATAATCGATTTAACAGTCGGTTCGGAGGCTATATTTGTAAATAGACATAAATGTTGTATGTGTATATATACATCTAGGGCAACCATTAGTTGTGTGTGATATTCATTATATTTGTAAATAGCCATAAATGTTGTGTGTGTATATATATACATCTAGGGCAACCATTAGTTGTAAGTAGTTACTGGTAACAGTGGCCTCTGTAACTGTGAGAGAGAGAGAGAGAGAGAGAGAGAGAGAGAGAGAGAGAGAGAGTGAGAGTAGTAATTATGTCGTCGTCTGTTAGACGAAGGCGAGCTCGAGGTTGTTGCCTCTGAGTCTCCCTATACTCCTCTCCGTACACTTAGTGATTTGTTTTCTTGGGGTTTGTGGACCTCCATGGTTTTTCCTTTTCGGGTTTTCCACGTAAAATATCATGTGCACTATCTCTTCTCTTCATTTTTCGGTACTTTCTATTTTCTGCCTGTGCACTATCTTTCTCAATTCTTTGCACCCGAACATACATACGTCAACTGGTTTTAGCCGGTCACGATCGCTACACTTATCTATGCATATGATGGCTCGTAGATTTTCATTATTACAAGACATGTGTTCAAACTCACAACCATGGATATCTATTCTTCAATATTTCATTGAGAACAAGGGTTTAACACATGGGAGGACAACGATTAAGGCTTCATGGTGGTAATTACTGAATGGATGTATTTCACTTAGGATTCCGGGCTCTTCATGTGTTCAACACTTGGTTACTTCATGTCAAGAAGCACTCTTATTATGTGTATGGAAACCATCATCTAGTAGAGAGCATTGTAATTCTTTGCAAATAGAGTTACTTGTGTCTTCTTGGTTATTATGTTGGCCAAGAAAGGAGAGATTCTGCTCTCAATTTAATCGTTTGTTTCGTTTGTGGGTCAAAGAGGTGGGAGATATAGTTGAGGCTCCATCTCAAATAATTTTGGAGTTTGTTGAAGCGCAACACTTATTACGCTTCTTGCCTAATTATGGGTTTATTTGGCAACAACTACAAAATATTGCATTGATTTAAGGTCCCTTACCTCTACAAACATGATAAAAACCATCGATTGATTGGTGTTTATGGTGTCAAACGTTGTCGTGAAGAATTTCGGCCAAAGGCGGAAACCGGGAAACATTGGCTACATCGGCGGGGTGCAGTATGTGTGTTCACCCTTGTACATTTAGTGTGAATAATGAGGGCCCCTTTATGGCGCCAAAGAGTAGTCAAGTCGGGACAGACGATTCCATGTAAGTCGGGATTTATCCCACATTGTAACGCATCCCTCTCCTTGTTCTATAAAAGGAAGGGAACGCCCTTTGTGAAAGGGTTGCCCATTTTGCGTTAGAGGGTATACCGTTAGATTTAGGGTTAGTTACATTTCTTCTTCTTCTTCTTCTCCCCCTTCGTGCTTGCTTAGGGTTTGCTTAAGCTCGTCTCCTGCGCAAGACCCCGTTCGGAGCGACAAGGCCGTGAGCTCCCCGACCGGCGGCTTGGCAGCCGACGACTACTGTAACCTACCTTGGTCCGCCTCGAAGCCGGGAATGTATTCTTCCTTTTATATATATACATTTGCGTCTGTCTGTGTATATTCGTGTCTCTGTTAATGTCGGGTGCTTCCCCTTTCCTGCGTTTCTTGTACATAAGGGCGTGAGTCAGGTCGGCCTGTGTGTGTGTGTGTGTGTGCGTGAGTCGGTGTCAAGCGCACGCTCCCTCTCTTTCTCTCTCTCCCTTCGGTTGCTTCCGGTGTGCTTCTGGGATGCCCCGGAAACGGTGAAGTACGACTTCCTACGCTCCGTCACTCCCTAGTCCAAGACCCCCGTGGTCCTGCCTTTCTCCACGCACGCGCGTAACAACGCGACATCTTTGGTGAACCCGATGTGAAAGGCGGCAAGGGAGGATGGAGTCGGAAGACGACGACCTCGCGGTGATGGTGGCCGAAGTGGTGTTGGAGTTGGCACGAGTGGTGATGAGGCGAGAAGCAACGCAACAAGCGGTTGAGCGAGTTGTCGAAAGAGTCGGTCCTTTCAACGGGGAAAAAGTCCCATCTTACTTGGGAGCCTACAACGCGGATATGGAGGAGCGTGGCGTAGACGAGGCGTTGAGGATGGAGTTCTTCTGTCGGGTTGTAGCTGTCCGGATGCATGCGGAAGTAAAGGAGCTCCGTGAGGCTCATAGTTCGTGGGAGGCCTTCGAAGAGGCGCTCCTGAAGGCATACGGAGGATGGCGGAAGATCGGTACCACGGTACCACGGGAGAGGGCGCGGAACAAAACGCCCTCTCGACTTGCGGAGAATTGCCGACCGAGGACAGGGTCGAGAGCGGAGAAGAGCCCTCCACGCGGATTCCGAAGACTCTGGCGGTCATGCCCGTGTGCCGACATGAGACCGGAGAGAAGGAAGGCGCCGACAAGGAGTCCTGGCACGATGCCAACGAAGAGGGATGGGAAACGGCCTGTGAGGAGGCCGAGGACGGAAGCGGCACGAGAAGATCGGCATTCCGATTCAGATGGAGCAGAATCTGGTCGTGGATCGTTCGATCGGGGCCGGATTCGGCGTGAAAGTGCCGATACGGAAGAGGGTGTGGGATGAGCCACCCTCTTTTACATGGGGAGAAAGACCGACCGGGCGAAGGTCGAGAATTCGAAGGAAGGTGGTCAAGGGTTCGGAACGAGTCCGGAGAGGTCGGCATCAAAACCGAAACTACGGATATTGGAGAACCAAGCCCAGGCGGGGTTTGGTTGATCACAGACCAGATGCTTCTCACCGAACGTACTTGGGAGTAGTACCCCGAACGAGCGTCCGCAAATCGTTATGGGATGGAAGCACCACGTCTTATCTGGAGACTCAGGCAACCGGTAACGAGCGCCAACATGAGACCGAGAGAGAAGGTTGGTGGCGGCGGGAAACGGGACCCGACAACACGAAGACGGAACCCGGCTACGTGGAAAACACGAGGAGAGTTGTGAAGGACTCTGACAAAAGACACCCGAATTTCGGCAAGCATAGAAACGGAGTCCGGTCCTATGGGACCCTCACACCGATCCGGAGACTCCGGCAGTTCGGCCAACGTGGCAACGTGAGACCTAGGGAGAAGGACGGTGGCGGCAGGGAACGGGACCCAACGACACGAGGTAGCGGATAGGGAGCCGGTAAGACGGGCGGACGAAGTGCGAAACCCTCACCAGCCGGTTACAGTTTCGGAAGGAGCCGATAGGGGCAAACATAGGGAGGTGCGTCAGGCCGGAAAGGCACACCTGGGACGGAACAAGAGTCTCACAAGTGGCCATTGCGGGCCGGATCGAAGCGTGACTACGGGACGGTGTTCGGCACGGGCGGAGCCGAACAAAGGAAGCGGAAGACGGCACAAGGGAGGTGCCGAGAACGAGGTGACGAGTGCATAGTGGACTGCACAAGGTCGGAGTCAGGGGATGACAAGGGAGTCCGGAGGAGGATCCTCCACACTCGCTTCGTAGATCTCGGTAGCTCAGTCAGAGTAGCGAAGATTGACACGGTGTCGCGTTGTTACGCGCGTGCGTGGAGAACAAGGCGGGACCACTGGGGTCTTGGACCGAGGAATAGGTGAGGAAAGGGAGAGAGAGAGAGAGACGCTCACTCGCGTATAGACAAAGAAGTGCACGGGGACGCGGCCTAACAACACAGGACGCACGAGTTGAGCAGGAGATAGAGTATAAGAACACTAGTATATGTATTTGTATGTATGTAGACGACTCGAATGGTTACAACTGATCAGGTCGGCGAGATGGATGCCGACGCCTGATCACCCACGCACACAAGGGGGAAAGATGGAGATTCTGCCGGAAGTGCACGAGCGTTCCACGGAGCAGAATCAGCCTCTCGAGAACCTGCGCCAAAGAAGGCTATGGAGAACGACAGAGAAGAAGAGCTCGGTCCCAGTCCGACAACACTTCCTCCCCTCTAGCGCGCGATCCCTTCTCTCCCCGTCTCCCTCTCTTTTATAGCTCAAGGAGGGAGGCTGTTTCACCCGTTTACATCACATTAATTCTCTGTCATTTTGGACAGAGATACTCCTCGATTCTCCCTATAGAATATTGCTACTTAGGATTCGACTTTTGTGCCTACCTATCTACTATACAACAAGGGGTGTGCCCACGTATAAGGGCCGGTTCACACACGCTATACACGGTTTGCGCCTGGGGACGGTTTTCTTCACGACATCCGCCCCCACCTAACCATGCATCCACCGGAATGCGCCAAATTTGGGTTCCTATTGGAGAAAACCGGTCCTTGCTTTTATTCCTCGTTTACCGGTTCGTCCTCCACCTCGGGTTGCTCGTCGTTGCTGTCCATGCCCCCTAGCTCTAGCTCACCGTCGTGTCGTTTCTTAAACGCTTTGATCCTCTTCCCCGCTACCGGTATCGGCATTCTCGTACCGTCGAGCTCCGCGAGATGGTACGTCCCATTGTCGTTGGCGCCTGTTACTACGTAAGGCCCGAACCACCTCCTCGCAAACTTCTGCGTAGCCCTGTGCTAATTGTCGAGGTTGCTGTCGTAGACTAGGACCCAGTCGCCTTCCTCGATCTTCCTTGGCCGGAGCTGGTGCGTTCGGTCGAACCGGGCTTTGTTCCTTATCCTCGCTACCCGAAGTTTCTCCGCGGCTCGCTCTACGTCCTCCGGCCTCCGCTCGAGTTGTCGAATCCGCGCCGCCAACAATTCCTCCCGGCTCATCTCATCCCTCCAGTCCATCGTGGCCCACGAGGAGATCGTTCGCTCTGTTGGCATGATCGGCTTCTGTCCGAACATAAGATCTGCCGGCATGAACCCGGTTACCGAACTGTGCGTAGTCCGGTCCGCCCACAAGGCATAAGGTAGCAGCCGTGGCCAATTCCCGACTTGGCCTCCGCACGCCCATACTAGCGCTTTGACAATCGGCCCGTGTCCGCGCTCTACCTTCCCGTTCGCCTTTGGATTGTACGATGTGGTGAGCGAAAGTTTGACTCCTAGCCGGTCGAACAACTCTTCGGCCTCTTTTGTGTCCAACTCACCACGGTCAGCCACGATCTTCCCTACGCACCCGTATCGACATACCACGTCCTCAATCAAAAACCGGCACACGGCTACAGTCATCTTGTTCTGCAGGGCTCGGCCTTCAACCTGGTTTGTTAGATCCTCTCGAGCCAGCACCAGATACCGCATCTGTCCTACCCCCATCGGCATCGTCACCAAATCCACCATCCACTTGAAGTGGACGGTCGGAGGGTAGGTCGGGTGAAGCTCGTCCCGGTGTCGGATCATGGAGTGCACCTGACAGCTTTCGCAAGTCGTCACGAACCGATGCACGTCCTGGTATAGTCCCGACCACCAGTACTTCCCCTTTAGCTTTTCGAACGTGGCCCACGTTCCACGGTGTCCAGCCCAAGGACTATCATGGTACGCCGCCAACAAATCCTCTTGTTCCTCCTTGGCCACCACTTGGAGCGGGATGCCGTTCCTCCTCTTCGGGTGCTTCCATATGTACTCGTCCCGGAGAAAGAATCGGTACGCTTTCTTCCGAATCCAGTTGGCCTCATCCTTTGTCCATGCCGCGTCCGGTGTCATTGTTTTCAGGAACCCGCCGATCTGAAGCCACTCCCCGTTGTACTTGCTCTCGTCGAAATTGCTAAGCGTTGGATGTTACCGGCCGGCAAAGGAGTCCAGAGTGGGAAACAGAGAGCTAATTAAGTAGTAGGAATGTGGTTGTAATTAAGCTATGAGTGTGGACGGACGGACCGGAATCGGTATGCCGTTCCGGATCCGGACCGATCCCGAACAGGTGCGGATGGCACCGTTTTGTAATACAGACCGGAAACCTATTTAAAGGCCCGGATACAATGTAATAGTTAGCGGTTAATTAATGAAAGCTTAAGCGTTGTTATCTCTCTGTTAATTGCCGTTCTGTCTTAATTGTTATATCTTACGCGTGTTATGAAAGACGATTCTAATAAGTAACTTAATTAAGTCGGATTAAGCGTTGAAGTCTAATCCGGTTGTCGTAACACCCTTTGGTGAAGTGTCTCCCGTAGACACCCTGTGTTAGGCCATTGTCCGGCCCGAAGAGTTAACACAGTTTTTGGCGACCACGATTTACGCGTGTTATGAAAGACGATCCTAATAAGTAACTTAATTAAGACAGAACGGCAATTAACAGAGAGATAACAACGCTTAAGCTTTCATTAATTAACCGCTAACTATTACATTGTATCCGGGCCTTTAAATAGGTTTCCGGTCTGTATTACAAAACGGTGCCATCCGCACCTGTTCGGGATCGGTCCGGATCCGGAACGGCATACCGATTCCGGTCCATCCGTCCACACTCATAGCTTAATTACAACCACATTCCTACTACTTAATTAGCTCTCCGTTTCCCACTCTGGACTCCTTTGCCGGCCGGTAACATTGGAGTGCATTCCCTACCGGTTGTTACGTAAGCCGCCTCGAAGAAGTCCACGCCAACTTCCTTGTCCTCCGAAACCATGCCGCCCTCGTTTTCGAACCTCGCCCTTGAAAGCATGTCGGCCATGGCATTGTCTTTCCCGGAAATGTGTCGTACTTCCGGATTCAGGGACTTGATGTACGCTATCCACCTGAGCATTGCCAGGTCCGGTGTCGCGCATCCGGAAACCATGCCAAGAATTGGCAGGCAGTCCGTCTCGATAATTACCTCTGTCCCGATCAGGTAGTCTTTATCGGCCTTTACCGCCGAAACGATACCCCAGAGCTCGCATTTAACCTGGGCGTATCCTTGCTATCGCTCGCTGAGGACCTTCCCGCCGAACCGGATCGGGAAATGCATGCCGTCCTTGTCCTCTTGGTTGACAACCCACCCGATCCCGGTCGAACTCGTGTCTACCGTCACGTAAATTGGAGTGTCCTTTCTGTAGACAGCCTTTCGGAGCGCCGGAGCTGCGGCAAGTGCTTCATCTTTCGGACAGACTCCGTATGCTCGTCTCTCCACTCGAATTTTCGCCCCTTTTTCAGCAACCCGTATAACGGCTCCGCGATGTGGGCGTAATGCGGGATCCATATGTGGTAGAACACGCATGCTCCCAAGAACCTCTGAACCTCCGTGACCGAGCTACATTCGTGCTTCATCGCGGAGATGGCTTCTACCTTAGCCAGAGATGGTTTCCGGCCGTACGACCCGCATAGGTGTCCGACGACCATGATCTCTGATTGCCCGAAGGCCGATTTTCCCCCGGAGAAGATGATCCTCGCGCCCTCTAACATCTGCAACACCTTCTCGCAGTCATCGATGTGCGTCGCCACGAATTTTCGGCACCCGTCCGGTTCGATCGTCTCGTCTTTTTCCTCCACTGGGCATCCCTTGATCGGGATGTCGTCCAAGAACGGCATGGTGATGTCCGGGATGCAGTCATTGAGCACTTTGTTCATCGCGTTCACCATGTGAGCCACTGAGTTCGTCCCTCCTTGTGGCAGGGTACACATCCGCACTAGGCCGAGAGGAGTCCGCATTGTCGTAATGTCTTTGCTCTCCACGGCTAGTTGGAACTGATCGTACCCCGAGTACAGATCACCGACAGAATAGATCGACCTTCCAGCGAAGGCCTCCGCAAACTCGTCTATGGTCAGTCCGATCCCTACATTACGGATGGTCACCTTGTTGACCGGTTGTAGGTCCTGGATGAAGCGCAACGTGCCGTTCTTCTTCGGCACCGTAAACCACCGATTCGAATACGGGGCATTCGACGGTTCTAGGATGCCCATCTCCACCCTTTGCTTCAGGAGCTCCATCAACTTCGGGATGTTAGCTCTTGGCACCGGAATCAGCTTGAGATTCCACGGTACATGCAGTACCGTGAAGATCACCATCGGTTCGATAACTGTCGGGTCTACGCACCCAATCTCCTCCGGTGAGAATGCGAAAGCCTTCCCGTGCCTTTCGAGCATTCTCCGAAACCGGTCCTCCTTCGCTGGCAGTAGGAAGCCGCCCCCACCGACCTTGAGCTCCCGTAGCGTTATGTCGGTGAACCGGTGCCCTATGCCAGCCGGATTCCGTAAACTTGGGTCCGACGCGACCCCTTTTATCCGCTCCTCGCTGCCCTCCGGCAAGGGTGTCGCGACTGGCCTCACCTTCCGGTCCATAGTCTTGTATTTCGTATCCACGCGGGCCGTTCGATCCGACCCGATCCTTTCCCTGAAGTCCGCGATGACTTCGTACATTCCCATCGATCCTACCGGAACGGTTCAGTCTTCTCTAAGGTCTTCATCGATCACCTTTTGTAGTTCGCCCAAGGTGTCGTCAAAAGAGACCGCCTCCACGGCGCCGCTGATGTCTTTGTCGGGGAAGAGGACTCCGCATCCCTTGAGCCGCTCCTCCGCTCGCTTCCTCTCCCGGCCGCTAACGCCGGTTATAGTACAACCTCCGTTGTCGGAGAACCAAAACTTCCTACCCATGGTACAAGTCTTCTTCCGTACTGTACTTTTGTGGGGTTGTTCTCGGGAGTCCGGACTATCGCGACCCCACGCCTTGATAGCCCTCTCTAAAAATCCCCTCGGGTTTCGCTGCCGAGGGCCTCGCGGTTATGCTTGTGGTTTGGTCTTACCGTTTGGAACTGGACTGAGTGGCGCCCGTCCTGGCTTTTGACTCTTGCATAGGCTGAACCGTTGTCCAGCACCTTGGTCTCCATCCGTGCCACCGTGATATATGGCTCTCCTAGTATAACCGGATGCGAGGACGTCTCCTGCACGAAGAAGTGATGGTCGATCTCGACATCGCCGATTTTCACCCGTACGTTCGGACAGGCCCCATGTAGTTCTTCCGTGGCGCGCGTCGCTGCCCGTATCTTCCAGCCATGCTTGGTGTTGATCGGCCATTTCCCCTTTTTGTAGAAGTCCATGGACATCAAATTGATTTCTAAACCGTGGTCCACCAACGCCACCACCGATTCATGAACATCTCCGATCTTCACAAGGGTTTCCGTGGTCGCTCTGGCCCAGTGCGGCCTTGAATAGTGGCTCTCCGCCAACTCTTCTTCCAGCGCCATGTCCTCTATGTGCGTTGTTCGCACCTCCACCGACTTCTCTGGTTCTGTCTCCGTCGACAGCCTCTTCCTCTTCACCAAGTCTACGATGGAGTTGTGGAACTCTTTCTTGGAGATCCCTAGCACTTCCCTCAGCGACAGTTCCACCTTGCTATCGAGGATTTGTTCTTCCAGGACCTTTCGCAGGTCCGTGGATCTTTCGATTTCTGTGCCCAGCCGGTACCCGCCCCTCTTGGGATTATCCTAGGCGCCGGTTACACCGGCCTCATTCCGCCTTTGCCCGAATCGAGTTTCATATCGTTGTGAGGGCCCGGCCCCCCCGGTTTTTCCTACCCGCTTGTCCTCCACTAGAGCCTCGTAGTTTTGACAAGCGGCTTCAACGAAGCCCGTCTTTTCTTCCACCGAGTCACTCCACCCGGTTACCTCTTGGACCCGTTTTTCCGCGCGGTCCACCTCTTCTTTCCTTAGTCGTGCGCCGGCGAGGCCTTCTAGCATCGTCGGCCAGAACCCGGCTTTGTTCGTCTTCGGGGCCTCGCCACCTCCGACCCGAATACTAGCTAATGCCGAGTAGTGGACGGTCTCCGCGTGACAAGCCGCCGCCTCCTCCATCAGCCTTTTCATACCCCCTCGCTCGACGTTCAGGTCCAGGGCCCTTCGGGTCTCGCTGGCGTGCACCCGACCGGTCCACAAGTACACCACGTTGCTTCTCATCGCCTCGGCGAAGTCCTTGCAGTCCTTCCGGATGTGGCCAACCGCGTCACACCACATGCACCTGTTTTCAGCCAGAGGTCATCGGTCACGGGCCTGTTCGCCACCATCCCTCCGTGCCTAGGCGATCTGGTGATCCTTTACCATCCACGTCAGTTCCTCCAAAGCTGCTCCCCCGGACGAGCCCTTGACCATGCCGGTCGAAGCCGATCTGGTCTCGAGCCAATCTCGGGTCTCTTCCCTTCGAGTTGGTGGTGTTGGCTCGAGCTTCCTTGCTACGTCAGAGCCCGCCCTTGTCGATCCTTTGTCAACCCATTCCCGCCGTTTGTTGAAACGGCCACAGACCCTCTTCACCACGGCCCAGTCGGCCGTCAGCCCGTTATCCGTCTTCAATAGGAGGCCTACTTGCTCCCGATCCCGCTCGTCAACTGACTTAACAAACAATAGGACACGACTTGTGTCTAGAATGGTCCGGTCAAGCACCGAGAAGCGTGCGAAGCGTTCCTCAAACTTCCGGAGGAGCACCGACGCGTTCCTTCCTTTGTCGGGGGTCTCCACCCACTCCATGAAGTCCCGCTTCGAAAGTCGAAGCGCATCTTCAAGCCTGTATTTTTCTAGGAGCCGACCTTCGAACTCCTCCCAGGTCCGGCTCTCGGCCCGTACCTCGAGCACCTCCGTATGGATGCCTGGCATCGCCACTCGAGGGAATCCGGCTAGATGCCTCTCTTCCGGAATGTCCCTCATTACCATCTCAGCCCGATAGGACGCCAAGTAGCTAGTGGCATCCTTCCCACTAAACTGTCCGATCGTACCAACAACCGCCTCGATAGCCCTATCAAGGGCGCCGGTGCCTTTGCGTGCACTCACTATACGGTCCACAGCCGAAGCCATGGCTTTTGCGAGGTCCGACCCCCTCATCTTCTACTCCTCTGCCGCCTGTTCACGTCGGGTTCACCAAAGATGTCGCGTTGTTATGCGTGTGCATGGAGAACAAGGCGGGACCACTGGGGTCTTGGATCGAGGAATAGGTGAGGAAAGGGAGAGAGAGAGAGAGATGCTCACTCGCGTATAGACAAAGAAGTGCACGGGGACGCGGCCTAACAACATAGGAGGCATGAGTTGAGTAGGAGATAGAGTATAAGAACACTAGTATATGTATTTGTATGTATGTAGACGACTCGAACGGTTACAACTGATCAGGTCGGCGAGATGGATGCCAACGCCTGATCACCCACGCACACAAGGGGGCAAGATGGAGATTCTGTCGGAAGCGCACGGGCGTTCCACGGAGCAGAATCAGCCTCTCGAGAACCTGCGCCAAAGAAGGCTATGGAGAACGACAGAGAAGAAGAGCTCGATCCCAGTCCGACAACACTTCCTCCCCTCTAGCGCGCGATCCCTTCTCTCCCCGTCTCCCTCTCTTTTATAGCTCAAGGAGGGAGGCTGTTTCACCCGTTTACATCACATTAATTCTCTGTCCTTTCGGATAGAGATACTCCTCGATTCTCCCTATAGAATATTGCTACCTAGGATTCGACTTTTGTGCCTACCTATCTACTATACAACAAGGGGCGTGCCCACGTGTAAGGTCCGGTTCACACACGCTATACACGGTTTGCGCTTGGGGACGGTTTTCTTCACTACAACGGCAAGCCCGGGATGACAAGCTGGTGGGGGCGAGGGGATGACGGCAAGCGGAAGACTCAGGACCTGTTGCAGCAGCGCAAAACGAGAAAGGTGAAGCAGGCCACTACGAGCATTCCTCAAGCGGAGGACATCGGGCATACGGCGGAGAGCGGGGCCTGCATACGGCCGAACAAGGGACAACGGAAGTACACGTAGTACGGAGATTGCGGTGAAGGACCCATCGACGGGTCGAACGAGCCTACGGGGAGGTAAGCGCGAAGGAAGAACCGAAGCCGACGGTTCGAATCGGCAGCGAGCCGGGATGCGGATCACGGTTGACCGGTTTCTCACCGGCCGAAATCTCTCACCCTTCATCGGATTTGGCACGTACCGGTGGACGTGCAGTTTGGTGTCAAACGTTGTCGTGAAGAATTTCGGCCAGAGGCGGAAACCGAGAAACATTGGCTACATCGGTGGGGTGCAGTATGTGTGTTCACCCTTGTACATTTAGTGTGAATAACGAGGGCCCCTTTATGGCGCCGAAGAGTAGTCAAGTCGGGACAGACGATTCCATGTAAGTCGGGATTTATCCCACATTGTAACGCATCCCTCTCCTTGTTCTATAAAAGGAAGGGAGCGCCCTTTGTGAAAGGGTTGCCCATTTTGCGTTAGAGGGTATACCGTTAGATTTAGGGTTAGTTACATTTCTTCTTCTTCTTCTTCTCCCCCTTCGTGCTCGCTTAGGGTTTGCTTAAGCTCGTCTCCTGCGCAAGACCCCGCTCGGAGCGACAAACCCGTGAGCTCCCTGACCGGCAGATTGGCAGCTGACGACTACTGTAACCTACCTTGGTCCGCCTCGAAGCCGGGAATGTATTCTTCCTTTTATATATATACGTTTGCGTCTGTCTGTGTATATTTGTGTCTCTGTTAGTGTCAGGTGCTTCCCCTTTCCTGCGTTTCCTGTACATAAGGGCGTGAGTCAGGTCGGCCTGTGTGTGTGTGTGTGTGCGTGAGTCGGTGTCAAGCGCGCTCTCCCTCTCTTTCTCTCTCTCCCTTCGGTTTCTTCCGGTGTGCTTCTGGGATTCCCCGGAAACGGTGAAGTACGACTTCCTATGCTCCGTCACTCCTTAGTCCAAGACCCCCGTGGTCCCGCCTTTCTCCACGCACGCGCGTAACAACGCGACAATGTCGTTGTTACAAGTGACTACTAATCTTTTGTATATTTTTATGATAAGAAATATAATCACGAAATATTAAAGGATGTTCTAGAATGTTCTAGAATGTTCTAGAATGTTCTAGAATATTCTAACTGTAATAACTAAAAATATAATTATTATAATCACACAACATATATGTTATTACAATGGTTAAGGGTTCAACACATAGACCAAGAAGTCGTGGGTTTGATTCTTGAGAAGCCAAAATGTTGTCTTCATGACATTATGCCCCCTTTCGATGACGAGTTCCACGAGTTAGAAGACAAGAGTTCGGACTTGGTTTATGGGGATATTTGTCGTGAAATGAAACAACCATGTTAGAGGCATTACCAAGCTCCCATGTTCGATCATTAGGTGTATAACCTACCCAATCAACCAAATAATATAGTTTGTTGCGGTTGATCTTGGAGTCGAGAATGGCAGCAACCTTATATTCAGAGCCATTGGATTTAACTTTGATTGGAGGTGGGGGAGGTGTAAGACGATCCAGAATAGAGCTTGTTGTGTAGGGCTCCAAAAGTGAAACATGGAAGACCGGGTGAAGACGCATATGAGGAGGGAGATCAAGACGAAATGTCACATCATTGATCTTACCAGAGATCACATATGGGCCGAAATGTTGATAATCCAATTTGTAGCAAGGTCGGGTGGTTTTAATGCTACCTTGTAAGAGCCATACACGATCTCCTACTTGAAATGTAGTCGATGAATCACGCCGATGATGATCAACAATCTTCTTTTGAGTGTTTTGGGCATCACATAAAATGATGCAAAAGTATATCCTGAACTTCTTGGAGTCGAGTGAGCCGATCTTCAACAATTGAGTTTTGCGGTAGTTCGGGATGTTCAAGTATCGTCGAACGAGGATGGTACCCAATGTTAGCAAAAAATGGGGAATATCCATTAGAAGAATGTTTAGAGTTGTTCTAAGCAAATTCTCCCAAATGTAATAAATCCACCTGATCATCTTGTTGATAGTTGACAAAACAACGTAGATATTGTACGTCTGTTTCGGTTGGCGGCGTAACATTTGTTGACGATCATTGTTGTGACCGTAGTGTCGTGACAAGGAGTGCGAGCAAACTAGCACAACTATTGAGATGATATGGGAAGAGTAAGAAAAGAAATAAAGCAATGATGCAAGTGAAACTAAGGTGAGTAGGATTAGAGGTGAACAAGAGTAAAAGAGAATGAGAGAATGAGATGAAAGAAGAAGAGAAGAGTGAGTGAGAAAAAAGAAAAGCTTAAGAATTTTTCATTAGAAAGACCTTGTGCAAACTAGTTTCGCTCTAGGTAGAGCTCATAAGTGCCAAGGTCATTTACAACAAGAGGGTAGGTTTTTATAGCGGGAAGAGAGAGAGAGAGAGAGAGAGAGAGAGAGAGAGAGAGAGAGAGAATAGGAGTTTAATGATGGGAGAGAGGGAAATGGGGAATTGTGATAGGCAAAGGATTGATTAGTGAAAGTGGGTTAGAGGGGGGTTATTTGTATGTATATGCTAAGTGATAGGTGGGGGTGGGCTCTAAGAAGAGGGGGATTATAGGGGTGGGATATAAAAGGCATATAGTATTAAGTGGGAGTATTTATGGATTTATATTTAGTTTTGACGAGAAGGGAATGAATGGACTTAGACTTAGTCCAACATATGAAGGGTTGCGGTAGTTTGGATAGTTGGGGATGTGTGGCTAAATCTGCGTGGAGGTTTTCTAGCATGTCGTGAATTCCTAATCTAGGGGTATCTTTTGTATACCTAAGTTTGAAGATGACAGGTATAAGGGTACTTTTAGGTTTTCTACTAAATACTAGTGATTTCCTAGCGCTAAATGGGACCTTTTTATAATTCTCTAATATAAAAGAAAGGGGATATCCTCTCTTAACTAATCTACTAAAAAATAGTTTTTTCATTCGAAAGGAAACCTAAGGGGGTACTTTCTCTAATTAGGTATCGTTTTAGTTCATTAATAATAAAATGACGTTTTAAATGAAGGGGGTGAACTGACGAGAATGAGAGATACTGGTAGGCATTTTGGGGCTTTTGGTAGCAATTAAAGGAGAAATGTGAATTCTTTAGGTTAATCCATAAATATAAGAACGGTAATCTAAAGGGAGAAGTGGTGATGGTAATTTTGATGCAATTATTAGTGGAGGTGTTATAGAATTGGAGGTAATTTTCTAATTCGGGTTTAGTACCTATCGATATCCCGAATGCATCATCTATATATCTAGTGAAATAAAAAAGATTAGGGTGTGATGGTTGGGAGTTCTCTAAGTGAGCTAAGAATAGGCATGCATAAACTACAGAAAAATTACTACCCATGGCTGTACCCTTGACTTGTTGATAGATCATGTCATCAAAGGATAGAAAGTGATATTCTAACGTGAGTGTGCTAAGTGTATAGATAAGGTTAGTTTTAGAAGATGAAAAATGTGGGGTAATCATTTTTCGTAAAGCTTGGAGTCCTAACCTAGGGGGTATGCTGGGATATAAAGTGTTACGGGCATGACCATATAATATCCCGTGGTAAGAATTTACCGTAGTATTCTATACACGTGGATAAGTGTGAGGGTTAAACGAGAGTGTAAAGAAGGGGAGGATTACTTTTAATCCTCGGGATTGAGACAACCCATTAGGTCAAGTGTGAACTTGCCTAGGGGCCTTGGGTATCGCTATAAATAAGAGGCCTAGCTACCCTCATTTCATCATCTTTTGACTACATCGAGACTCTGCTCGTGTGGTGGGTCAACTCTTGTAGCGAGCGCGCCAGCACCAGGTACGACTCGACGCCACGGCGGTGGTATGGGACGCCGATCGAGGCTCGAGTCCGTCTCGATCCCTTCGCTCGGGGGTGGTCGGGTGGATCGGCACCCTTCTTTCTCTTTCTCCTTTCTATCTATCTTTTCATTATCCTTATCTTAAGCTTACGTTAGTACCGAGATCTATAATATAAAGATTCAACATCAAAGGTGAAGATAAAGCTATTAGGGGGTGGGTTGAGATGTTCTAAAGTCTGGACAAGGGAATGTGAGTCTTTCAAATATTGCTTCTGAAGGAGAAGGATAGGCATGAGTTGGTGGTGAAGCCATTTTGATGTTTGTTCAAAAAGGGAGTTATTGTATGAGCAAATAGGTCTAAAACCTATTGGGTTTTATGGAGTTTTGGGAGGAAATAGATATTGCATACTCGGTACCCTTTTGAGGGTTTATGTAGTATGTAGTTGGCTTCTATGTTGGATAGGGTACCAAGATGGTTATTAACAATGCTTTTCAATCTATAGGATAATTCCTCAAGTGGATAGTGGTAGACTTTTTTATATGTATTAGTATCAGAAAGGTTTTCTATAGCTTTGTTGTAGTACGTGTCCTTATCAAGAACACACACTCCAACATTCTTGTCAGCAGGTAGGATTATGATTTTGTTGTTTTTCTTAAGAGATTGTAAGGCTAGTGATAAGTGAGGTGCAATCCTAGTGGGTTTTAATTTGAGTGTATGAAGTGTGTCCCTAAAGATAGTTTGGTGTTTAGATATAATGTTTTCTAGGGGAGTGTACTTAGTAGGAGGTTGCCAACTAGGGTTAGGTAGCTTAAAGGGATTTTGGGGCAAATTATCCACATCTTTAAAAAAAATGTTTAAGTCGAAGGGTCCTACTTAGGCTATCAAATTCTTTAAGTAGGGTAGGGGATGATGGTGGAGAAGATGGGAGGATGTGTTTCAAACCTAGGATAAGGAGTTGTGTCTCATGTTTAGAGAGGGAATAATTAGAGTGGTTGTGGATCCTACTAATTCTAGGTTTATTAAGGAGAGGTGTCCAAAATTTATTACGGGGTTTCCTACTATGGGTCTTTTTCACATATGGGGAGACGGGAAAATTAGATGTATGACGTCCTAACCACATGAAAGTATCTAAAGTAGAAGTAGGTCTATCGAGAAGGTAAAAGAGATGTTTCGCGGGATGTATGGCGTGCCGAAACTGTTTACTATCCCGTTTGGCACGCCTAGCTACACGTTTTTTGTCCTAACATTATTACATGGGAAAGTTTGTAGTTTCGTGGGAAGGGGGCGATTATTGTGAGTACGGACAGGTTGTTTTCTATGAGGGATTTCATATACGTGTGGGGGAAATTTAGAGGGTGCGGTAGAATATTGAAATCTACTAGAAGTAGAAGGGGAGTTATGTGTAAAGAAGGGGGGGGGGGGTATGTGTAGGAAATGCATGAAAAGGGGGAGGGGTATAGTTTGGAAATAGGGAAACGTTGTGGGGGTTATTAGGGGGGAAATGCATAGGGGTATGGTTAAAAAATGGGGGAGGGGTATGAGGGGGTTTATAGAAAATAAAGGGGGGGCATGCATCAAATTTGTAGGAAGCAAGGAGGGGGGGGGAGGGGTGTGATTAGGGTTAAACACATATGGGAAGTGAGAGGCTATGTTTGAAATTGTCTGCAGGGGTGGGGTGGGGAGGAGAGGAGGAGGAGGGCCAAGAAGGAAAGATGGAAGGTCGTTCGTGCCATGGCTTGCATGATCTCCTGCACAGCCGCCATGGGGATACACTTCTTGTCTTATGTTGGCACATGTGCCGCTTCCATAAGATGTACGGCCTTCGCATTGGATGAAATGACTCGGGAGATGCCACATTTGGAACTAATTTAATTAGACCAACCTTCCAAGCTTGAGGCATACAACCAGAATCCCAAGAATGTTGAAACATCAAAGTTCAGGGCCACTTTAAAATGTTCGAATATCGCTTAAAAACTTCATTTGTCAAGTCATCCTAACCATGGCTCTTATCACTAAGAGGATGCCTTAAAACCATATCCACCTCATCCTCAGTGAAATCCACATCCAATTCATGACTAATGAGGTCACGCACAATACATTCAACCACATCATAAAACTCATGACGTGCTCTACTCATATAATTTGTCATTAACAATTGTGGGCCAATCAACTCCTTAAAGTAATGAACATATATGTCAATTATTGTAGTAGGATCCACTATCAATTCATCCCCTTGTTTCACATGTACCACATTAGATCAAGCATAAGTAGGATGTAACACTTGGAAAAACAAATGAGATTGACATTGATTATCTATTGTCGAGACTCGTGGGTAGGAGATAGAGTGAGAGCGAGAGCGAGAGCGATAGCGAAAGAGTGTGTGTGTGTGTGTGTGTGTGTGTGCATGAGAGAGTGAGAGAGATAAGACTTGAAATAGAAGTGAGATTATATTATGATGAAACAAGATTACAATGAGTAGGCTAAGGGCTAAAGACTGGTGTTGAACCGAATGAGTTGAAATGAATGTATGGACACTTATTTATAGATCCTTATGGAGTATTCTAGAATGTTCTAGAATATTTTAGATTTTTATGATAAGAAATATAGTCACGAAATATTAAAGGATGTTCTAGAATGTTCTAGAATATTCTAACTGTAATAACTAAAAATATAATTATTATAATCACACAACATATATGTTATTACAATGGTTAAGGGTTCAACACATAGACCAAGAAGTCGTGGGTTTGATTCTTGATAAGCCAAAATGTTGTCTTCATGACATTATCCCCCCTTTCGATGACGAGTTCCACGAGTTAGAAGACAAGAGTTCGGACTTGGTTTATGGGGATATTTGTCGTGAAATGAAACAACCATGTTAGAGGCATTACCAAGCTCCCATGTTCGATCATTAGGTGTATAACCTACCCAATCAACCAAATAATATAGTTTGTTGCGGTTGATCTTGGAGTCGAGAATGGCAGCAACCTCATATTCAGAGCCATTGGATTTAACTTTGATTGGAGGTGGGGGAGGTGTAAGACGATCCGGAATAGAGCTTGTTGTGTAGGGCTCCAAAAGTGAAACATGGAAGACCGGGTGAAGACGCATATGAGGAGGGAGATCAAGACGAAATGTCACATCATTGATCTTACCAAAGATCACATATGGGCCGAAATGTTGATAACCCAATTTGTAGCAAGGTTGGGTGGTTTTAATGCTACCTTGTAAGAGCCATACACGATCTCCTACTTGAAATGTAGTCGATGAATCACGCCGATGATGATCAACAATCTTCTTTTGAGTGTTTTGGGCATCACATAAAATGATGCAAAAGTATATCCTGAACTTCTTGGAGTCGAGTGAGCCGATCTTCAACAGTCGGGTTTTGCGGGAGTTCGGGATGTTCAAGCATCGTCGAATGAGGATGGTACCCAATGTTAGCAAAAAATGGGGAATATCCAGTAGAAGAATGTTCGGAGTTGTTTGAAGCAAATTCTCCCAAATGTAATAAATCCACCCGATCATCTTGTTGATAGTTGACAACATAGATTGACATATTCGCATTCGTGGGATTTTCCATTCGAATGCAAACGAATACACATACATTCGTGTGGTCAAGTATTCGTTTAAAGAAAAAGAAGGAAAAAAAGGAGATGAACTCCCTCCTTTTAGTTTCTTAGGAAAAAAAAAGGGGGACTTGACAATAAAAAGGGGATAATAAAATAGAGAGTTGAGAGAGACTTGACAATAATAAATTTTCATTGGAAATCTTGATTCTTTACTAAATAAATAAATAAAATAAAATAAATTTTCGTTTTATTTTTAATAAATAAATAAAAGAAAAGAAAGGTTCATTAATTCTTCACCTTTTCTTTTCCTAAAATTTATGGATATTTTTACTTGACATTAAAATTGAGACTTCACATTAATCATGTTTTCATAGTAAATATAAAAATATTCGTTTTTTTAAAACAAAAAAATCAATTATTTAAATAAAATAAAGGTTCATAAACTCTCCTCTTTTTTTATTTGACACTAGAAAGGAGAGTTTATACTAATCATATTTTTATAATTTATTAATGAATAATTGTTCTTTTTTTAGTGAATTAAATTTATTTATTTATTTATAAATAAATAAATAAATAAATAAATAAATTTTTTGTATATTTATTTTACAAAATGAATGGTTTTTAAATATTCTTAGGGCCATTTTGTATTCTCGAATATTGGGAATATCAGGCATGGAGAATATGACGAATATCACGCATGTGTCAATTTATGGTTGACAAAACAACGTAGATATTGTACGTCTGTTCCGGTTGGCAGCGTAGCATTTGTTAACGTTCAGAACGTTGCTCGAATAGGCAATTATCACATCGCACAGCTCGACTAATGGCCTCTGTAAGAGACTTTGGATCTTCGTGGAAAGTAAGAAAAAGATCTTTGACATCGTTACGCAAACCCTGACAGAATTGATCCATTAAGCCTGCCTCATCCCAAGGGATGTGACATGCCAAGAGACGGAAATTTATTGTGTAGGCTGAAGTGGGAGATCTTGTTGGAGTCTTGGAATCTTGTTTATTGCCGTTCTAATGCTATCAGTGTCTCTAAAACTAGCTTGAAACTCTTTAACGAATGCCTCAAAATCCTCCAACAATGGAGATTTCTTCTCTTGAAGTGGTGCAAACCATGCTAATGTTGTACCGCTTAGCAAGGTTCCTATTAATCCCACACGAGCAACATCAGTTGGGTACCGATTGGGATGTAATTGAATCACCAAACGGACTTGATTTAAGAAACCTCGAAACAAAGATCGGGTACTATCAAACTTGGTAGGGAGGCTAATCTTTGGTTCCCTTGGGGAGTTTTGAACCCCTGCCGTTTGTTCTCGTAATGTTAATATAGTAGCCTCGAGTTGATGAACCCGTTGTGATAACTCCTCATATTGATGAGCTTTTTCGGTACTCACTTGTTGTAAATCCCCGAGTAGCCTATGATTTTCTTGCTCTAATGCCACAAACTTAGTCGTGAGCATGTCGAGCTCAGAAAGGATACGCATATACTCTTGCTTGCTGACGGATTCCATAACTAAGGGGGGAAAAGAAAGAAGGGAAAAGAAGAAAGCTTGCTAGGGTTATTGGAAAAGGAAACAAAAATATTCGGTTCAAACTGTCGAGACTCATGGGTAGGAGATAGAGTGAGAGCGAGAGTGATAACGAAAGAGAGAGGGTGTGTGTGTGTGTGCGTGCGAGAGAGAGAGTGAGAGAGATAAGACTTGAAATAGAAATGAGATTATATTATGATGAAACAAGATTACAATGAGTAGGCTAAAGGTAAAGACTAGTGTTGAACCGAATGAGTTGAAATGAATGTATGGACACTTATTTATAGATCCTTATGGAGTATTCTAGAATGTTCTAGAATATTTTAGATTTTTATGATAAGAAATATAATCATGAAATATTAAAGGATGTTCTAGAATAATCTAGAATGTTCTAGAATATTCTAATATCTCGTAATAACTAAAAATATAATTATTATAATCACACAACATATATATTATTACAATGGTTAAGGGTGCAACACATAGACCAAGAAGTTGTGGGTTCAATTCTTGATAAGCCAAAATGTTGTCTTCATGACAACGGATAGCTGGAATTTGTCATTGGCATTTCGAACACACAATTACAAAGAGGCGGATGGGTTTAGTGGATGTGCTAAACCACACACTCTGATACCATGTTAATAATTAGGTGATTAACTACGGGTTAAGATAAGCGGAAGATTAAGTGATATGTGTGTGAGAGGAAGTTACACTTATGAACAACACAAGATGGGGGATGATTAACTCTATATTAAATTAGCATTATCATCATCATCATCAAATACAAAAATACCCACAATGAGGTATATATAGATCTCATGTGCAAGGGTGCACATGTGTGAGGAGAATATAGGTACAAGGGTGTAAGTCCTATATTAAATGTACTTGTGAATGGAGGATCTAGAATATCCCACTTAAGTACAAGGTCCTAGTTAAGGCATTATAGTCAACACTTCTAACTAGATTTTATCTAGGTAACTACTAAATTACATGGTTGACTAACTAACTAAACTAAGTTGAGCTTGATCTCTCAACAGTATACTATCACAACAATAAATCTAGCAAGTGTATTTCAAGAAGTGGAGCAAGGAAAAAGTGAACAAGGTACAATGGCCTTGGTGAATGGGCGCTTTGATGAAGTGATGGTGCACTTGCGACAATCTCAAGCAACTCACAACATCATTATTGATGGTGGCAGCTCTAGAGGGCATCAAGGAGTAACTTGTTATTCTTGTAAAGAGGAGGAAAACATCTTAACAAGATGGCCTCATCGACAACAAAGAGATATGGGAAGAGGCATGTATCAAGAGTAAAGGAATGGGCACCGACCTATCAATAATGGAGTCAAAGGAGGCGAAGCCATAACACTTCCTATAGCTCAGGTTCCGACAATTCCTTATAATGTGAATCTTCTGAATTTGATTGATGATAGTGATAATGCTTGTGAAGTAGTTGGACTTGTGAAAAGGACAAGAGCCTCCAAAAAGGAGAAAGAAGTAGAAGGAGAATCTAGTGCATCACATAAAAAATAAAGAATTGAAAGGAGAATCTAGTAATTCTCAATAAAAGAAAGCTAAGGAGACTAATTTGGAGGATAGACCTAGAAAGAAACATCCACGAAGAAAAATTAAAATTGATGATATGCCTATGGGGAAGAGTGTGGAACCATTCAATCTCAAGCAAGAGTTAATCTCTTGTGCACTGCAGGTTACTTGGCCACAACTTCTTCAACTTTCTCTAACACAAAAAAAGGAGTGGGAATGTGTATTGAGTATACAAAAAAATATAAAGACATGACCTTTTACGAGAATTGTGCTAGTGAAAGATCAAATGAATATTCGACCCACTATTTTGGTAACCATGAAAGGTCTTTTAATTAAGGATGCCATAGTAAATAGTGGTATTAGAATTGGTCCTTCATCCAATGTCATAGTGAATAAGATTGGAAATCCTATTTGTCAAAAGTCCTCCAACAAGGTTGACATGGTTGATAGGGGTTTGGTTCCTTGTTTGGGAACTATAGAGGATATGGTTATTGATTTTTTTGGCATATCCATTTCCATGGATTTACATGTAATACTCATTAAAGGTCTATCTTATTCCTTAATATTAGTAAGACCTTGGATGTAAGAATTACATGTAATAAAGGATTGGAGTATCATGAATTTATCACCATCAAAAGGGTTTAACATATTCTACGACTTGTATCTACAACGAATAACCAAATGTATAAAGGAGATAGAATCATCTACCGACAATAGCAAATAAGAAGAGGAAAGCATAACAAGTGATGAATCTTCATGGGATAGGGAAAATAAATTGTTGTACGTGGTGTTTAAGGGTAAAGAAGAAGTCATTGAAGAATGCATTATCACCTTGAAGGAAAAGAAGAAGAAGATTTCAAATGATATCCAAGGAGAAGAACATCTAAGGCTTATTTCTCTTTCTACTAACTTGTTTCCAAAGTTATTCATAAGTAGTTGTTCAAATATAAAAGGGGTGGATGTGATGAAGCACCATATCAATTTGAAGAAGGAAAGTGTAACAATTACCAAAAAGCATCATCGATTGATGATTAGGCAAAACGAAGATCTTATAAAGGAGTACTAGACATTGTTGCATGCTAGTTTTATTTATCATACGGAGGGTTTGAAGTGTGTGTCACTTATTGTTCGCTCTCTTGAAATGTTTATTCATATGCTGACATACTTACTTCTATCAAGAAATATGCATCACGTGACCCTATGTAATTTCCAAGAATTGATCAAGACATAATAATTGTGGTAAATTCTTTCTTTGTGTTGACAAGGATGGTTATGACACAAACACCTTGACAATTGTCATAACCATCTTTCTCCTTGTTGATTCTTGATATTTCTAACGATAAATTGTCTCCATAAACAAAGGGGCTCTCACCTCAAGAATATGTCCCCAATCAAAGTTCGAGATGGCTTGAGAGCTGAAAATGTATTAGAAAAGAACGACCTTCAGTTATATGCATAGATTGACACATGCGTGATATTCGTTATATTCTCCATGCGTGATATTCTCAATATTCAAGAATACAAAATGGCCCCAAGAATATTATAAAACCATTCATTTTATAAAATAAATATATAAAATATTAATTAATTAATTAATTAATTAAAATAAATTTAATTCACTAAAAAAAGAACAATCATTCATTAATACATTATAAACATATGATTAGTATTAACTCTCCTTTATATTGTCAAATAAAAAATGGGGAAGTTTATGAACCTTTATCTTAATTAATTAATTTCTTAAAAAAATGAATATTTTTGTATTTATTATAGAAATATGCTAGTGTGAAGTCCAATTTTTAATGTCAAAATAAAAATATCCATAAATTTTGAGAGAATAAAAAGTGAGGAATTAATGACCATTTATTTTATTTTATTTATTTATTAAGTATAAAACGAATACCTGTATATTTATTATATAAATTTATTAGTGTCAAGTAGTGTTGCCTTTTGACGACCGTTTTGACTATTTTTGGCAAATTTAACCGTATATGAAGGTCAATTTAAAAATGAAACCATCAATCTTGACGAGCATATGTTTTATGAAAACGTAAAAATGAAGGCTTAAAATTTCCTAATACCGTCAAATTTTGCTAAGACCAATACAATAGTATTATAGTCCCAGGAACAATGTTAACGTTCCGGTTGCATTGGGACTAAACACGTTCGCGTTCAGAAGTGGAAGGATCGCGCATTCCACTTTTAGATTCCCTTTGTAGTCACACAATTTTAGCTTGTTGTGAAATCAGACGTGCACCAGTATCACATGATCAACTAAAGATGGTGAATTTACTGATTTATTAATTTGATGCATCTCTATACCTAGAGAACATGCTATTTATTGGAGAAAATATAAATGTATGAGATTTATTTTGCAATGTTTACAAATTTAGGGTTGGGATTTACCACGCATTCATTTGATACAAATTAATTATTTGAGGAAAGCATTAACAAACAGGGATTCAATTTTCGTGAGATGTAAAATGCAGAGGTTTACAATGGTTAAACTTTCCAAGAGAGGTGTATATGCTATTTGAGAAATTGATATTTACATATTATTGAATACAATACATCGCAATTAATCCTTAGTAAAGATCATTAGGATATAATACCAAATGTATATGTTCATGACAACACATGAAAATTAGAAGTAGAAAGCGTACTCATAACTATTAGTTTACATGACATTAGACATAAAAGAATATACCCAAAACATTATGACAATTATTAAGGCATAGGCAGTGCTAAATTTTTGGGTGCCAAAATAGAGACAACACTCCAGTAGTAACCTTGAAGCATGTATTAAAATTTTCATTTGATTGTGTACACATAAACACTAAATCAAGAAGTTAAACACATATATACAAATGGAGTACTAATCATCTATACAGAACACACATTGATAGCCCTCCATACATCCAGTCCAGACAACCATCAACCATAGAAACATGATTGTTGATGTATAATCCCCTCCAATAAAGCAAATACTCCCCAATATCTACCAATGCCTCCTTCAGTCCCACTATAAGTTTTGGACGTGCATCTTATGTGGTTCTCTGATCTCCAAAGGACGACGTCTTGTATTCTCATCCAAAGGGCAGACTGTGATGGATATGGGTTATCAGAAGGTTAAAAACTTGCCCCTTATGCACAAGCTTTCTATGGATGATGTCCCATCTTATTTTATTTTGTTCGGATAACAATACACCAGACGCAAGCTCTGCTCCTAGTGTAGATCGAGCCTCATCATCTTCTATTGAACTCGATGACTCAAAATATGACATTCTTGTCACCTTCTTTTTTTGAGGCCTGGATTGCACAACATATTTCTTTATTGGTGCTTTAACAAGTGATAAAGAGGTTGCCTTTAAATTAACATGGCCTTGAATGTATGGCCTCAGTGTTGTTATCAGGTTGGTACTTGTCTCAATAGCATTCCAGAAGGATTCTGGCCCGCATGAATCCTTCAACAAGTAGTCTTCGGAGATGGTCATCTTACGAACTCCTTTTTTACAGCTGACTAACACAATCAAATTAGTTGAGTCCGAGTCTTCATAGTCAAGCCGCAAAATTTTGCCATAGCTAAATGGTCGATCTTGGGCAAGCATCCCACGTCCGTCCAGTCTGGAAACTAAGAGTACTACCTTCTTTTTCGAGTCGACATATTGCAATGCCCACTCGTGTCCAATTAAGTCTCTATCCAACTGGTCTTCACCTCCTCCAGCCATGACAGATGTCTTCTGACTAACTTCGTCAGACGGCTGCCTCATGACTTCATCCTCAAACACGAGTTTCTTTCCCTTTTGCGGATACATGACAACATGGATCTTTGTTTTCTTTGGAGGAGAGCTTTGATACTTAATCCGATTATTTTTTAGTGGCCTCTCCTCCATAGGATCAGTTGACCTACATGAAATAATAGAACAATGAACCTAAACCTACATTCTCTCAAATGATAATGTATTGTAAGATGGTAAGGTTTGGAAAATGAGAATTCAAAAAATAGTTTGGCCTCATTAAGCTCTTACCTAACAACTTGTGTAAGGGACCTACTTAAAGGGTGTAGTAATAAGGTCAAAAACCTAGTAAGAGGCACTGGAAAGGGAGTTAGATAACGGAATAGTGAAACCTAAACCTATATCCTCCTAACTCGCAATGGTAGTAAGGTAGTAAGGTGGTATGGTAATGTTTTGGCCTCACTTCAGTCTTACAGTATGCACATTCCTAGTAAATGAAGGTGGTTACAAGGCATGATTACAAGGCAAGAAAAATGTATATCTAACGTCTCTGTATTCTCTAAACCCTCAAATTACTAGAATTTTGACATCCCCATCAGCGTTCAGATCTCAGATTGCAGGCCAAATTCTATTGTATTTTGACCTTAATTCAGAATTTCTAAACATGTTTTTACTTCTTATTTTTAGCCTAATGCTTGCTTTCATGTTTCTAATGGTGTAATGTATATTAATAGTGTGGTCTAACTACCCTAGTGGCTTTGTGACGAACTCGATACGGCGTATCGAGTTCTGCCGTAAGGAGCCTCAACTCGATATGGTGTTGTCGTGAAGATCCGTCACTACGTGCGGATTGTGAGGCGGAACCGCCGGGGTCCTAGACCGGAAGGATTCGAAGTTTGCACTAACTTTAGCGAGAAAGTATTTAAGATAGATTGAGAGAGATTGATATGACGAAAGAGAGATATTGAGATAAAGATTGAACTTTTAACTTTTAGATTTAAGAGAGAAGATACATCAACAATAGTTTTACAAGTTTCTTATTTTTCCCAAATATTTCATTAGTCCCATTTGCTTGATTCCTCCACTCTTTTATAGGTGCCCCCATGCATATGGTGCATGTGAGGGTGCAAGACATGCACGTAATGCATGAAATGCATGCTTGCCATGTCATAATCTAAGCTCTCATCTATGAGAATTTACATGTAAAAGTATAATGATAAAAATATAGCTTCTAAGGAAATGACTTGGCTCGCTGGCTCCGTCCAATTGTTGTCGCCGCTTCCGGTTGGCCAAAACCTTTACAAGTACTTTAGGGTTCGTCGTCTCGGCAGATCCGTCTGATCGTTGTCCAGTTCCGATCGGCCAAAACATTTACAAGTAGTTAGGCCACACCCACTCATTTGGTTAGTTTAGCTCAAGTCACCTTAAACATTCTATATGATCTAATCATAGACACAAAGTAATAGATTTTGGCCCTACTTATATATACTCTAGGATCCTTATTTGTCTTGTCTATGTGGGATATTTCGTAGTTTTGTTTTGTTCTCTTCCTCTTCGCAAACTTTATACCCACATAACTTGCCACTTAGTTGTCTGTTTCTTATGTGGTAAAGTGTATTCGAAAGCTCTTGAAGACCTCCATCTTTTTGTACCAAGATATTAAACTAGTATAAAATAGTATCTTCACTATTATTGTTTTATGTTGTGTGTTAAGAACCACACTCGATTTTGTACATTCCTCGCAATTTTCACACCGTTGCCGAAAATCTTCACGACATCCACCCTCACCAAACCGCATGTCCTCTGGTACGTGCCAAGAAGAGAGAGTGAGAGATTTCGGCTATGGTAATTAGTATGATTCCTCCATCACTATTATTGTTTTATGTTGTGTGTTAAGAACCACACTCGATTTTGTACATTCCTCGCAATTTTCACACCGTTGCCGAAAATCTTCACGACATCCACCCTCACCAAACCGCATGTCCTCTGGTACGTGCCAAGAAGAGAGAGTGAGAGATTTCGGCTATGGTAATTAGTATGATTCCTCCATTTTGAGCATGAACCATTGTCGCCACCCAATCCACCATATCATTCGCTCATTCTTTGCTTTACCATGACTAGTTGTCATGGCCCCTTGTTCTCCTTTCGAACATAACTCTTTAGGCTTTATGCACGTTCCACCTTTGTCTTGATCGTCTCCTTGCTCAATGCACTTTGACCCATCGCACATTTTTGTTTTGTGTCTTTCTCCCCAAGTCTTTATCTGAATAATGACATTGACTACCCCATGTAGTATCTTCAAGTGCATGCCCACTTTGAGATCCTTACGCGACCATGCTCTATATTTCTCACTTTGTCCAGTTTCATGATACAATCTCATGTTAGAGTTAAAAATCTTCACACTAGCATCTTTGATAGATGTTTTGATCACATTCTTCGGATCCTGATGGTTGGCTTGGCCATCGCCATCCCTTGTCATACTTTGCTCGAACTCTTTGTCAAGCACACCAGCTTTAACCCTTGCTTCTTTGTCGTCACTGTCCTTCTCTTGGGTCTTACATCGATTAATGCCCAAGTCTCCAGAACGAGTGTGGAGGGATCCATACATTTGCATCATTCGCCTTTTTCATGTTGCACTTAGCCATTTCCATCTTAAAGTTGTTCGAATCAGCATTGACCTTTGCTTCCTCGCCACCAGCTTCCGTCTCTTGGGTCTTACATCAGTTAATGCCCAAGTCTCTAGAACTATTACGGGGAAAGGCTCTTCATGGCCATTCACCATCTTCGTCTTGACATCATTTTCCATAGCTATCTCTTCAAACTCATGGGCCTCGTACCCATTGATCCTTTTCATTGAGAAATCCTTTATTATGCTTCTCTCTTCTTCGCATGTATTAGTTTCGACCTTCGGTTCTTCGCCATCACCTCCCGTCTCTTGGGTCTTACATCGGTTCTCGGATGCAATTGCCCAAGTCTCTGGAACAAGTGTGAAGAAAATTTGGCCATTGTCATTGTCTGTATTATCTTGGTCCTTCTCTTCCTTTTCGCTATCATCCGTCCTTGGGTCTCACGTTGGTTCCCAGGCACAACTGCCCAAGTCTCTAGATGAAGTGTTCGGAAAGTCTCCACATGACCATCCGCCATCGACTCGTCCATAGCCAATGAACAAGAAGTACAAAGTCTCTTCAATCCCCAACTCTCTTCTATCCTTTATGTCCACAACCTTCAAGAAGTACAAAGTCTTGTCCTCCTCAAGCAACACTTGGTCCGTGGCGGGGAGACGACGAAACATTTGGTCGAACTCATCGTACACCCTCGAAGCACTCATCCTCTTATTCTTTTTTTCTATCCACTTCATCAAGGTATGTTGAGTCATCCTCGACAAATCTTCTGTCGCGAACTCCGCTAATATCACTTTCTCGAACCCAGACCATGTTGTCTTCCCTTCTTGAAGCTTGACGATGCGCCTTTGGACATTGTTGGCGACCACTCTCTTGAAACTTGTAATTTGACGCGCTTCGGACACATCCCTTTGATTCATCTCCCTTTTGTATGCATCAAGGAACTTTGTAATGCTCCTTCCATCAAATTGACCCTCGAGCTCCACGACACGGTCGACTCTCCACGCTCGCATCGTTGTCTCGAGATCTCATCATTTGTTCGACGATTAGCATCATCCTTTCGAACTCTCCCTCATGATTGCTTGAGGATGCCATCTCCAAGTATCGGTCTATCCTCGACTGGATCCTTCCTACCACATCTTTCACGTCGGGTTCACCACTTAATTATGTCATGCAGATCCGTCACCACGTGCAAATCGTGAGGTGGAACCGTCGGGGTCCTGGACCGGAAGGATTTGAAGTTTGCACTAACTTTAGCAAGAAAGTATTTAAGATAGATTGAGAGAGATTGATATGACGAAAGAGAGATATTGAGATAAAGATTGAACTTTTAACTTTTAGATTTAAGAGAGAAGATACATCAACAATAGGATTACAAGTTTCTTATTTTTCCCAAATATTTCATTAGTCCCATTTGCTTGATTCCTCCACTCTTTTATAGATGCTCCCATGCATATGGTGCATGTGAGGGTGCAAGACATGCACGTAATGCATGAAATGCATGCTTGCCATGTCATAATCTAAGCTCTCATCTATGAGAATTTACATGTAAAAGTGTAATGATAAAAATATAGCTTCTAAGGAAATGACTTGGCTCACCGACTCCGTCCAGTTGTCGTCTTGCCGTTGGCTCCGTCCAGTTGTCGTCTTGCCGTTGGCTCCGTCCAGTTGTCGTCTTGCCGTTGGCTCCGTCCAGTCGTCGTCTTGCCGCTGGCTCCATCCAGTCGTCGTCTTGCCGCCGGATCCGTCCGGTCGCCGTCGTCGGCTCCATCCGATCGCCGTCTAGTTCCCGTCGGCCAAAACATTTACAAGTAGTTTAGGGGTCGCTGGCTCGCCGGCTCTGTCCAGTCGCTGTCTTGCCGCCGGATCCGTCCAGTCGTTGTCGCCGGCTCCATCCGATTGCCGTCTAGTTCCCGTCGGCCAAAACATTTACAAGTAGTTTAGGGGTCGCCGTCTCGCCGGATCCGTCCGATCACCGCCCGGTTCCGATCAACCAAGACCTTTACAAGTAGTTAGGCCACACCTATGCATCTGGTTAGTTTAACGCAAGTCACCTTAAACATTGTATGATCCACTCATAGACACAAATTAATAGATTTTGGCCCTAGTTATATAATCTGGGATCCTTATTTGTCCTGTCTATGTGGGATATCTCGTAGTTTTGTTTTTTTCTCTTCTTCTTCGCAAACTTTATACCCACATAACTTGCCACTTAGTTGTCTGTTTCTTATGTGGTAAAGTGTATTCGAAAGCTCTTGAAGATCTCCATCTTTCTGTACCAAGATATTAAACTAGTATAAAATAGTATCTTCACTATTATTGTTTTATGTTGTGTGTTAAGAACCACACTCAATTTTGTACATTCCTCGCAATTTTCACACTATTGCCAAAAATCTTCATGACAGCGTATCGAGTTCTGGCGTTAGGAGCCTCAACTCGATACGGTGTATCATGTTGGGGGTCACAACTCGGTACGACGTATCGACTTCTAGCGTTAGGAGCCTCAACTCGATACGATATATCGAGTTGGGGGTCTCAACTCGATACGACATATCGAGTTGGGGGTCTCAACTCGATACGACGTTAGGAGCTAAATAAGAGCTCGATACGACGTACAAAGACAACGATAGAGAAGGAGAAGACACGTCTACGTCATCTTAAACGTCTTCCTAAAGATGTCAACGATGATTGTCTCGTGTAGATGCACTTGGTGGGTTGTTTAGCGTATAATGGAAGTGTTAAGCGTCATGTCTTCGTTACCTACCCAAATGTCCACAATGACCCTAATTTAATGTTGACTGTGATTCAAAAAGTTTTTATGTCTTGGGGGCAGTCTTTGCTGCTAGCTTTATATATTGAACTTGACAATACTGCTTGTGAAAACAAAAATTCTACAGTCTTTAGTTATTTAAGTATGCTGGTGAACCAAGGAATTTTTAGGAAAGTGAAAGTTAACTTTCTATTGGTTGGTCACACACATGACCATATCGATCAGATGTTCAATAACTTCTCTAGGCAGTTATCACAATATGATGCTTTCACGTTGTCATGTTATCCTGTACGTGTAGGAGAAACCAAGGCGGAACCGCAGGGTTCTTGAACCGAGGAATTAACAAACAGAAGGAGGAGCACCACGAACCCACAGCCAAGCCGCGCACACACAGATACACAGAGAACTCACATATATATATATATATACATATACATATATATATATATACATATACATACATATATATATATATATATATATATACATATACATATATATATATATATACATACACATATACATATATATATATATACATACATATATAATCAAGATTACAGCCGGCTAGCCGGCAAGTGCCAACTCACTGACACCAACTTACACAACAACAAGAGATGGAGCCTTTGCCGGAAGCACTCGGGCTTTCCACGAAGCAGAGGTAGCCTCCCGAACCCTACAGAGAACGATGAAAGACAGAGGAAAAGAACTCGGTTCCAGTCCGACAACACTTAGTCCTCGACCAAAGCGATCCCCTTCTCAACCTTCTTCCCCCCCCCCCTTTATAGGCCTTCGGGAAACAGACCGTTATACCCTGGTTACATCATCTTTGTAAAAGATTGCTTGCGGAAGCATTAGAAAGAACAATACACAAAGAGAGAGAGATAGTACGCGGGAGAGACAGAGAGAGACAGAGAGAGAGCAGGACACACTATTCTTCAAAATTATATGAATACTTTGTGCTCTCTGTTTTACAACGCGCTCATCATCGCTATTTATACAAGTCCACACGGGATTGTTAGAAGTATGGTGTACTTCAATGCTCACACGAGCATCTGACACTAACTACGAGACTATAACAGCCTAGTAGTCTAACCTATACTAGGCTTCTGGTTACGGATTGGATCCGGCATACCGGCTCCCCAGCTCACCGGTCCTTACTGCTTACCGGCTCGGTTGCTCACCGGCATACCGATTCATCTCGCTTACTGGCTTAGGCTTATTCAGCCGATCCGGCTCCGGTTGAGCTTGCCGCTCAACACTCCCCCTCAAGCTCAACCTGAGGTAGGGTCGTAGTGTCAACCTCTGTGGCAGCCGGTTCTTCCAACCGACTTCTCCTGGCATCGCTTCGCCTTGCTCGCGCTCCTTGTCCGATTCGGTCCCGTTTTCCACGACCCCTTTGGTTCTGCGCGCCTCGACCTTCGGCATGTCTGCTCAATAGGCCCATCTCAGCTCCTTCGCTGCTACAATTCCGGCGCTTGCCGATCCGTCGGTTCCTCCGCGATGGCATCGACTTCCGCTGCATCCATGTCTCCTTGGCGTCTCGTTGATCCGAATCGGTTGTCTCCGACTCGTTCCAGCTCTTGTCCGAATTGGTATCCTCCGATTCGATTTTCGGCTTTAGGCCTCTCACCACATCGGACCACATCCAGGTCTTGGCCTTCTCTGTGCTTCCCTTGGCTTCTTCAGCCGGTTCACCAAAGTCGAATTCTTCATTCGACTCCGCATCATGGCCATTACGATCGTGATGACCTCCGCATAGCATGCACTTCTCTTCCTGAGTGTACACTTCTTCTTCACAGCCACTCACTCCGACCTGTTCGGATGTGCCGACTTCCTTCGTCGACTCGGCTTCATTTTTCTTCTTGTCTCCACCTCTACCGATTCTTCTCTTACCTACGGGTTCAATAGTTTTTTTGCCTTTGCCCGTTTCAGTGGTGTCTTTGCCCTTGTGTCTCCCCCTCAAGTGCGGCACGTCGAGATGTTGAACACCAAGCATTTTGGTAAAGTGCTGCAACTTGTCCGACCCGAGCGGCTTGGTGAAGATGTCGACTACTTGCCGATCCATGTGAACATATCGTAGTTCAACTTCACCGCTCAGGACCCGCTCACGCATGGAACACAGGGTTCTATGTGCTTTGTGCGAGCATGGAACACAGGGTTCTTGGCGAGCTGCATGCTCCTGAGGTTATCGCAGTAGATCAAGATCGGGTTCGGTACCTCGATCTGCAGGTCTTGCAGTAGTCGCCGAAGCCAAATGGCTTCGCAGGTGGCAACGGTCGCGCCTCGGTATTCAGCCTCAATGCTGGATAGAGCCATTGTTGGCTGCTTTTTGCTGCTCCACGCAACAACCGTGCTCCCAAGAGAAAACATAAAGTCGGAAGTTGAGCGACGATCCGTTGCATCACCAGCCCAATCGGCATCCGTGTAGTCGACAAGCTCTTCAGTTATACCTTGCCAGTATAAGAGCCCCCGGTCCTTAGTGCCGCTTACATACCTCAGTATTCGTTGCGCGCACTAAAGGTGCTCCACGGTCGGCTTCTACATGAATTGGCTTATCACTCCGACCGAATAGCTAATGTCGGGTTCGGTGATGGTCAAGTAGATCAAGCTTCCGACTATTTGTCGGAACCGTTTCTCATCGCAGGCTGGTCCGGAGTTGGGACGGATCTTCTGATTCCGGTCCAAGGGTGTGGAGATAGGTCGGCATTCCGTCATGCCGAACTTGTACAGTACATTCAACGCATAATGGCGTTGAGAAAGCAATATGCCGTCGGGGGTGCAGATCACCTCGATCCCAGAAAAATAATGAAGGTCCCCCAAGTCCTTCATATCGAATGCGTCTGACAACTGGGACTTGACGCGGTTGATTTCCGGAAGACCTGGGTCGGTGATGACTAAATCATCAACGTAGAGTAAGATACATACCAGACCGTTTGAGCCTTGACAGATGAACAGGGAAGAGTCTGAATTAGAGGCAACAAACCCCATCTTTCGCAACCGGTGCATGATCTTAGCATTCCAAGCACGGGGGGCTTGCTTCAAGCCGTACAACGACTTCCTCAGCCGGCATACCGCCGACTTGTTCACCTCCGACTGAAAACCGGGGGGCTGAGTCATAAAGACTTCTTCTTCAAGATCTCCTTGAAGGAAGGCATTCTTCACATCCATCTGATGAAGATGCCACCCCCTTGCCGCAGCAACCGCCAGTAACACACGAACCGTCGTCATCTTCACTACAGGAGCGAAGGTTTCGTCGTAGTCGATTCCGTGGGTTTGCGCATATCCCTTCGCCACTAACCGGGCCTTGTACCGGTTAACTGTACCATCGACATTGTACTTTATCTTGTACACCCACTTGCATCTGATCGGTTTACAGTGACGGGGAGGGTCAGCCAGGTCCCAAGTTCCATTGGCATCCAGTGCCCGCATTTCTTCCTCCATAGCGGCACGCCAATTTGCGTCCTTTGCCGCTTCTGCATAGCTCTCCAGCTCACACACTTCCGCGACCTTGGTCATGTACGCATAATGATGCGCCATGTACTCGTTATACCCGTACCGTTTAACGAGATCCTTCTTGCGGGTGGACTGGCGTAACTCACCGTTACCCGATATGAGACCCTTCTTGGCCGGTTCAGTCTTCGTTCCCAAAGATCTGCCTATGTCCTTGCCAAAGTCAGATACGCACCGATCCGACTCATCATTGCCGGTCTCGAATTCCGGCATCTTCTTCTTCCCTTTCTCTTTGCGTGTGAATCGTCTCCTCGGTTCCTTGCGTGGGGAGAGCACGACAGAGTCTCCACTACTCATCGTCTCATCATCTGACTGGTTGGACTGATCCAGTCTCTCATTCGGTCCGCTTAACCGGAACGATTCCGGATTCTCATCTTGAGTCCCGGCTTCATCTTTCTCTACATGGGCCGGTTCGAGCTCACTAGCCCCATCCTCCGACATCGGGTCGGGATCGAAAGTCGGAGTCGGTAAGGAATACCACAATGCCGATTCATCAAACTCGACATCTCGGCTGACTCGAACCTGCTTCGTCCGGGGGTTATAACACTTATACCCCTTTTGCTCTTGAGCATAGCCGACTAGGATGTATTTTTCCGATTTTGCATCCATCTTTCTCCGCTTCTCATCCGGCACATGTACATAGGCTATGCTGCCGAATATCCGGAGATGTCTCAAATTCGGCTTGCGCCCGAAATATAGCTCGTGAGCTGACACCTTGTCCCCGATCCGGTTCTGGATGTAAACGGCCGTTTGGACCGCCTCCGCCCAGTAGAACTTGGGCATGCTCTTTTCCTCTAGCATTGCCCTAGCCGCGTCAATCAGCGACCGATTCTTCCTTTCGGCCACACCGTTCTGTTGCGGTGTGTATCTGCAGCTGAATTCTCGCCGAATTCCTTTTTGTTGCAGATAGTTGTTGAATTGGCCGGAAAAGTACTCTTTTCCGCTATCCGACCGTAGGCATTTGATCTTCCTCTCCGATTCCCGTTCCACCATCTTCTGAAGGCTCCGGAAACACTCGAAGTCTTCGCTCTTCCACTCAATGAGGTAGATCCACGTATGCCGCGTGTAGTCGTCGATGAAGGAGACGAAATATCGACTCCCGCCAATGCTAACATTTTGTGCCGGTCCCCACACATCCGAATGGATAAGATCGAGCTTGTTATGGCTTTGATTTCTTTCGGTGGGGAATGGAAGCCGATGTTGCTTCCTGAGTTGGCAGGCTTCACAAATCTGGGCTCTCAGGCCGCTAAACTTCGGCAAACCGAAAATGACTTGTTCCGTTTGTAGGTCTTGAAGCCTCCAGTAGTTGACGTGGCCGATCCGCTTGTGCCACAGGTCAATATCCGACTCGACCTTCTGTCCTTTGGGGAACAGTGCGGTGCCGACGTCATTGGTGTTGAGAATAAACATCCTCCCATCTCTGTGCCCTTGCGCAATAACTTCGCCCTCATCCTCAATGAAGTACCCGAGGTGCGTAAACCGCACCTGCATCCCCTGGTCAATGATCTGTCCGACCGACACCAGGTTCTTCGTGATCGTCGGAACATGTAATACATTCATCAGCTTCCCCCTCTGTCCGACGTGGCTCAACGGGACTTCTCCGATGTGCACGATCGGGTGGGGAGTGTCGTCTCCGGTTTCGACAACTCCCGGTTGATCCGGCTTCTCCAAAAAGGAGAACCACTCCTCGTGGCTCGTCATGTGGTTCGATGCGCCGGAGTCAACGTATTTGGAAGTGGTCTTCTTCATTGAGTTTGCCTTGTGCTTCATCACCAAGGCTGGCCCCTTACCGTTCTTGGATGCTCCCGATCCGTTTGCGTAGTGCGAGCTTTGCCGGCCTTCCTTGCCGGTCTTGCCGGATCCGGATTTGTTTGAATCGGCACACTTTCTCCAGCACTCGCTTTCCCTGTGGCCCTTTTTGCCACAGTACCAGCATTCCGTAGCGGATTTGTCTTGCCGGCCTCCGGCACCACCTAGACTCCCGCTGCTTGTGGAAGTCCTAGAACTGTTGTCGGCACGCTCACTATGCCTTCGTTCTTGCTCTTGCCGATCGCCTCCATTGCGTGCCGACCTGACTCGTCCACCACGCCCGCGGGACCGATCCACTCCCGTGTACAACATCCGGCTGTCTGGGGATGCACTGGTAGATGCACCGGCCTGGTTCTCCTCTACAAGGAGCATCGACTGTAAGTCGAAAAATGAGGGCGTATTCTCCCTTGTACAAACCGCAGTCCAGAAAGCTCCGAACTTGGACGCCAGGCCTCCAAGACAGACTTGCACCATCTCGTCTTCTTCTACGGTGACATTAATAGAGGCAAGCGAGTCACAGATCCCTTTGATCCGGTCTGTGTAATCTGCCACCGACGTGTTCTTCTGTCGAACATTGCTCAACTCCTATCTGAGTTGCAGCTTCCGAGGAACTACACGAGGCCTGCCCAAACGTGCGAGTCAAGATCGGCGACGTCGAAATAGACCAGCACTTCTTTGTGCAGGTAACGTCCTCGCACCCGGTCATTCTAGGGGAACCGTACATTACGGCGGCGCGAATGGAGACCAAGGTGCTGGACAACGGGTCGGCTTATGCGAGGGTCAAGAGCCAGGATGAGCGTCATTCGGTCCAGTTCCTGACAGTACGACCCAACCACGAGCGAAACCGCGAGTCCCTCGGTGGCGAGAACCGAGAGGATTTTTAGAGAGGGCTGCCAAGGCGTGGGGCCGCGACAGTCCGGACACTCCGGGAAAACCCCACAAATGTACGATAAAAGCGAAACCAAAGAATCCTTGTACCATAAGTAGGAAGTTTTGTTTCTCCGACAACGGAGGGTGTACGATAGTCGGCATCGTAGGCCGAGAAAAGACAAGGGCGGAAGAGCGACTTCGGGCGTGTGGAGTTCTCGGGCCCAGTGAGGAAATCAACGGAGCCGTGAAGGCGGTCTCCTTCGACGATACCTTGGGAATACTGCGAGAAGTGGTCGGAGAGGGCCTTAAAGAGGACCGGACGATACCGGTTTGTTCAGAAGAGATGTATGAAGTCATCGCGGACTTCAGTCGAGGGCTCGAGTCGGATCGGACGGCCTGGGTTAACACAAAGTACAAGACTGTGAACCGGAAGGTAAGGCCAATCGCGGCACCCTTACCGGAGGGCAGCGAGTTGCGAATCGAGGGGGTCGCATCGGACCCCAGTTTACGTGATCCGGCCTGCATAGGACACACCTTCACCGACAGAACGCTATGGGAGCTCAAAATTGGTGGGAGCGGGTTCCTACTGCCGGCGGAAGAAGACCGGTTTCGGAGAATGCTTGGAAGGCATGGGAAAGCCTTCGCATTCTCGCCGGAAGAAATCGGGTGCGTAGACCCGACAGTCGTGAAGCCGATGGTGATATTCACGGTACCGCATGTACCATGGAATCTCAAGCCAATTTCGGTACCGAGAGCTCACATCCCGGAGCTGATGGAGCTATTGAGGCAGAAAGTCGATATGGGCATCCTCGAACCGTCGAGTGCCCCGTACTCGAACCAGTGGTTTACAGTACCGAAGAAGAACGGGACGTTGCGCTTCATTCAAGACCTGCAGCCGGTCAACAGAGTGACCATTCGGAAAGCAGGAATCAGACCAACGATAGACGAGTTCGCGGAGGCCTTCGTCGGAAGGTCGATCTACTCGGTCGGTGATCTATACTCGGGGTACGATCAATTCCAACTAGCCGTAGAGAGCAGAGACATTACGACGATGCAGACTCCTCTCGGCCTAGTGCGGATGTGCACCCTGCCGCAAGGAGGGACGAACTTGGTGGCCCACATGGTGAATGTGATGAACAAGGTGCTGAGGGATTGTATCCCGAACATCACCATGCCATTCTTGGACGACATCCCGATCAAGGACGAAACGATCGGACCGGATGGATGCCGGAAATTCGTGACGACACACATTGACGACTGCGAGAGGGTGCTGCAGAGGCTAGAGGACGCGAGGCTCACCTTATCCGGGGAGAAATCGGCCTTCGGGCAATCGGAGATCATGGTCGTCGGACATCTATGCGGGGCGTATGGCCAGAAACCGTCTCCGGCCAAGGTAGAAGCCATCTCCGCTATGAAGCCCGACTGTAACTCGGTCACGGAGGTTCTTGGGAGCATGCGCGTTCTACCACATATGGATCCCGCATTACGCCCACGTTGCCGAGCCCCTATACGGGTTGCTGAAAAAGGGGCAAAAATTCGAGTGGTGAGTCGAGCATACGGAGTCAGTCCGAAAAATGAAGGAGGCTCTTGCTGCAGCTCCGGTGCTCCGGAAGGCTGTCTACGAGAAAGGCACCCCCATCTACATAACGGTAGATACAAGTCCGACCGGGATCGGTTGGGTCATCAACCAAGAAGATGAGGACGGTATTCGATTCCCAATCCGGTTCAGCGCGAAGGTCCTCAGCGAGCGACAGCGAGGATACACCCAAGTTAAACGTGAACTCAGGGGTATCGTTTCGGCGGTAAAGGCCGATAAAGACTATCTGATCGGGACAGAGGTAATTATCGAGACGGACTGCCTGCCGATCCTCGGCATGGTTTCCGGATGCACAACCCCGGACCTGGCAATGCTCAGGTGGATAGCGTACATCAATTCCCTGGATCCGGAAATACGACACATTTCTGGGAAGGATAATGCCATGGCCGACATGCTTTCGAGGGCGTGATTCGACGACGAGGGCGGCATGGTTTCGGAGGACGAGGAAGTCGGCGTAGACTTCTTCGAGGCGGCTTACGTAACAACCGAGGGGGGAAGCACTCCGGCGCTTAACGATTTCAACGAGAGCAAGTACGACGGGGAGTGGCTGCAGATTGGGGGATTCTTAAGGACAATGGTGCTGGACGCATCGTGGACAAGGGACGAGGCCAACCGGATCCGGAAGAAAGCATACCGATTCTTTCTCCGGGACGGATACTTGTGGAAGCACCCGAAGAAGAGGAACGGCATCCTGCTCCGAGTAGTGGCGACGAAGGAGGAACAGGAGGAATTGCTGAAAGCCTACCACGACAGCCCCTGGGCTGGACACCGTGGGACGTGGGCCACGTTTGAGAAACAAAAGGGGAAGTACTGGTGGCCGGGACTGTATCGGGACGTGCATCGGTTCGTGACAACTTGTGAGAGTTGTCAGGTGCACTCCATAGTCCGACATCGGGACGAGCTTCACCCCACTTACCCTCCGGCCATCCACTTCAAATGGATGGTAGATTTGGTGACGATGCTGATGGGCGTAGGGCAGATGCGATATCTGGTGCTGGCCCGGGAGGACCTGATGAACCAGGTGGAAGGCCGAGCCCTGCAGAACAAAACGACCGCGGCCATGTGTCGGTTCCTGATCGAGGACGTGATATGCCGGTACGGATGCGTCGGAAAGATCGTGGCTGACCGCGGGGAGTTGGACGCCGAAGAGGCCGAGGAGTTGTTCAACCGGTTAGGGGTCAAGCTCTCGCTCACCACAGCGTACAATCCGGAGGCAAACGGGAAGGTAGAGCGCGGGCACGGGCCAATCGTCAAAGCGCTAGTCTGGGCATGCGGAGACCAGGTCGGGAACTGGCCACGGCTGTTACCTTACGCCTTGTGGGCGGACCGGACAACGCACAATTCGGTAATCGGGTTCATGCCGTCGGAACTCATGTTCGGACAGAAGCCGATCATGCCGATGGAACAGACGATCTCCTCCTGGGCGACAGTAGATTGGAGTGACAAAGTGAGTCGGGAAGAACTGCTAGCGGCGCGTATACAGCAGCTCGAGCGGAGGCCAGAGGACGTGGAACGAGCGGCGAAGAGACTTCGGACGACGAGGATGAAGAACAAAGCCCGGTTCGACCGAACGCACCGGCTCAGACCAAAGAGAATCGAGGAAGGTGACTGGGTGCTAGTCTACGACAGCAGCCTCGACAACCAGCACCGAGCAACACGGAAGTTTGCAAAGCGGTGGTTCGGGCCTTACGTGGTAACAAGCACCAACGACAATGGGACATATCACCTGGCGGAACTCGACGGTGCGAGGATGGCGATACCAGTGGCGGGAAAGCGGATCAAAGCGTTCAAGAAGCGCCACGACGGCGAACCGGATCTAAGAGGCCTGGACAACGACGATGATCAGTCCGAGGCGGAGGACGAACCGATGGATGAGGAACCGGAACCTGGGCCATTTTTCTCCAACCAGAACCCAATTTTGGCGCATACCGGTGGATGCGCGGTTAGGTGGGGGCGGATGTCGTGAAGAAAACCATCCCCTAGCGCAATCGGTGAATAGCACACATGAACCGGCCCTTCACGTGTGCGCGCTCTCAATGTGTATAATAGAGAATTAGGTACAGAGAGAGATCCTGGGTAGTTAGATTCGGTAGGTAGGAAGTAAAGGAGGGAGACGGCTCCCTTCTTAACGCTATAAAGGAGAGGGAGACACAGGGAGAAAGGGATCGCGCATTGAGGAGGACGAAGTGTTGTCGGACCTTCACGTGTGCGCGCTCTTAATGTGTATAATAGAGAATTAGGTACAGAGAGAGATCCTGGGTAGTTAGATTCGGTAGGTAGGAAGTAAAGGAGGGAGACGGCTCCCTTCTTAACGCTATAAAGGAGAGGGAGACGCAGGGAGAAAGGGATCGCGCATTGAGGAGGACGAAGTGCTGTCGGACCGGAACCGAACGCTTCTCCTCTATCTGTTCTCTGTTGCTCTTCTCTGCAGGTTTCGGGAGGCTCGAGCTGCTTCGAGGAACGCCCGTGTGCTTCCGGTAGCACCTCCATCCTATCCCCATTTCGTGCGCAGACGAACAGGCATCGACATCTGTTCGCCGGCCTGTTCGGTTGTAGCCGCTCGCGTGTTCTGCTGTCTACTCGTTATTCGTTAATATACAAACACTTGTGTCTCCCTGTCTTTGTGTCCATTCGCGTTTTCTGTGTTGACGGGCCACGCCCCTGTGTCTCTTTGCTCATACATGACCGGGCGTCTCTCTCCTTCTCTTTTCCCCTTCTATCATCTGCTCTTCGGTTCAAGACCTCGGTGGTCCCGCCTCGTTTCCTCACGCACGCGTGTAGAAACGCGACACCGCTCCACCGGCATAATCGGTTTTTGCTCGTACACCAATTTCGCCGGCATGAACCCGGTCACCAAACTATGTGTAGTCTGGTCCGCCCACAGCGCGTAAGGTAGAAGCCACGGCCAATTCCCGACCTGCCCTTCGCACGCTCGCACCAACGCGTTCACGATTGGGCCATGCCCTTGTTCTACCTTCCCGTTTGCCTCTGGGTTGTACACCATAGTGAGGGAGAGCTTGACCCCTAACCGGTCGAACACCTCTTCGGATTCCTGCGCGTCCAACTCCCCCCGGTCTGCCACGATCTTTCCTACACATCTGTACCGGCACACCACCTCCTCAATCAGGAATCGGCACACCGCCATGATCGTCTTATTCTGCAATGCGCGGCCCTCCACTTGGTTCGTTAGATCTTCCCACACCAGTACTAGGTACTGCATATGTCCCACCCCCATCGGCATCGTCACCAAATCTACCATCCACTTGAAATGGACGGTTGGGGGTAGGTCGGATGCAAATCGTCTCAATGCCGGATTGTAGAGTGCATCTGGCAGCTCTCGCACGTCGTCATGAACCGGTGCACATCCCGGTATAGCCCCACCCACCAATACTTCCCTTTTAGCTTCTCGAACATGGCCCAAGTCCCGCAGTGACCGGCCCAAGGACTCTCGTGGTATGCCGTGAGCAACATCTGCCGTTCGTCCTTTCCTGTCACTACTCATAGTGGGACGCCGCCTCTCTTCTTCGGATGCTTCCATAGGCTCCCGTCCCGCAAGAAGAACCGGTACGCTTTCTTCTGGAACCGGTTTGGTTCGCCTTTCGTTCAGGCGGTGTCCGGTGTCACATCTTCAGGAATCTACCGATCCTGAGCCACTCCCCTTCGTATTCACCCTCGTGAAACTCGTTAAGCACAGGGGTGCTCCCTACCCTCTTCAGGCAAGCCGACTCGAAGAAGTCCTCGCCGACTTCTTCGTCCTCCAAAACCATGACGTCCTCGTTGTCGAACCGTGCTCTTGAAAGCATGTCATCCATGGTGTTGTCCTTTTTGGAGATGTGTCATATCTCCGGATTCAGGGACTTGATGTACGTGATCCACCTAAGCATCGCCAGGTCCGGCATCGCACATCCAGAAACCATTCCGAGGATCGGTAGGCAGTCCGTCTCGATTATTACCTCCATCCCGATAAGATAATCTTTGTCGGCCTTGACTGCCGAAACAATACCCCAGAGCTCGCGCTTAACTTGGGCGTATCCTCATTGTCGCTCACTAAGTACCTTCGCTTCGAACCGGATATGGACCCGTGTGCCGCCCCCATATTCCTAACTGATCACCCATCCTATCCCGGTCGGGCTCGCATCTACGGTTACATAGATTGGAACGTCCTTGCCATAAACCGCTTTACGGAGTGCCGGTGCCACAGTAAGTGCTTCTTTCAATCTCCGGACCAATTCTGCATGTTCCTCGCCCAAGTCGAATTTGCGCCCTTTCTTTAGCAGCCTGTAAGCGGTTCTGCGATGTGCGTGTAATGCAGAACCCGGATGTGGTAGAACGCACACGCCCCCAGGAACCTCCACACCTTTGTTACCGACTTGCATTCCTCTTTTATCGCGGAAATGTCTTCGACCTTTGCCAGAGACGGCTTCCGGCCATAAGGCCCGCACAAATGACCGACGACCATGATTTCTGACTGTTTGAAAGCCGACTTCTCCTAGGAGAAGGTGAGTCACGCGCCTTCCAGCCTTTGTAGCACCTTCTCGCAGTCTCTGATGTGGTCCGAGACGAATTTCCGACACCCGTCCGGTCCGACTGTTTTGTCCTTACCCTCCACCGGACATCCCTTGATCGGAATGTCATCCAAAAATGCATTTTGATGTTCGGGATGCAATCCATTTGCACCTTATTCATCGCATTCACCATGTGCGCTACTGAGTTTGTCCCCCCTTGCTGGAGGGTACACATCCACACTAGGCCGAGAGGAGTCCGCATTGTCGTAATATCCCTGCTCTCTACAGCTAGTTGGAATTGGTCGTACCCCGAGTACAGATCCCCGACCGAGTAAATCGACCTTCCGGCAAAGGCTTCCGCGAACTCGTCAATGGTCAGTCTGATTCCTACGTTCTGAATGGTCACCTTGTTGACTGGCTACAAGTCCTGAACAAAGCGCAACGTGTCGTTCTTCTTTGGCACGGTAAACCACTTATTCGAGTATGGGGCACTCAACAGTTCGAGGATGCCCATCTCCACCTTCTGCTTCAGTAGATCCATCAGCTTCAGGATGTGAGCTCTGGGTACTGGAATCGGTTTGAGATTCCACAGCATATGCGGTACCGTGAAGATGACCATCGGCTCAATTACCATCGGGTCTACGCACCCCATCTCTTTCGACGAGAATGCGAAGGCCTTCCCATGCCTCCCAAGCATTCTCCGAAACTGTTCCTGCTCCGCTGGCAGTAGAAAACCACCCCCACCAACCTTGAGTTCCTATAGCGTTCTGTTGGTGAACCGGTGTCCTATGCCGGCCGGATCCCATAGACTTGGGTCCGACGCGACCCCTTTCATCCGCAACTCGCTGCTCTCCGGCAAGGGTGCCGCGACTGGCCTCACCTTCCGGTGTCATGTGAATCTTCACACACTATGTAAAAAAATAATGAAATAATTATTATAGATTAGATTAGTAGCTTACTATAGAAAGATAGAAAGATGGATATACTCAAGAGCTTCAAAATGTATTTTACTATATACAAAATGGAGAAATACATATCAAGTTATGTGAAAATAAAGTTTGAGAAGATAGGGAAATTAGAACTATCCCACATAGATAGGAAAGTTAAGGCCCTAGCTATATAAGCACCTTGAGCTCCCTCATTTTTCATTTGTGCTAAGAGCACTTTGGCCACTTTGTCTTGATGGATGATGGTGGCCAAATTCCCTAAAACCAGAAATCGGCCGGTAAGCAAATTCGGAAAATGGGTCCGGTAAACAAATCTAGAAAACGGGTCTAGTAAACAAATTTGGAAACCGGCCGGTAAACAACCCTGGAAACCGGCTGGTATGCAAACCGGAAACAGGTCGGTAAGCAGAACCGGAATCGGAACCGGCAAGCAAACCGGAACCGGAAACCGGTCGGTATGCAAACCGGAAACAGGCCGGTAAGCAAAACCGGAACCGGAACCGGCAAGCAAACTGGAATCGGAAACCGGCTAGTATGCAAACCAGAAACCGGCCGGTAAGCAAAATCGAAACCGGCAAGCAAACCGGAACCGGAATCGGCCGGCAAGCAAACTGGAACCGTCTACCGGACGAGGTTGAACGCGGACGGACGGAAGATTGGATCATGCAACAAACTAAAGTAAAGGCCATGTGGACGCAAGCAACTAAAGTTGGAGTGCATGCAAAAAGTAAAGGTCATGTGGACGGTCACATGCAACTAAAAGAAAAAGCCATGCAACTAAAAATAGATGCAACCAAAAGAAAAAGCTAGGCAACTAAAAGTAGAGGCCATGCAACAAAAAGTGGAAAGGCTATGATCAAGGGAGAACTCTATATATATTCCATTTTATTTTTCTTACACTCATACTCTCCATATTATCTTAATTTTCTTTTCCTTCTCAACTCCCTTATCTTAGGGAAGCCATATCTCTCATAAACCCTAATCTTCCCTACGGAAGCCATAATACTCATATAACCATCATCTCTTATGAAAGCCAAGAACCCTAAATCTCTATGGAATCCATATCTTAGTTTCATCTAATCTATTATTCTAGCAATCTCCTTAAGATAAAACTTTTGTAATCTCAATCTTGAGATTGATTGTAATCTTTCTTTCCCTTTATTAATGAAATTTGTGAATCTTTATCATTTTCTATTAATTGTTTAATATAATCATACGAATCTGATATCTTCCGGTCGGAGGCCCGGGGGTCCTGCCTCAACGTTCACATATCCTCGTCGTATTTTCGCGATACGGGTCCATAATCTTGTACATTGTATTAACACAGGCCATCCGTTCCGACTCGACCCCTTTCCCGAAGTCGGCGATGACTTCGTACATCATTTCTGAACTAACCAGAATCGTCCGGTCTTTGCTCAGACCTTCTTTAATTCCCCCAAGGTGTCGTCGAAAGAGACTGCCTCCACAGCTCCAGCAATCTCATTATCGGGGCCTAGGACTCTGCACACCCTGAGACATCCCTCCGCCCATTTCTTCTCCAGACCGCTAATGTCGGTGGTCGTACAGCCTCCGTTGTCGGAGAACCAAAATTTCCTACCTATAGTATAGGTGTGGGGTGTTTCTGGGGTGTCTAGACTATCGCCGCCCCACGCCTTGATAGCCCTCTCTAAAAATCCCCTCGGCTTTCGCCACCGAGGGTCTCGCGGTTGCGTTCGTAGTTCAGTCGCACCGTCAGAAATTGGACGGAGTGTCGCCCATCTTGGCTCTTCACGCGCGCGTACGCCGAATCGTTGTCTAGCACCTTCATCTCCATGCGCGTTGTCGTAAGGTACGGTTCTCCACGTATCACCAGATGCGAGGATGTCTCCTGCACGAAGAAGTGTTGGTCAATCTCGACATCACCGATTTTCACCCGTACATTTGGGCAGGCCCCGTGTAGCTCCTCCGTGGCGAGCGTCGCCGCTCGTATTTTCCATCTGTGCTTGGTGTTGATCAGCCACTTGCCCTTCTTGTAGAAGTCCATAGACATCAGGTTGATCTCCGAACCATGATCTACCACCGCCACCACCGGCTCTTGAACGTCTCTAATCCAAACCGGAGTCTCCGTAGTGGCACTTGCCCAGTGCAGCTTCGAATAGTGGCTTTCCGCCAATTCGTCTTCCAGGGCCATATCTTCTAGGTGCGTTGTTCGCACCTCCACCGGCTTCTTCGGCTCTAGCTCCGTCGAAAGCCTTTTTCGCTTGACCAAGTTCACGATGGAGTCATGGAATTCCTTCTTGGCAATCCCAAGCACTTCCCTCAGCAATAGCTCCACCTTGCTGTCGAGGATTCGTTCCTCAAGGACCTTTTGCAGGTCCATCGTTCTTTCTATCTCGGTGCTCAACCGGTAATGGGCTTTCTTTGTTTTATCTAGTGTGCCGGAAGTACCAGCGTCATTCTGCTTCGGCCCGAACCAGGTCTCGTACCGCTGCAAGGGTTTGGCTCCTCCGGCCTTCCCCACACGCTTGTCTTCTACCAAAAACTCGTAGTTCTGGCACGCAGCTTCCACGAAGCCGGTCTTTTCCTCTACCGGATCACTCCACCCGGTGATCTCCCAGACCCGCCTTTCGGTGCGCTCCGCTTCCTCCTTCCTCAGCCGCATACCGGCGAGGCCTTCTAATACCACCGGCCAGAACTCGGAGTCCTTCGCCTTCCCACCTTCGTCACTCCCGACATGGATTCCTACCGACACCGAGTAATGGATGGTCTCCACGTGGCGCGCCGCCGCTTTTTCCATCAACCTCTTCATTCCTCCTCATCCGATATTCAACTCCAGGGCTCTCCAGGTGTCACTAGCATGCACCCTCCCGTTCCACAGGTACACCACGTTAGCCCTTATTGGTTCTGCAAAGTCCATGCAATCCTTTCGAATGTGACCGACCGTGTCACACCACAAGCACTGATGCCTACCCTGAGGCCTTCGGTCGCGAGGTTGCTCGTTGTGATCCTTCCTTGCATGTGCAACCTGGAGGTCTCCCACCATCTACATCAGCTCCTCCAGAGCCACTCCTTCGGGCGGGCCTTTGACCACGTTGGTCGATGTCGAGCCTGTCTCGAGCCAATCCCGGGTTTCCTCCCTTCACGCCGGTGGGGGTCCCTCGAGCTCCCTTGTCGTAACCGCTCCTACCCCCGATGAGCCCTTGTCAACCCACTCACGCCGTTTGTCGAAACGGCCACAGACCCTTTTACCATGGCCCAGTCGGCCATCAGCCCATCGTCCGTCTCCAACAGGAGACCCACTTGCTCCCGATCCCGCTCGTCCATAGCTTTGACAAATAAAAGGACACGACTCGTGTCTAGTACGGTCCTGTCCAGCGCCGAAAGTCGTGCGAAGCGTTCCTCAAACTCTCGGAGGAGCACCGACGCATTCCTCCCCTTCCTGGGGGTCTCCACCCAATCCACGAAGTCTGCCTTCGTTAACCGAAGCGCGTCATCAAGCTCATACCGTTCAAGGACCCGCGCTTCGAATTCTCCCCAGGACCGGAATCCAGCCTGCACCTCGAGCACCTCCGCGTGGATGCCTAGTGTCACCACCCAAGGGAACCTAGCCAGACGCCTTTCCTCTGGGATGTCCCTCATCACCATTTCGGCTCGATAAGCCACCAAATAACTCGTGGCATCCTTCCCAACGAACCGGCCTATTGTGCCGACAATTGCTTCAATGGCCCTGTCAAGGACGCACGTGCCCTCACGAGCACTTACTATCTGATCGACCGTTGCTGCCATGCCATGGCTTCGGCGAGCTCTGATCCCCTCATCTTTGATTCCTCTGCCGCCTTGTTTCACGTCGTGTTATCTTGCACGCGCAGGAGAAACCAAGGCGGGACCGCAGGGGTCCTAAACCGGGGAATTACTGAACAGAAGGAGGAGCACCACGAACCCACAGCCAGGCCGCGCACACACGGATACATAGAGAACTCAGAACAAGGTCGAACAACACGTGAGGCGAATGTATATAAATATATATATATATATATATATATAATCAAGATTACAGCCAGCTAGCCGGCAAATGCCAACTCGCTGACACCAACTTACACAACGCACACAACAAGAGATGGAGCCTCTATCGGAAGCACTTGGGCTTTCCACGAAGCAGAGGCAGCCTCCCGAACCCTGCAGAGAACGATGAAAGGCAGAGGAAAAGAGCTCGGTTCCAGTCCGACAGCACTTAGTCCTCGACCAAAGCGATCCCCTTCTGAGCCTTCTTCCCCCCCCTTTATAGGCCTCCGGGGAACAGACCATTATACCCTGGTTGCATCATCTTTATTCCCTGTCACCTCGAACAAAGATAGACTACGATTTCCTAAACAATAAATGCGTATTAACTAGTATCTTCACATCAACCGAATTGATCCTAAGTATGTACAAGTAATTAAATAGCCTGCCCACACGCAAGGGCCAATTCTTGCGCATATTTCCCTGATTCCTCCTATGGGCGTTTTTCTCCACGACAACGTTACCTGAGTTGTTCAACATCATTCGTGATGCATATAAGCCACACCCAATTGTGGAACACTTGAAGGAAATATATGATTTCAAGAGATACATCTCAGATGGTGGAGAGCGAAATGCCAAAGTGTTAACGCCATTAAATAATATAAGTTTCAACCACGTATTCTTAATAATAATAAAATGATCATAGTGGTTGTACATTATTATATGCAAAGCAATATTCATCCTCCCCCGAATGGGAGCCTGAACGCGGGTGTCAGTTTCTACTTCATATGTCTTCTACTTTTGTTTATGGTGCAGGACAAATGTCGATTGAGACTAAAAAAGTGGTCACCAATGTACTATCTGATAATCAAAAGGACGTTTGGATGCAAGCGTTACAAGCCAAACGCAAGCACATTGATAATGCGAAGAAGTATGCTGGGGAACAAGACATGTCATGCTGGGATGTGTTCTTTACAGATCAAGAACAAATTGTTGACAATTGTGTCCTTGGTACTTGGACCATGCAAATCCCCTTCACATGGAATATACAATAGTGTCGCAATTCTCAAACTTCTCCTCTTGGACCTAATGTGATTAATGATAGCTTGCTCCATCCACCACAAAGGGACATATATGTTGGACCCAGGCTGACGAAAATAACGGAAACGAGGTGGCAAGGAAACTTGCAAGAATTGAAGGTGGGTATGTTAATTGCTACACCTGGTGATGATAATGAGTTGAGACATCAATTTTGGATTGATAAGGTTTTAGATGTGGTGATGCATGAGAACCAAAGCCAAATCCAATCTATAAAGGTGCATTGGTACAACACTAGAAGCAAAAATGCCTTTACCGGTAAGTATGCATTAGAGATGATGGAATGTCCACGGTCAAGGGGGAATAGAAAGAGGAAAAGAAATATTTGTAGCACTTCATGCCTAGACATTGGTGACGTAGATATATTGTTTACGACTTCACACTAACAAAAGTTGGACGTCTCATGAAGTCTACAATAGATATCATCAAGGAGAAATTACCTATTCTACAAGGGGTCTCAAGTCGAAGGCAAACAAGATCGTCAACACATAACATGGAATGTCAACATCTAGTTTTAGATGAAGACAATGCCTTAATAGGTACATCCGGAGATGACAAGGAGCAATCCGCATTGTATATTAGTTATAGTAGCGACTCTGGATCATGATACGAGTGATTTTTGTAAATGTTACACTCGTCAATGTAATTTTGGTATCTATTGTAAGAGAGTGACGTTTGTAATACTCAAAAGATGTAAAAGTTATGTTTAGAAATATTATTGCTTTGTACAAACATTGTTTGTTATAAAATACATTACTTCTTGACTTCTCAGTGATAGTGAACATTGTACCATTTCAATTTTAGCATAATTTTAGCGTTTTTTCAAGTTTAGGAAATGATGAAAATTTGAGGTTTTCCAACGATTTTGAGAACATGTGATACTGGTATCATTATGTTTTGTGAATAGAGTACCTAAAACCCAAAATTAGAAGGAATATTCCTTACCCTTCCATTTTTGCGCGATCCTTCCACTTTTGAACGCGAACGTGTTACTAATGTTTCTCTAAAAAGGTAAAAAAACTAATGTTTCTCTAAATTATGAATTTCCTCTTCTCAAATCCCCACCTAAGACCTTCCTTTCCCTTTCCCCCCCCTTTCCCCCCCTTTTGCCCCCTTTTGCCCCCTTTTTCCCCTTTTTCCCCTGTTTGTTCGTTGCTCCCTTAGCCCTGCACCTTGTTGGAAGCTCGTTGCTCACTATCCCTGCTCGAAGCTTGTTGCTCGTTGCCTGCTACTCATAGATTCAGCAACATCTTGATTCTCCTGCTCACCCATCTAAGGTAGCTCTCTCTCTCTCTCTCTCTACATCCATGGGCCATCTATGTTTTCTCATACCTCTCTCTCTCTCTCTCTCTCTCTCTCTCTCTCTCTCTCTCTCTCTCTCTCTCTCTCTTTCAAAGCTCTTTGTAAGTTCACTCCGGCCATTTTTTTCTACGTTCTATAGCTCGTTGGAAAGCTCTTTGAGAGAGCTTTCTAAAGAATGTTCATTTACTGAATTCCGTTACGGTGACGAGAAATTATGAGCATTTTCATACGCAACCATCTTTGCCCCACGGTTCCTCAAACGGAAGGTAGATTTTGAAGCCCTAAATCGAGTGAAAGGTACATTCTCTCTCCTTCCCTCTCTGTCTCTCTTTTCCCGTAGGGTTTGTCCCTACAATGGCAAATACTCGTAAAACCGCCGCAAAGTTTGGGGGTATGATTGATAATGAGCCGAGATCACCAACAAATCTTGATTCTAATGCAATGGACAAAATGCTTATGAGTCACTTGATTTCTCTTCAAGAAACCATAAACAAGCAAGGTGAAGAGATTAGGATGTTAATGAAAGAGAATACTAAGCTCCAAAGTGTTGTCATTGAGAATGAAAGGCTTAAACAAGTGGTGGCAAAACTTCAAGAAGAGATTCAAGAATGTAAAGAGCTTCTTTTGAAACAAATGAGCGCCTTAACAAGATTGAGTTAAAGGAAGAATTAAAAGAAGAAAAATTAGACACGATGAGGCGGGATGTGAGTGAGATGAAAAATGTATGTACAACGAAGTCATGGGCCGATGTATGTGGTGGGGATGTGCTATCAAACTCATCTAATATGCATGTGATGCATCAAGAGAAGAATATAGAAAGCATAGATGTCTGAGAATTGAAAGAATGTGAACGACGATCAAAGAACATTGTCGTCCGTGGGATTAAAGAAGAGAGTATGGAAACACCCGCATCCCTTGGAAAGGCCATTGGTAAATTTTTTAGCATGCATTATGGGATGTCAGATGTGAATGTATATGGGGCACATCGAGTTGGGAAACATGGTGTTACTTGCTTCGGAGAAAGGCCTATTGTATGCACAATGACAGATGATACAAAGCGGCGGATCATACTCGAAAATAGTTGGGTATACCTCAAAGGTACACAATGCTTTGTGAGTGAAGATCGTACTATCTCACAACAAAATGCTCGTCGTAAAGCATATGAAGAAAGATTGAAAAACAAGGTTAAGGATGTGCCTAAAGATGGAAATGTAGGCAAATAGGGACATGTGATCTATGAGACTAACCCACGCCTTTTACGACTATGCTTTTGGAATTGCAATGGATACCCATGGAATGCGGGATTTGGCATAGAGGAGTTCACCGATTACTCGGATATCACACTTCTTGTTGAAACATGGGAGCATGATACTCAAAGGATTCAAGGTTTAGGAAACTATAATGTACACTCTTTGATATGGAAGAAAAATCCAAGACAAAGAAGAGGACAAGGAGGGGTGTCATGTTTGATTAAGAAGGAAATAGAGAAATATGTGTCAATCATAAAAAATGATGAAAATAAATGCTACATATGGCTCAAAATAGAAACACCTAATGATTTGCCCACTTTTGTAGTTGGATGTTACATTCCTCATCAAGATTCTAACTTTTATGCTTGTTTGGATAAAGATCAACCGTTTGCCAATCTAGAAGATGATATTGCTTATTTCAAATCCAAAGGGGAAGTTATTGTCTTTGGTGACATGAATGCTCGTACAAGAAGTTTCCAACTTGATTCACAAGAATCTTTCATGCCACATATCTCAAGGATGCAAGAGGATATGCAAATGTATAACCGCTCTTCTAGCAATGAAAAAGATCCGAGCCAATTTGGGAAGTTACTCCTACAAATGTGCAATAGTACCGGATTGCTTATTGCAAATGGTATTTCCTTATGGCCCAACACTAATGGTTTTACATGTAGAAAACACAACGAAAATAGTGTGATTGGCTATGTGCTACTTTCCGAAGGTATTTTGGATCGTATACATAAATTCTCACTTGGTGAATGGACACCGGAATCCAATCATAGGCCTTTATGTATTGATCTCAAATGTATGCATAGGTTTGATTGTGAGAAGGCTATTGAAGATAATAAACAACTGCAGTTGAGCATGAACCTTAAGCGAGCACCCATGTATTCCAAGATGGTTGAGGATATGTTACAAATGACAAAGATACAACATGGTGCCACACTAGAATGCAAATGGGAAACTTTCAAGAAAGTCATTCTCTCATGTACAAACAAATGTTTTTCAACCAACCACACATCTTGGAAGTGCACCAAGAAACTTAGGAAAAAATGGTTTGATAAAGAATGTCGTGAAGCTCGAAAGTGCCTTATGGTTTTGGATGTAGTTAAGGATAAAGAGAATTACCAAAAGCATTTGCATGAGTATAAAAGGCTTATTCAAAGAAAGAGAAGAATATGGGAAGTTACTCAACAATTTATCCAAACGCAAGAGAAAGCACATGCATGTGCTAAATTTTGGGGAAATCTAAAGGGAAAACGTGTTGAGAGTTATGGTGACTTAACTCTTCACGACTTGTCTATGCATTGTAAGAATTTATATGAGTTATCTCTTGCCGGAAAGATGATGTGTTATGGTTCTCTTTCACATATGCCTCCCTTCTTTACAATTGAAGATATATGCATAGGACTTAAGAAATTGGCCTCTCGAAAGGCAAGCGATCTTCAATGTATAAAGGCTGAAATGCTCAAATGGACGGGAAAGGAAGCACATATATGGATAAGCGATATGTTTAATGATGCATTGCAACATGATATGCCGTACGATTGGACTACAAATTGGATCAAACCTTTACATAAAGGTGGAGATATAAACAATGTAAACAACTATCGAACCATCATGGTTGGCTCATTAATGGCAAAACTATTTGGATGTATAATGGAATCAAAGATAAGTGTATGGGCTGAAAAAAGTGGTAAGAGAGCTTATGGACAAGCTGGCTTTCGGAAATACCATAGCACCATTGATCACTTTATCACCCTTCAAGTATTAATGGAGGAAAGTCGCCTTAGAGGTAAAGGTTTATATTGTTGCTTTGTAGACTTCAAGAAAGCTTTTGATATGGTACCTCATGAGCATCTTTGGAGGCGAATGGAAGAACTTGAGGTGCCAAGTGAATATATGCTAGCAATTTCCCGAATTTATGAGAAGGTTATATGTTGTGTGCGCATGAGAGATAAACTTTCAGATTTTTTCAAAAGCATTATTGGTGTTAAGCAAGGATGCCCACTCTCACCAACACTATTTGGTCTATCCATTGATGAATTGGAAGAAATGGTTACCAAGTTTGCAAAGGAAGAATGTGTTGAAGAAGTTGCCATTGGGAATGTTGTAATTATGCTTTTGCTATATGCAGATGATGTAGTGCTTTTTGCAAATACTTTAGGAGATGCACAAAAGCTTATGAAAGCATTGGAAAAAAATTGCATGCATACTAAATTAAGTGTCAATAGCTCTAAAACAAAGATTATGCTTGTAAAGAGCCAAAAAAGAGATAAACCATGCATTATGTGCAACAATGAGCCACTTGAATGTGTGAAAAGCTTCAAATATCTTGGCCTTGAAGTTCCTTCAAAGCATAGATGGAATAAATGTGCTACACGCCGCTTAGAGGCGGGCAAGCGAGCATGCTATGCATTTGAGAACACATGCAATCTTGGAGATATTAAGTGTTGGGTCCTCAAGAAATATCTTTTCGACACTTTGGTGACACCGGTTCTTCTCTATGGGCTGGAAGTATGGGGTGGTAGTATCCCTAAATCTATGTGGAAAGAGTTTGAAAATGTCCAAAAGCATTTTCTTACCAAGTTTCTACAAGTTAAGAAACAAACGCCATACACCCTCCTCCTCCTTGAGACGGGATTGCTTCCCATTGAGATCATGGCCATGGAAAGGGTTGTTGAATACATGCTTAAGGTTCAAAAAAGTCCCTCACATTGACTTCCTAGAATTGCGTGGGAAGCAAGCAAAAAGATCCAAAAGACGCATAAAAGCAAAATTTTATGTTCCGGTTGGATGCAAGATATAGAAAAATGGTTTGGTAGATGGGATGCAAGACACTTGCTTCATGATGCATCATTAGATTCCTCTGTAAATGAGGCATTTTTGCAACGCCAATGTATCATGACATGGGACAAATGTGGAGGCTCACGCTTCACACATTATACTACACATGTTGCACCTAACTACAAAACCATATTCTTTGCGGAATGGGGAAATCATACACATCCATACATGTTAGAGCCCATACCGTTATCTGCGATTCGAACCATTGCTTCCATGCGACTTAGCTCACATGCATTGCGATGTGAAATAGGGCGTTGGGGTACAAGTGATGAGAGTGGTTGGTTATGCACACTTTGCCCTAAACAAGTTCGTGAGTCTGAGTATCACACTTTGATACAATGCTCTGCCTTTGATCATATTCGACCATGCTTTCCACATCTCTTCGATCGAGCCCAATCTTTGCATGAATTCCTCTCACAACCACAATGTGCACTCTCGATTGCAGCATTCATTGGTAAAGTTCTTGAACATCGAGAGTCACTACTCAGTTTCACACGTATCACGTGAAATGTAATATTTTTGGTCTCATAGGTCATATTTGACCTCCGAAGACGATAATATAATCTATCTATCTATCTATCTACCTATCTATATATCTATTTATCCATCTCTCTCTCTCTCTCTCTCTCTCTCTTTCATCTGAAAAAGCTTTTGCATATAATATTGAATGGAGTAGTGGCAAAGGCTTCCTAAGCAATGAATTAGTTCACCATGTTACAAATAGCCTGTCTTTTTTTTGGTATTTTGATAAACAATATAGTTTTCTTGCTATACCATAAGATATAGTAGCTTCACTTTTACAAACTAATGGAATATGCAATGGTTTAACGAGTTTTCTTTTTTTTAAATGAGTTAAATAGCTGAAAACATATGGTTTCCACAATTTCATTCTCATCTAAAGCTACTATCAAATGTCTTTTTACTCTGAGTTGTCTACCAATAAAGGAACAACTGAATTATAGTGTTCTCCAAGCCCGAAAGGATGATGATGATATGAGAGCTGGAAGGTAGAATTCATATTTTTGCCATATTGTTTACCCATTTCAACCTCAGGAAGGTTGCTTGAGTACACAATTATATGCTTTTGTAAAGAGTGTGCAAGAGCATCCAATTCTAGATGTCCTCCCCATGATGTCGTTGACTCAACCTGATGACAATATCTCTCAAATATAGCTTCTTCGTTCTCATTAACATCATTTTCATCAGTATCCCCTACCACAACGAATGGAGCAAAATCTTTGGCATGACTCTGTATATAAGATGTTGTTATCTCTCTAAATTTTTGGAATGAGAATTGTATAGAAGAAGTATCTAGGTAGAATGCTAGTTTATCCTCTAATGCTCTATACAAGCAATGCCCATCCGGCTTCATCTCCTTCAGTGCTAACCCCAGTGGTCGTAGCTTTCCTTCAAGCAATTTGTTTTCCACCATCCAATCATTCACCACATTGTTTTGCTCTTCTTGAATTCTTTGTTCTCTTTCAGCTTCTTGGTTTGCTCTCTTGCCATGCCTTTTCTGGGCTTTTGTTGGTTTTAGTGGTTGAGTTCCAAATGAAGTAGAAATACCACCAAATCTTTTACTAGTCCATCAACAGTAGTATTGCTCTCCTCTTTATTGGCTCCTAATTCTGACAACTCCTTCGCGTGCCTCTCACGCATCTTTGTCTCTTGCTTCAAAATATCTTCTTCCACCTGTCTTTTCTTTGCCTTTTGTTCTGCTTTGCTCCCTTTTGCTGCTGTTTTTTTTAGAGCTATATCTCGGTTTTGAAGTTCTTTGATCTCTTTTTGATGGTGAGACAAGATTTCATCTTGAGAAGAAGATCATGATCACGAAAAAGATGATCATGGCAACGATGATGATGGTCTTCTATATTTCTTGAGTGGCGAATAACATGAATTTTGGAACTAGAGACAATAGAATAGAATTCATTCTTTATCGTTCATAGGAGATGGGGTATTTAGGTTTATTGTGTTTGGGATGTAGTAAACTCATAGCATCCAAATTTTGGCTTCTAAGGATTTTTAGCTAAAATGAGCTAATGATCATGTTCTTTAATGATACAACGATCATTTGGGGTGTATTGCTTAGACAACTCGTGAAAGAATTTAAAAGTTGTTAAATTATAAAGCCTATAACAAAGGTGTTGAGAATCAAGCTCAACATAGTGCAACATGTGAACACACCTTTTGAGAATCCATGATTACTCAAAGGTCAAGAGTCACACCACTACTCTCTACACATTAACTATGTGTCATAGAATCAATTCTATGACACATAACTAATGAGTTACATATTCCCCATGACTATGAGTCTTCACATTCCCCAAGAGAGAGAGAGTGGTTGTTGTAAAGTTAATGAAGAGAGAGGGTGACTCTATATAAAGCACCCTCCTCATACTTCATACTAAGTCGGTTGTGACTCCTTATTATGCTACATTTTGTAATTCTTATTCTACTTGTGAAATATACACCTTCTTCTTGAGTATTCCTTTTTCTATCTATCTTGTGTTCTCTCATCTCTCCGCTAATTCCTCTCACACATACACATAACACACATCTCTTCCGCTACACAAGAATCATACCCGATTCTTTACAAAAGGATTAACCCACATTATTCTATATGAGATTCGAATCTTATTACTCATGGTGTGGATCCATCAATAAGGGCAGAAGTTTGGGAATTTCTTCTTGGTTGTTGTGTAGTAGATAGCACACACTCAGAGTGTGTTGCAATTCGAAAGGCTCATAGATGTCAATCTCTTAACCTTAGCTAATCTCTCATATTTCATACAAAGTCTACATGACCCTTGTTTGTGGAGTTGTGATAGTAACATGCTAATATGGACATATGACTAAGTTTTGGATGCTTGGAGTTGTATGTCATTACTCATATCTTAGAGATTATCCTTTTCGCTTCAAGGTATAATCAACAAAGTATGATCTTTTTGCCAAAGAGAATTATATTCATGTAAAATCTCATTACTCAATAGGTCATAACTAATATGTATGGGTTTAATGATGCTAGTGATTGTTTTGAACTGATGGCATGATCTTTTCTTACATGATCCATTTCTTCTTATTTAGCATAATTATGGCTCCCAAAAGAAAAAATCAATGAACCATTAGTGTAATGTTTGCAAGGAAATCACCTAATGATACAAACGAAATAAATATAAACAATGATTTAAATGAGGATATGGATTTGTTTGGGACTGATTTAGAGAGTTTAACTCAAGAGAGTTGTTCCTCTAAAATAACCAAAGAAAAGCCTAAAAGAAAACTCAGTGATGCATGGAGAGATAAATTCCCATGGATACGATGTGTTATGCAAGGAGAGAAAACATTAATGAAATGTACATGGTGTGAAAAATACGCTAGTCCTGGGCCTTGGGGTGTTGGTTCTGGATGCATTACTTTGCAACTTGATGCAATTTTGACCCATGTTAACTCAAGTGGCCATAAATTATGTGCATCAAAGTGGATATGTGATGTTGAAGGGAAAGCAATGTCCATCCCAAAGCATGTATCACAATTGGATGATATTAACAAAAATAAGGTCATAACAACAATGAAACTCATGTACTTTATTGCAAAAAAAGATTTGTCTATCACTACATACCAAGAATTATGTGATTTGGTTGTGCTACTAGAGGTGCCTAATATGCCTAAGCAACATGATTATATACTAGAGGTTGTGCTACTAGTAGATATGGAGGATATGAATTTTTGGTTGCCTTTGGGAAATATCTTCTAGAAATAAAAAGCTCAAACCTAATAAATTCCCTATACTATTTGATGCTAGATGAAAGTGTTGACAATGGATTAGAGTTGCATCACATTGTGTATGTTACATAATTGCAATGTGGTGGTTGTGGGCCTAAGCAAATTGAATATATGGGTTTGTTGAAAATTCCCAATGGTAAAGGTAGAACTATATATGAACATGTTAAGCATCTATTAGGCGATCGATGCCTCAACATGAACAAGTTGATTGGATTAGGAACTGATGGTGCGTCATCAATGATTGGTAGTGAAATTGGAACGGTAACATTAATGAAAAATGATATCCCAAATTTGGTTGGTGTACATTGTATTGCTCATAGAGAAGCATTGGTTATTTCAGATGTATCTAGGGATATCCCTGAGCTCATTCTTGTAGAAAAAATTGCAAATAAGGTATATGCATGGGCTAACAATAGTACCAAAAGGACACATGAAATTTTGGAGCTCTTGGAACAAATGCAATTGGATGCTCATAGACCCTTACAAATTCATAATATTCGTTGGTTGTCAAGTGGTCAAGTCATGGAAAGATTAGTGAGTATAATGCCTGCAATACTTACTATTTGGAAGAAAGAGAACTTTAACGAGTGGTATAATAAAGCTTGTATCTATAGTGTGCAATTTTGCTTTTGTATGATGGCTTATGCGTTGCATTTGATGAATATTTTGAGCTTGAAACTTCAAAAAGAGAATTTGGATGTAACTTCAATCGGTGCAAAAATTGATATTACTATTTCTAATTTGAGGAGGTCTTTCTTGAGAAATGACACATTTGCGGATGGAACAATGTATTTATCCAAGTTCTTAAGATGTTCTAAAGTTGGGTTTTTGGAAATAGAGGATAAAGATGGCATTACATATAGACATGAACTATACTTCAAACAAATTCCTATGGATAAAGCAAGTCAAAATTATACGAATCCCAATATTGCAAAATCTAAGGGAATGAGGCCATTTATAGATGGATCACTGGAAAGTTGTATTAAACTATCTCAAAATTATGTGCAAAAGATTATTGATGGACTAAATGCAAGATTCCCTAACTTAAGCCTCTTCAATGCAACAAAATTATTCAGCCCATGCCATTATGCAGTTAATGATGATGTGATTAGGGATAGTAAAGCAAAGACATGGTTGGGAATGTTGACTTCTCACTTACAACCAAATGTTGATGTCAGTGCATGTCTTCAAAATTTACATGATGCAAAGGCTTGTGAAATGGAACTCTATAGGTTTGTTGACACTTTACATTTAAATTGTGAAGACTATAAAACTATAATGAAGCTTGGCATATGTTTTGCAAAATGAAGGATTGGCAAGATAGTTTCCCTCATTTGATGAAATTATGGCAAGCTACTTTGGTTATTCTGTCTAGCACAGTTTCGTGTGAGAGAGGGTTCTCTAAGCAAAATCTCATCAAAGAGATGAAAAGAAATTAACTGAATATAAAGCATTTAGATGATTTAATGCGAGTCTCATTGAATGGGCCACACATTGAAGAAATACAAAGGGATCGTGTACATGAAATTTGGAAAGATGCAAAGGATAGAAGGGTATAATATATTGTTTAGTACGAATATTCAATGTATTTACTTTTTGAAGGGCAAATTTTTTGACAAACCGTCATTTGACGGGCAAATTTTTTGGAATATCGTTCTCATGACAAGCAATGTTAGCCGTCAAAAGGCAACACTGGTGTCAAGTCCCTCTTTTAATGTCCCTTTTTATAGTCCCTCTTTTAATGTCTCTTTTTATTGTCAAGTCCATTTTTTTATCCTAAGAAACTAAAAAAGGAGGGAGTTCTTGTACTCTTTTTATTTTTATTTTTTGGGTTAAACAAATACTTGACTATGCATTTGTATGCGTATTCATTTGCATTTAAATGGGAACCCCCACGAATGCGAATATGTTAATCTATGGTTATATGTAAGTCTATTTTTTGTTAATTTGTATGAAATAACAAAATCAAAATTTAGCCCATTAGCAAAAAATACAAATAACACATTTTTTGGAAAAAAAAAATACAAATAACACAATTTTAATGCATCACAAAAAAACTTTAGAACATCATAAGAGTTAAATATCATAATAAAGTGACATGTAATAATTAGTAGGCTATAAAAACCGATTAAATCACAAAACTTTAACTTTCATCACTTAGATAAATTACATTGTAAAAGCAAAAATTGATTCTTTATGCAATTACATATTTGATCAATAATTGTCTTAATTTCTTAATTGAAAATCTTGAAATATCTAGACAAAGGTTCTCAAATATTTTAAGAAACTTACAATTTAAGACCCTTATATGTTCGGAATCGGCTACACCACTTGGCGAGATCAATGTTGTTATTCTACAAGCGACACAAATCCATTAAGAAATTATTTATACACAAATGTAGACTTTTCATGGTATAACCAACCTAAGCAATTGAAACATGTTATCATAATAAAAGAAAGATGAAACCTTAATTACTTGTTTTGAAACCTCATGATGTCTAATTAAACTTTTTGGAGAGTTTAAATTTGCATATCTTGTAACCACAAGCCCCTCTCAAATGTCAAACGTACTTCATCATTTGTGTGCCATCATCACCACCACCATACCATCTAGTAAAGTTTCTTTACAACAAGGCTACAAACCTAGTGGGCTCCCTTTGTATGAGTACAATATTTTAATAGCAACAATCCTAAAGGACCATTTCAGAACCCCCAATGTATATGGCATAATGTTTGGTAGCCATGATTGCATGATGGTCTCTTACTCCACAACATTTCCCTTAACAAATTTAAAAAAGTCTTTGTGTGCTTTTGAGCACAACATCGTTGTACAACAATATATTTTTATGGGTTTTCATCTCATCTCGAGGGTTCCACTACCAATATAGGCATTACTAAAAACAGTTCTCATTTAAAATTTTAAATACCCTCTTTCACATGCTACATATTTGTGTGTTACCATTCATAAAAAGACATTTAAAAAATATGTTATGTGGAACTTCAATGATAGATTGAGTCTTACATAAAGTGTGAACTTGCCTCCATGTGCTTATTATATAGATGGAATACTTCTGAATGTTAGAACCTACACCAATGTTGTCTCTCCACGAAGACAGGACCCCAACTCCTAAATTATCTATTGAAATCACATTGTTCCATACATCAATTTGTAGTGTATGAGATGAAGAATGTTGGCTAGTTTTTATTGATCCTTCATAGTATTTTAGATCATAGCAATTCATCAAATAATTAATCACAATCTTTTCCTCATATTTTATCCTCATCAAAATCACGGCCCTTCACAAAATGAAACTATGTTAGAACCCTGCCCAAAGTAGTGTCTTTCTATGTTTGAGTGGCATATATTCAACACCCATGTTGTAAACACAATGCTTGACCCAACATTGCACAAATATAAATCATTCCACTATGATAATGAGTAGCTAATTTGGAGCCTACCCACCTTGTTTAGAAAATATATTATTATTTAACAACTACATCCACAATATATAATATAGTCGAACAACTTCAACACCTCTTTAGAACTTGGCATGACATGTAGGTTAGGCAAAATGAATAAAAATTCTAACATGCAACATAACTAGTTTGGTTTATAGGGTGCTTAAAATGGTGCTTTTGGACCCTCCTACACTAATTGTTCTACACCTTAAGAGCACACGTTATAACACTAGTCTTTAATGCAAATTATTTTGGGACGTTACTGTTGCACTATTAGCCTCTTTAGCACCCGAACACTTTTCTTCCACGTGACCTTTTTGAGAGCACATGGATGTATGTCAACATAACAACTTTTGACCACATGAGCACTTAAGACAATGTTCATTCATTTAACTACCAAATAATAACATTCATTTAACCACCAAATAAACACCATTTGTTTAATCACCAAATAACACCATTCTTCATCTTGGAGTGTTTTTGGAACCTAATGCACAATTAGCCACTACACAATGTCTATTTTTTAGTTTTGCGATGACAAGCATTCTAAAGAAACGCATGTGAAGGCCCGAGTAACAATTGTCTTCGACAAAGAGCACATAATTCAATGTGCATATATCACAGTTCTTCGACCTTGAGTGGTTTTTTTTTTTTTTTGGGGGGGGGGGGGGTGCTTGCTACAACGTCTTGGAGCCCTTGAAATGACAAACGTAGAAAGAACAAACACTTGTTAGGTAGCCTACATGTACAGAGCACTAGTTCTTCAAATTGGAAGTGCTTCTTCGACGAGCAAGTCAACTTCCGTCTATGGGGCATGCTTAGTATTATCGTGTATACGAGGCCATCCCATTCAGCTTTACGACACCTCATGGGTACCGTTCGGTAACCGCAATATGAGAACATCCCATATGTTCCATGTTCTTGTATTGGACAGCCTCACAACACGTCGTGGATGCCTCTGTCCCTCCCATTGGGTAACCTTGAGACAAGACCATCCCATCTAATCCGTGTTCCTATAGTGGATGACTTTCACAGCACCCAGAGGGTGCCTCCATCCCTTCCCATCAGGCCATCGGGGACACACCAACAACACTCGAGACCTACAAGAACATGCTCTCTCTCTCTCTCTCTCTCTCTCTCTCTATAAACAAGTTCGAGAATATGAGTATCACACTTTGATACAATGCTCTCTTCCTTTGATCATATTCGACCATGCTTTCTACACATCTTCGACCAAGCCCAATCCTTTCACGAATTTCTTTCACAACCACAATGTGCACACCCGATTGCAACATTCATCGATAAAGTTCTTGAACATCGAGAGTCGCTACTCACTCTCAAATGTAGTCAATGAAATGTAATATTTTTTGTCTCATTAGGTCATATTTGACTTCTGAAGACAATAATAGAATCTATCTATGTTTGAAACTAATGTAATTTTTCAAGAACAAGGGGAGACAATAAATGTGGACACACCTACGCCACTCGGCCTCTCTCTTCATGAAGCGGAAATGCAAAGAACAACCAAACGCCCTCGGATGTTGGGCTTCAAAGCAACTCGACGCGGAGTAGAAATGATTAAGAAGATAAGGGAAAGTGGGCTACGCCGCCTATAAGAATGGGCGTGGTTCGGTTTGGTTTCCTGGCCTTGAAACCAAACCAAACCATTTATTTATATTAAAAACCAAACCAAACTATTTTAATTTTATGAAGCCATTTAAATTGAACCGTTTAGAACCGAACCGTTTATGAAAATTTTAGAACCAAACCAAATTTATAAACCAATAAACCTATAAACCTTTAAATCTTCAAAACTTTTAAACTTTTAAATCTTTAAACCATAAACCAAACCACATAAGCTGAAACTGCTAAACCGCTAAACCGTGAAATTCAAAACCAAACCGAACCGAACCCGCTAAACCATGAAATTCAAAACCGAACTGAATCGAAACCAAACCGGATCATAATATTTGAAACCAAACCAAACAGTTTATTTATCTTTAAACCAATAAACCGTTAAGCCATGGCTTAACGGTTCGGTTCGGTTTGAAGCTAAAATTGTGCCCATTGCTAGCCGCCTAGAAGCTATGGTTGGGGTACCTCTTACATTGGGACCACAAGCCACATCCACACTGAAACCCTTTGACCTCCCACTTCTTGTCGAGAGACTTGGATGGAAATGGAACTAGGCCTAGTATAAAGCCATTTCCTTATAGAACATGTTTATTTCTTACTAGAACCATTTAGCTTAAGCTTTATTTTATTTTATTTTGTTTTTATTTTTTCTTTCGACGAATGGGTAAATACCCCCCCCCCCCCCCCCCCCCCTTTTTTGTTGTCCAAAAAAACTCCTTCCATTAGTTATAAAATTTTACAAATGAGATTATTATGTACAAATCCCTGCAGGGACCGTACAAAATTGTCTCATGGGCCAATTTTGGCCGTAGAAGACGTTAATATATCTTTCTTTCTCTTGTCTTTGGGCCTCAAGTGGTCCAAAAGGACAAGAATATTATTATTATGGATTCCCTTATACATACTATGTATGTATGTACTTACATACTTTACTTCTACTATTCACTACATACATTACATACATTTAACATACACACATATTTACTTACCATTTCTAACAGTTTCCACTCATATTTATTTGCACTTTCCTTCGCGTCATTCCTTCTTCTTGTGGCTATGGTGGCGTGCCTCCTTCGATTCCTGCACTCGCATTCCTAGTCTCGCCTCTGGTTCTCCCAGGTAGACTCTCTCTGTCTGTCTCTATCTTTCTCTTTGGTTCTCTGGACATACATTCCTTGACCACACGTATACGTTGTATTGATACCATTACATCGACGTTAAACATTTAAAGTGGGAACCAGAAATACATTTTTGTGTATACATACATATACATATATATCCATTCATATGCATGTGTGTATCTGTTCGTGTGGACATTGTTTCAGATCGGTTTTCTGATACGAGTTCTGAAAGAGAGACAGATGATGATGACTATATCCAATACATTAGGTTTTGTACATTTCTTGATCATTCGGACTTTATAAGGAGGATTTTGCTTCACCGTGGGTTTAGAAAATATATTATATTTTATGTGTGTCTGAAAATTCTATAACAGCTTCATTATATCTTGAACTAGAAGATGCTTCCATGTGTATAATTTTCTTATTGATGGAGTTGACGAAAAATTCTGAGATAAAGGGAATCCTATCAAAAACAATTTGTTGTATATTGCTTACTAGTCTGTATCTTTATCCATTACCAGGAGAAATTTGCGTCATCTTTGAGTTTGGAAACACATATGTGTGTTTATGTGTCGAATCTTAGTAGATGAATATTCACAACAAAGTCTGAGAGAGGAAAATGATAGGATCAAAGCCCCATAATCAGGAGAAAATTTCCTTCTATTTGAATTCAGAAATATGCGAATTTCAAACAAAGAAAGAGAATCAGATCAACGCATTTGCTTTTACCAATGTATATAGAAACCGTATAGAGATTAAATCAAGGAAAGAAGATCAGATCAAGCCATTTGCTTGCCGATGTACATACTCGCCATACAGGCTTTGACAATTATCAGAAGAAATTTTCTTGTATTTCTGTGTCAGGAAGTTTATGGAAAAGTTCAATAGAAGGCATTTACAAGTCTACGGGAATAGGGGGGATCACATCAATGCATTATCATTTTTTCCTTTTTCATTTTTGTATATTATTTTTCCATACTCTCCATACAACATTTGGCTGTTATTAGAAGAATTTTGCTTCACGTTTGAAATACAAGTTTTCTTTTTGTGCGGCAAATTGGTTTTGGAACTAGAACAAAAGTCTGAGAGAAAGAAGATAAATTTTTATTAGAAAAATAATGAGGCCATTGGCTGGAATTTACAATGCTGGCCAAATTGGCCTAGAAAGACCAAACAATAGATTACATCTGAAGATGTTGCCATTGGCTGGAATTTACAACAAACCAAAATGAAGATAAATTTTAGATTAGAAAAATAATGTGGCCATCGGCTGGAATTTACAATGCTGGCCAAATTGGCCTAGAAAGACCAAAATGAATGTAATGAAGTAAATGGAAATAAAAGGGACTAACAAATCCGGTCATCTATACATGCAAGATTTTCAAGGAAGATAGATTGTAATTTTTCTTCGAAACTTCTCTACCATACATCAATCCAGAATGTAGAGATCTCTGACATGAGGGAACCACCTAAAAGGAAAAGAGGGATGATTTTCAGCGAGCAGCTATTGAGGGATGATGTTCAGCAGACAGAGAGTAGAGACGCAGATTTTTGGGTGTACCCAACCGCCTTGATTGGTACACAAGAAAAAAGGTTATTATATTAGGTAACCCTACAAAGAAAGAGGTGTGTTAACATTACAAAAGGAGGCGTCCTGTCCAGGTGAACAATGTGTTCACATATACGAATAATTACCTAATTTGTGAACTACGGGCCTTTACACCTAACACCACCAGCAGTGGCAGGACATAGTGGTCTGTATATGTTGTTGACAAGTGTGGTGAGAATGTGGTCCACGAGGCCAGGGCCTATGTGCACGACAAATTGCTATTGCTTGATATGTTGTAACCCCTTTGCATTGTCCTGGTTGGGAGTCCACATGCGTGGTCCTTGATGGACTTGTAGCACGAGTAGGAGTGAGGAGGCTTAAGAAAGTTGTTATTGCTCTTTGTTGACGAGCTTGTGTGGTTGTATCGTTGTCTTTCAACTTCTCTATATATCTCTTGAGTTCTAGCAAGAATGTCTCAAGCATGGTTGGTTGTCACCTTCCATAGTGGGCCAAACCCTTGGTTAAAGAGGCAATAGTATATCCCTCTTATTTTGATAAAGAATCAACACAGTGTCATTGTTCTGTCTTATCCATCTATGCTATCAATGTGATACTAAATCTTGTTTTCCCCAAGGAATTATTGATTCTCTTTGATTTTGCGTGCTCTTTATTTCATTGTTGCCACTTATCTGTGCATTACATGAATGCTGATACTGGATTATATGGAGTTATGGAAGAAGATAAGTTCATTTGATTTCATTGGGATACTGTTTCTGTGCATGCTTTGTCAATGCTCTTATCATCATCATCCATGGTGTTATGATAAATTTTTTTATTTGATGGAAAAAAAACAGCACATGTTGATGTAGCTGTCATACCTCATCTATGCAACCTATATACGAATCCTATACTAAAATCATGTTTTTATCTTGTTTAACTTTTAGACGGAATGTCCCCTTCTTTACCTATGGATGATGCAGCAATGGTTCAGAACAATACTGATATTAAACTGAAGAACATATTTTATAGTGCTCCAGATGTCCGCATACATAATAAGCCGGATGATTGCTGGCTTATCATTCGTGGAAGGGTTTATGATGTAACTTCATGGTTAGTTTTTTCTCTCTCATGTATCCTTAATTCCTGCATTTGGTATATAAATTGATATCTTACTTTACATTTATTAGGGTTCCACATCATCCTGGAGGCAGTCTCATCTATGTGAATGCTGGGAAGGACTCTACACAGCTATTTGATTCTTATCATCCACTCATTGTCAGGTATCTGGAACCAAAATCCAAGACAGAAGGAATTGTGAATTTATTGGATTATTGAGTTCTGCTGACTTATAATATTGGCTTAATCAAACTTCCACTGTTGAATTAAAACTAACTTGCAGGTATCTCAAAGCACCAAAGGTTTGTGATTTTGAAATGTTACTTTTATTGGACTATTGAAGCTTCATATGTTCTAGTGTGTGCTAGAAATGTTTAAAGTTATTATCCAGACTAGTGTTGCAACTGTTTCTACTTCTCTCAGAGAAATGCTGGAGCGATTTTGCATTGGGGAACTTAAACAAGATGAATCTTCAGAATACATGTCCATAGATTATCAGGATTCTGGAAAAGAAGACTTTTATATAACCCTGAAGAGGCGTGTGGAGAACCATCTCAGAAAGATGAAGGTTTGCAAATCATCTCTGCGCTGTTGTTTATTAGTATATGTTTCTTGTTCCATTTGACATTTTCAAGTGCGTCTATTTTTTCAGGTTAACCCGAGAGTTCACCCTCACATGTTCCTCAAGTCCTTCATTATACTTGCCTCATACTTCTTCAGTTACTACTTTACGTTCTACTGGAATGGAAGTTTTTTGCTATCCATCATCTTTGCACTTATGACAGGATTTTTGGCTGCAGAAGTTGGTGTCTCCATCCAACATGATGCTAATCATGGTATATTAATTATGAAATTCAAAATTATTGACATATATTTTCAGATTTTATATTAGGAATACATGTATGATAACGCAGGTGCCTATTCAAATATGAAAGGGCTAGGATACCTCATGAGTGCTTCTTTAGATCTTGTCGGGGCAAGCAGGTTTATACCACATTTTCATTCTGTATTATTGTTTTTTCAAGCTTTTCGGATATCCATTTCTCAGGGGCTATAGATGTAATAATGTTGTTTCTTTCTACAGCTTTATGTGGAGGCAGCAACATGTAGTTGGTCATCATTGTTATACAAATATGAATGGTTATGATCCTGATATAAGTGAGTGTTGTCTATCGAGATGCACCACTCAAGTTTCTCTGTAATACAAACCATAATCATCAATGCAAAATACTGAAATACTCCTTCACTTATTGGGTATTTACCTGAAGAACCATAAATATTCCAAATATTACAAGAACTCCGTGCTAGTACAAAATTTACCATTGCACAGGTCTAGTCGTTTTTGGGAATTTATAGTTATTCTGGTATATACCTAACAAGTTAGGAATATTTTGGTGCTTTTCGGGTGCTCCATTGTGCATGCTTTTTCCTGCTAAATTTCGGTACTGATTTGCTTGTTTTTGTTTTTTCTTCAATCAGGAGTTAAAGATCCTGATCTGCGAAGGGTTACTACAGAACAACCAAGGCGGAAGTACCACTATTTTCAGGTATTTTTGATAACAATACAAATTTATTATTCTTGTTTCAACATTTAATAAAAGAATCTAACTACCAAATCTGTGTGGTTTTTGCAGCATTGGTATCTTGCATGTCTTTATGGTCTTCTAGCACTTAAAAGTGTCTTTGTGGATGATTTTGTTGCTTACAAGGCAAAGTCAATTGGAAGGTAAGCCATCTATAATTTATAATAAAACATTATTATATGCTGTTGTTCTCCTTAGTAACTGTGTTTGTGTGTGTTTTAAAGTGTCAAGATCGCAGATCTGACAAGCCTGGAAACCTATATCTTTTGGGGAGGGAAGCTAATATATGCATTCTACATGCTTCTATTACCGACCATATTCAGTTGCCATAGTCTTCGTGATGTTTTTATACTATATATAATCAGTCAGGTTAACTCTACAGTACATATATACATTAATTTTTTTAATTAAAGAAGCATGTCCACCAATCTTATTTTCGTGCACCTGTGTAGCTAGTTACTGGCTGGATGCTAGCGTTGATGTTTCAAGTGGCACATGTGGTCGAAGAAGTTGCATTTCCAGTTTTAGAAAAGGGTGATCAATTTTCCAAAGTATCTCAAGGCTGGGCAGCTTTACAGGTACAAAGTCTAGTAGCTCATTGTTATTGGTTATCTTGATGATGTTTATTTAAACTCACATTATTACAGTTTGTTTTACATGCAACTCATTTTTTTGGTTTTCTTGATATAGGATAGAGATTAAATGAAGTTTTTGATTCCATATTCCATTCATCTTTTCATGATTTTAAATCGATAATGATCATGATTCACAAAGATGATCCAAGTTTGTCATGTATGGAAAGTATCAACTTTCATACAGTCACATGGGTCTGATTTGTTTCAGGATGTCATTGTCTTGATTTTCCTGATGAGGAGTGTAGTTTGTCAGGAGTTTAGCTTAAAGCAGCTTTGATTATGTGTTACATGACCTTTCTGATGAATGTCAATCAGTAGCAGTGATGGTTCACAGATTGTTTATAAAGTTTAAGACACGTTCAAAGCGTCTTAAAGTTTCAATATGCTTTGCATTTTCAATGTTCAGTCATCATAAGCCAACTTCTGTATTGATTTTTCTCTGTTGCGTCATTTCAGGTGAGCACAACATGCAACTTTTGTACTGATTCTCTTTTCTGGACTCACATTAGTGGAGGGCTCAATTTCCAGGTAACCATAATGCCACTTGGTCCTCAAAAGGACATTTTTCTTTTATAATGATTATTCGATGATAATCTCAAATAGTTCCAATTGATAACCCTGAATAAATGAAGGACTGCATTCTGAAATGGCCTGACTTGGGTTATTTGGGGGAGAAAACAAAAACTTAGGGGTGTGTGGGGAAAGGAAAAAAATCCAGGGTATTTAATAATTTTTTGCAATCAATAATGTAAAAGTTTCTTTTTGTTTTGGACAATGCATAAAAAATACGGCTCATTCTAATGGAATCCTTCTGCAGATTGAACATCATTTATTTCCTGGGATGTGTCATCTTTACTACTCAAGTATACAATCAATAGTAAAGGAAACCTGCAAAGAGTTCAACATCCCATACAATTGCTTTCCTACAGTATGTGCTCTTGAACTATATCTACTTCATATACTAGGTCTCTTACTACTGAACCTTGTAATAATTAAACTTTTCAAATGCTTTATGATGTAGTTTGGGGCAGCTCTGAAAGCACATTTCAATTACCTCAAGAAAATTGGAAGAGAAGACTTCAAACTTCGCTTGGATGGTTGAATAATTGGTATCAGAACCTCTTAGATGGCTCATATGTGCATTTAATCTCAAATCAATTTTCACTTATATGCATGTAGTCATTACTTGAACTCGGCTCTCTTTCGCTTTCTCAAGGCTGGGTAAAGTTAGTCCTGAGAATCTTATTTGATTACGGAATATTTCACACACCTCTTTGATTTTGACAGTACCCATTTGCAGATATAAGGTTTCATGTGTTCACAGAGGGTGCTCTTTCATCATTCTTTTGCAAGATTATTATTTGCATTGACCTATATGCATATACAGCTGGTTTAATGTATCGCTATGTTTCTTTAAATTCTTCTCTTCCATTCTAGCCACTTTACTTGTAGATACGTATGTCATCTGAGTACCAATGAGTGAATATACAATTAGTTCTGTTCCAATTTATGGATATTTGCCCCTTCAGAGTGCTTAAGAATGGATTTACAATTTCACTCATGTTTTGAAAATTTGATGCATATTGGTAGTTCCCTTTCGATATTTGTGGGTATGTGTGCTAGAAATCTCCTCTTTTGTATAGTTTTGTCATTCCTTGCTTTCATTGTTTCATAATACTTTCATTAATATGTTTTATGGATGTCAAAACATCGCAAACTAAGAGTGCGCAAGTTCCTTTAAGATGCAATTAACATGGACAAATTTGATGGATCGAAATGCCTGTGATGTGGACAGTTTCAAATATATGCAATCTGACAAAAAGGTACATTGATTTATTGAAGCATGTGGTATCTTTCAACCAAACGCAACCTGCAGGCATTATTAGTCTATGAACACGAGAAGATTCCGTAGTTGTCAAAAATGCTAACGAGTACATGCCCAAAACTTGTCAAGGCTTAGTTTGTCTCTCTATTTGCTTGGGTGGTTTCATTTCCCACTGTTGCTGTGTAGATTAATGCTTCTGAATTGATATATGCTTCAATGTTTCTGAATTATAGTAACTTTCTTGATGATTACTTATTTGATTACTCTTGACGAATTTGCAATTTTCAGAGGCACAATATGATATTGGATTGCTTACTAATAACATTGCATTAAAATTTAAATGGTATGCACATGACATCTCCGGTGAGTATTAATTACATCTAAACACTCTCAATCCTTAGTTAATGAAGCATTAATCATGTTAGTTTTTTATCATTGGAACTAGAAATTCATGGTACATGTGGAAACGCAAGTTTGGGTTAAATCATGGCACAAATTGATGAAAGTTGGTCAATATTGAAAAGCAATAGTACCAAGACTGCTAAATATTTACATCTGTACATGTTATTTATGTAGGCATACAACTATATCCAACTGCCACAAAATAGTGATTAATTTCTCACAAGATACAAGACCTTTCATGAACATGGAAATAGTTAATAAAAGATTAGATTGTCTCTATAAGGCAAGATTTTATGCACTCGGCCATGGTCAAATGTCTATGATGAGTTGATAACACTCAAGTCCCATAAGCAGACCATCATAGCGTGCGTTACAGCCAGAGCTAGGCATATGGCACGTATAAGTATAAACTTTGTAGCATATCATCATCTACGGGGTAGTTTTGGACAGAAGGGAGCTCCGACTAATGTTATTTGATGTAGGGATCAGAGTGGATTTTCGCATTGTGTAGGTCATAATACTAATATCATGGTCAATAGTGTGTGCTTGTTGGCATTCAATGTAGGGATCGTAGTGGATGTTAGCATTGCCTTTGCTGATAATGTTACTACTGTTGTCGGTGGTGTATGCTTGTTGGTGCCTTTTCCTATAACTAGCCTTGAAGCAAGCTTGCCTTAGACGCTTTGTTTTCTCAAGAAGCTGGGTGCTTGGTATCTCTTCCATCTCTTTCCTTTGTTTTTCTAGTTCTTTCACTGCATCTTGGACCTGGATTCCGTCATCTGCTCCATCTTCTTTGGCCAAATCCTACATACATATAGATAACATCCGTCACAAACAAAGATGTTAAGCAATATACCACGTGAAGTCTTTTCTTACTAAACTTTATTGAAGGTGGTGAGATATTACAAAGCCGAAGAATCAAAGTTTCCCTAATGGCAAGAAGATATTAAGAAGTTGGCCTAACATTATACCTCTTCCAGGGGGCCGAAGGAAATGTCAACCCAAGTTAGCCAAACAATCCTCTAGATAGATAGATAGGTATCTTTTTAATGTCCATATTGATATGAGACCCATTGCAATCTATGACACAGGACCTAGCCCCTTGGAACCCAGGTTCAATCCAATGAAGCCAGGAGCGAACTGGGTTCCAAAGATGAGTGAATGTTATGAGGACATCGGCCATGCCTCGAGAAGATCTTGAGGTATCTGTTATGAGCATGTTGTGTGTACAAACCTCAAAATGTAAATGTCTAGATGAGGTCTCAAATCTTCTAACAAGTGCCACTCATGTGGAAACATGCATCAAAGGTTAAGGAGATTGATGAAGTTGAATACCTAGCATGAACATTAGGAAGCTAGGATCCTCACAAGTGACATGTTGTGGAATCATGCATAGAGAAAAGTCTTTGACAAGTTGTACATCTATATAATTGCGACCTGGTCTACAACTTCTTGTGTAGATCCATATAGGGGAAAACGTTATATCACTCCAATGACACCATTACCTGTATTTTGTGTATGAGACTATTGAGACTCTTCATTTTCCGATGCGGCCACCGTGGAATGCCGAAGAATCGGCACCGTTTCTTTAGCACTGTGAGACCCACCTTGAGTTTTTTCGATGCTTCGAGGATAGGCATATCAAAGTACTTGGAGAGCATATTGAAGCTCAATTCCACATTCTTTGAGTTTCGTCCTGTTATAGTGGGCCCGAAATTATGAATTCCCTTTTCTCTTTCACAGTCCCCATCCTCAACCAAATCAAGGACTTTTTTGGGTTTGTCTTTCATATCTACAGAAATACCATCTTCTTCTCGGCAATTCACTCCAATGGATCTTGTAGCCACCCCGATGTTTTGTGATATCCCATCCATCAATGATGGGCTTGAAGTTGGTGACATTGTTGCCTGCCTCCAAAGGGATGGCTCCAGATTGTGGATACTAAACGAACTTGATGTTGGACTTCCACCTGCCCCGATCAACCATACTGTTTTAAGATCCAAGAATCAAAGGCATTTTCTTATATAGTTTTTACTTTATAATTTCCCTGAGAATACATCTTGCCTCCGATTTGAAGCCCAAGAGAAGTTTCTATAGGAGACTTTGCATTCCATCATGGGGTGTCAAAATCCGATTATGAACCTTCAAAACTTTCCAATTATTCCAAACTTAATGCTATACATTTATCGATATGCACCTTGGACATTTTGTTATAGTTTTATTTTTGCAGTCTTGCACAATTTCACTTGACGCTCAAAATAGGTTTCAAATAGAAGCTCACTAAAATACACATGCACACATGACAGTAACTATATTCGAATCCATCACAATCAATAACCATCTCATGTACATATATGTGCATCGGTAAGGACCATATACAAATAATTGCATACCTCCACTGATTACCATACTTGCCTCATCGGTGCTGCTTCTTAAAGATGGTAAATTGAACATTTGTGTCATGATTGGGCTAACCAGCTCCAGATCCGATCCCCATTGTTGCCTTTCGGAAGGCTCCAAGTGTGTGCATTGGTCTGGGGCCTCAGTCATTCCTCGTGTACGTGAGCATAAAAGAGAAGAGAGCATGGAGTGTGAAACCGAGTCACCCATTGAGTCATCGATAAACAAGGTCTTTGGACTCTTCTTCATGTAGCTCTCCACCAACACCAAGTCTTGTGCACGTGATGGTGTAATGTGGAGATGGCGGTTTCTAAAAAGATAACATTATTTTAGATCATTTGTCAAAGTCCTATTTGATTGAGAATGAGAATGATGATATTATATTATGCCGATCTCTGAGTAACAAGCCTCAAATTTTATCTTAAGAAGGTAAATTTAGAATTTCACTATTTAAATCTTTCTACTGATGCGGTAAGATGCATTTTCAACAAGTGTAATTTCTCAGATGGGAAGTGGGAAACTCCCAAATGATCTAAGATGGTCTTCAAAGCCAAAGTAGAGATAGACACCTTTTGTATAGGAGACATTTGTCCGATGTGAGAAAGAAGCATCTGCCCCAGCCATGGTCTGGACATGATGCGAGTGTGTCCATGCAAGGCATATGTTTGTGCATGTGCATGTGTATGTGTATCACATGCATTATGCTTATGTGTATGTGTATCACATCCATTATGCTTATGTGTATGTGTATGTGTATGTGTATCACATGCATTACTGTACGCATGTGCACGTATGTAGGAAAGGGACCAATTTCTCACATGTTTTCCTCCAATGTTCAACATTACAAGAGCTTCTGCATCCTTGATACAGCATTGTGTGTGTGTATATGTATGTATGTATGTATGTATGTATGTATGTATGTATGTATGTATGTATGCACATAAATGTGTGTGTGTTGTGTGTACCTGGAGATGTTTACGGGAGGAAGGATTGATGCATCTGTAGGTGAGTTGTGGTAGAAGTTGAGGATAGGTTTCCGTTGCTTTCTTCCTGTCATTTTCTTCACCATTTGCTCCATGCAACACTAACACTCAGCCCACTTCTCGCAGGTGGGCTGGGAGCAAATTCCTCATGGATCCACGTAACTAGACAAATTGGGTTCATAGATATGATTACATCCTCATGTAATCTGCAGCATATGGGCCATCACAGAAGCAGGGGAGGGGGGAGAGATTTGAGTAAAGAGTGAGAAATATGTAGCATGCTATATACTGTTACTAATATGAAGAGAGAGGGAGTGTGTGTGTGTGTGTGTGTGTGTGTGTGTGTGTGTGTGTACACACACACATACAAACAAACACAATCAAAACAAAAGGGTATGATTATTATGCAAGATTTAGCTTAATTAGCTTCCTATGCAGGAGATCTGCAGAGATTATATACCTATTGTATAGATTAGTGTATAATTTGATTGGTCAATGTGGACAAATGTGTGTATGTGTGGGTAAGGGGGGGGGGGGGTGTAGTTTGGTTGTTGATCCATCGAATCCATCAGCCGAGCTCTAGAGAGATTATATACATAACATTTTCGAGGGCCCCCTCGGAAACTGGAAGCTTCGGTTAGCTTCAGACATCTTATTATTTAGTGCACCCTTCTTTCTCCCACCAGTGCCTAAAACAATAGAAATGATAATTTATCCCTTTGCCCCCTTATCCTTACACTCGTGTGAAACTTTTACGCAGTTTTACACTCCATCAGTTGACCGGAGAGTAGGAAAACCTTTCACAAGCGTTGTTTTTATCTTGCATACAGCGACAAAAAAGAAAGAGATTGGCTTATGATGCCTTCTTTTGGGTAAAGGCTCGTATGTTTTTGGGTACATCGAGAAAAGATCTGTATCTTTTTCTCTACATAATGTTGTACTGTAAACCCCCGAGATTTAGAATTCTTGTTCCGCTCCTATATTCATGCATGTGAAAGTTGATACATATCCTCACACTAGAGAAACCCGTTTTCCTTGGGAGGGGGAAAAAATGTTATCGCGACGCTAATGGCCTCGAAACGTCTCCACAACGTCACGTCCATAAAAACTCTGAAAAAAATGAGTGAGAGTGTCAACTACCATATTGTGTTCTAAGAAAAGTGACTCAAAAACTCGGAGTAGAGAAGAATACAATGAGGGGAAGGGATACTAGATTTGGCAAGGCGTCGAGACTACCTTGTCCACAAAGGAGATACCTCTATTTCCACTTGTCTAATAATACCTTTGAGCAAGGCATTCCTTGCAGCAACATCCTCACTAGGTTTTCCTTTACATATCTCTATTGTTTTAACACGTTAACACACACACACACACACACACACACATGCATACATATATGCATACATACATACATACATACATACATACATACATACATACATACATACATTCATGCATGCATACATACATGCATGCATGCATGCATACATACATACATACATGTATACATACCTATACATATGTATGTATGCATGTATGCATGTATGTATATATGTGTACATATATTATGAGAAAAAGAAAGAGAGACAACGTGACGAGTATACCAAGAGCACATGTGATGTTTGACCCACACATTCCACAATAAGCGACAAGAAAGAGAGCCATCACATGTGTGGTCGTGTGTGCGCGCGCTTGTAAAGGAGAAAGCGGAGATACTCCCTCATAGGTTTTCTTTATAGTCCCTAGAGTGTGTGCCCTGGTAGCCCCAAGTAAAGAGTGGAGTAAACGAAGAAAGTCTTTGTATATTTGTGTGTGTTTGTGTGCGCTAAAACAAGAAGAAGAGGGCCATTTCTTCGTTGGGGGGGGGGGTAATATAAGAAGAGGAAATCTGGGGCTCATTTCCTCTCTCTAGAGTCCCCCCCCCCCCCCCCCCCCTTTTTCTCCCCCATCTGATTTTAATAAAAGAAGGCAGCTTGTAGAAAAAAGGCACATCTTAGAGAGAGGAAAATGGTTGGCTTATTATATCTAGTTTATTTGACATCTCCACATGGGATTGGGATAACCGTTTTGGTCGGTTCGATGGAATGCCACGTGTCGCACATCCAGCGGCCCATTCTCAAAGTGCTGTTTTCCTCTTTCTTTTTGTCAAAGACATATTATGTATAATTAAATCATAACTAAATAAATATGCAAATAAATAATATATACATATTTACTCGGGTTGTATGAAGTTAGAACCCTTTTTTTCAGGCATATCATTGTGAGGGAATACGTTACAAAAAGAACCCCAGTTGCCCCTACCCCTACCCCTACCCCTACCAATAACACTAACACTTATAGGACATCTAGTCATTGGCTCGCAATAATGTCTTATGATAGTTTGGTTAGTGACTCCCCCCCCCCCCCCCCCCCCCCACCAAAGGTAAAAATCTCACTTTGCACATCTACTCATATGTTAACATGCGTGGGCTCGCTTGATGGAGCCACTTCCTCCCCCCATCCATTTATAGATAAGACACACACATAGATGCTACTCAATAATATACTAAAGAAGGAACATGGCTTCATTAGTGGTTCCTCGCCTATTATATCACGTCGAGAGATGGAGCCACTCCCTCCTAGGGACACCTTCATGGTAATTAATAAGGAGCACGATCTGGACGATAATAATAAGAAGGGAATCAATTCTCTTTACCAGACACGTGCATTGTGGAGCTATTCATAAGACAAGGATAAGTTGTGTGCACTTGCTCTGTCTTCAACACACCCAAATGCTCATAAAAGATACCTCAAGGCCCTTTAAAATTAGCCATCAAACAGACCAAGTCAGTGATACTATGGATAATTTGAAAGCCAAGTGATTTATGCTGAAAATTCATTATAATATTACACCATCAAAGAGGTCCAAGAATTCAATGCATATTTTCTAAGATACATGTTGACCACATGAACAACTTGTATCAACATTGGTATCACAACTTATGGTGCATCAACCAATAGCGCTTTGATCAAACAAACTCCACAAAAGGCTATCTCTTGGTCCAAGAATTCAATTGATCTTTTCTAGGGCAAGTCATGCCTACACAAGCAACTTGTATCAACATTGATATTATAACTCATGGTGGACCCTCCAATGGGACTTGAATTAACAATCTTCACATATAGCCCACCATTAAGGTTCAAAAATCTAAATAATCTTTTCTAGTGCACATCTTGATTACATGAACAACTTGTATCAACATAGGTATGGTGCACCTCCCAATGGGGTTTGAATTTGCAAACTCCATAGTATTAAGCATGCGTCTTAAGACCGAACTTATTATTGGAGAACAAGTATTAACAAAGTACATTTTACTTGGAACTTGGGAAGTCCCTTTATTGAGTTTGGCATGAACCCATCATCTTCTCTTGGTTGTCAATGGTTGCTTTTTATATCGAATATTTTACTAATGCCTACGTTTGTGCTTTACAATAATACACCTATCGCAAGACTTTGATTAAAGTTCCTTGGTGTGCAAATTGAAATCATAAGGCATTCATGTCTCATTCTTTTTGCAAGTCTTTGGGGCATATACATTGTATCCACCCAATTACACTTAAATATTATAGAATAATAACTAGATTAATAACATACGATATCCTAGAAAGTAGGCTCTTTATTTCTATCCAATGCTTTAGATAACAATGGTTGGCCTACTTGTATAGTTCTTAAAGTCATAAGGTTTAGATCCATAAAATCGTTTTGTGCATAGCACGTGGATACTTCAATACATAATAACTTTGACTAGAATTCCTTGGAGTGATAGTTGAGTTGAATTAGTAAAATGGCACATTAAATCAACCGGTGTTCCTAATACATTATTGAACCAAACCGAACGCGAAACCGCGACTTAACGGTTTAAACGGTTTGGTTCAATTTCAACAATTAGAAACAATGGTTTAATGGTTTTTTTTAGTTTTTAAAAATTTTAAAAAAATTGTTTTTAAACAAACTTTTCATTTTGAGGCCTTGTTCCCACATTTTAGGAGAATCTTTAAAATTTTGAAAAAAATAATGAAATATTTTAATTTTAAAATTTAAAATTTGAAATTTGACCTATCTTGAAAACTGGAACCGAACCACGAAACCGTGATAAATGTTTGAATTTTTTTAATGGTTCATTTTAACGGTTTTGGGGTTCAGTTCAGGTTTAAAATAATTTAAACGGTTCGGTTTTGACCCTCTCAAACCAAATCGAACCGTTGCCGATTGTTAATAGGGAGATCAATTGTAGGGGATGTTAAGTGCAAGGTATTTAATATATTATTCCTAAAGTGACAAATGGTAAATTCAACGATGTAATTTCATACAAAATGAATGTTGTTCGTGCACAAATCGATATATCACTGATCTATGCACATCATAAAAACATGATAAATAGGTCTTAAAGCTGCACACGTTTTTGTACTTTGTACACTATAGAACACCTTGACAACTCATAAATAATGCATAGTAGATAATGTGTAAATACCCACTCTTGTATTATTACTATATGTGGTTGGTTTGACAATGACGGGAATTATGTCTATTATTAGATAATAGTATGTAAAATGTCGCTACAAGTTCCCATTAGATGCATGATCAAAAGTTGCCCATGTATTTGCTCCAACAATGGCTTCAAATATTTATAACGGGGTACTAGTTTTACTTCTTGAGTTTGATTCCCGAATGTAACTCACCACCACAACTGATATACGAAGGTTAAAATGTGGACCCCTTCACCACTATGCGGGCTTTATACCTAGGCGCGTTGTCGACTTCTCTAGTCTTCACCTTATAGACCCATTTGTTCCTGAGTGCTCTCTTACCTTTTGGTAATTCTACTAGGTCGTAGGTGTAGTTTTCATGCAAAGAGTCCATCTCGTCTTGCATTGCACTCTAACCATTTTTCTCTGTGCTTGTCAGCAATGGCTTCGTCATAGCACTCGGGTTCACCTTCATCAATCAAGAGGATGTATTGACTGACATATGTTGTCGGTGCTCTCCTTTCTCTGAGTGGGTATCTCCTTCTACTCATTGTTGGCCCTCGTTCGGATGTCTCTTCAAATTCTTCTCTCAGCTCAAGGTTGGATTACTCCGACTCGTATTCCTCGATCGACCTTAGTAGGTTTGCCGACTCTGACTTGTCTGTATTTGTCGGTTGCCTCGAGTCGACCAACTCAAATTCGGCTGTGCCGACTGGTTGTCTCCGAACAGCCAACTGTGTCGGCTCACTTGACCTCAAGTCGATATCAGGGGAGGTTGACTGGGTAGTCGATTCCAACTTTTGTTGCTTCTCGTATTCCTCGATCGACCTTAGTAGGTTTGCCGACTCTGACTCATTTGTATTTGTCTGTTGCCTCGAGTCGACCAACTCAGATTCGGCTGTGCCGACTGGTTGTCTCCGAACAACCAACTGTGTTGGCTCACTTGTCCTCAAGTCGATAGTAGGGGAGGTTGACTGGGTAGTCGATTCCAACTTTTGTTGCTTCTAGTCCTCAATTGTCTTGTCTTCCAAGAAGACTACGTCCTAACTTCTCACTATGTTCTTGTCGACTAGGTTCCATAGCCTATAGCCAAACTCATCTTCTGAGTATCCCATGAATATGCATGGTTTTGACTTACTGTCGAGCTTCGACCTCTGATCCTTAGCCACATACATATATGCCAGACATCCGAACACCCTCAGGTGTCGGTAGGAGACATCCTTTCCTGTCCACACTCTCTATGGAACATCGTCCTTCAATGGCAGTGAGGGAGATCTGTTGATCAGATAAACAACCGTGTACATAGCCTCATCCCAATATATCTTTGGCAGTTTAGCATGCGACAACATGCTCCTTACTCGTTCCATGATCGTCCGATTCATCCTCTCTGCAAGTCTGTTGAACTCAGGAGTCTTCGGCACTGTGTATCCGATTCGAATACCTTAGGCCTTGCAGTATTCCTCGAACTTCCCTTTATATTCGCCACCATTTTCGGTTCGGACAACCTTCAACTTCTGACCCGACTCTCGCTCGGTTCTTGCTTGGAACTCCTTGAACATTGACAGTACTTGATCCTTCGTCTTTAGTACAAAGGCCCAAGTTTTCCGACTATAGTCGTCAATAAACGTTACAAAGTATTGTCCACCTCGATGCGATGGAGCATCTACATAGCACACATCTGTGTGCACTAGTTCCAGTGCAACTTCTCTTCTCCTTGGTGGTCTCGTGTGGAATGTTGCTTTGTTTTGCTTACCAACTAAGAAGTCGACACACTTTTGTAGGTGCACTCCCTTGACTTCTGGTAGAAGCTTCTGGTCGGCCAACAGATGCATTCCCTTCTCGCTCATGTGGCCGAGTCTCTTGTGCCATAACTCTCCGCTCGAGTCAGCTGCTATATTCACTTCGACTTGCACTGCACAACGTTTTATGTGGAAAACCCTAAATGGGTAAAACCACGGGAATAGAGATTCCACTATAAAGAGAGAATACAAGATGAGATCAGAATACAACACTCTCCACTCAAAGTGTATCAGCCACACAAGGCTCTTGGTGTCAAACATCACTTGGCTATGGCGTCTCTCTCTCTCTCTCTATTGCTAACACACTCACCATTCTGTTCTACTATATTCTCTGCACATCATCACATATTTGTTTGCCCTAGACGCATTTATACTAATACACAAAATGGGTTATTTACAATCATGGCCATTATTATTATCTGATAATAATAATAGTCTTACTAATCCGCCAACTCATTTGTCGACTGTCGGGTCGGTCCGACTAGTCGACTTGGTCATCGACCATCTAGTCGGCCCGACTATCCGGTCGTGTCTTCGACCTCGATCAACTCTTGTCAACTCTCTGTGTTGACTCTCTCAGAGTCAACTCCTCGACTGTTGGCTCTCATTTGACCAGTTGGCTACTCCCTGTCTTTGACTATTGGCTCTCTCCGAGTAGTCGGCTCCTCCCACTGGAGGGACATATTCCTAACATGTTGGTCGATCTACATTTGTTGAACCACTGATGTCAGGAGTTCTGGTGGATGACTCGCCCTTGTAGAGGGTTTCAGCAGTGTCATGTCATCCTCCCCTTCTTTAAGATCGATTGACATGGAAGCTTTTACCTTGGACACATTGTCTTTGTCAGTTCTTGTCAAAGTAGTCCACCCATTTTCGACTAGTGGACCTCTTGATGATTCGGGGTTGGTTGGGGTGGTGTCGGCTCGGTCGATTTTGATTGTTTGTCGAATGACCGATTCGGCCCAATAGGTCAGTCTTTCTACGACCTCTTTGTTAGTTTCGAAAGAGATCTTTTTGCCCATTATTGTTTGATGGTTCTGTTCAGATAAGAGAATAGAGTCTTCATTGAAGACGACATCATTGCTCGGGATCAACTTCCAATTCTTTGGGTCCCATAGTCGATAGTCGAATTCCCCATCAGTTCCATAACCGAGAAATATGCATTTTGTTGCATGGGGTGCCAACTTGGTCCTTTTCTCCCTGGGGATGAATGCATAGGCTTCGTATCCGAATATACAAAGACTGTCATAGGTCGGATCTTTGCCTAACCATAGTGCCTATGGCCCTTCGAGCCTAATTGACTTTGATGACGATCGATTTATCAGGTAAACTGCCATCTCCAATGCTTTGGCCCAGAACTCCAGCTTTAGTTCGACTTGTTGGAGCATTGCCGTTATCTTCTCTTGGATCGTTCATTTTGCCACTCCATTCTACATGGGTGTGTATGGAACGGTCTTTTGATGCGGGATCCCTTTGTTGGATAGGTATTGTTTGAAGGCTTTGGAGGTGTATTCACCACCATTGTCGGATCATAGTGTCTTCACTTTGTATCCCGACTGGTTCTCCACTTTAGCTATCCACCGAGTGAAGACCTCGAGTGCTTCTTCTTTCGACCTAATCGAGTAGGCCCAAACCTTCCGTGCAAAGTCCTCTACAAATGTGATGAAGTATCAAGAGCCTCCTAATGATCGCTCAAGCATAGGCCCCCATATAGCTGTGTGCACGAGCTCTAGGGGTTGTCATACCGTCTCGTAGAGGAGAGAATGCAGACTTCGGGTCTATTTCCCGTATCGACAACGCTCACAGAAGTCCTTCTTGATCGGGATTTTTGGGATATAGCTGACTGCCATTAGCCGATCGAGTTCGGCTTGAGACATATGGCGAGCCGACCATGCCATAGGTTCATGGCCGTCTTTTCGGCTACGTTCACGGCCCATTCTGGATTGATCGTCATCATTGGGTACAAGTTGTTGTACTTGTGCCCTCTTCCAATTCTTAGGTTTCCGTCGTTGATCATCCATGCCGACTCATTGAGAGTCGTTCGGTACTTGTCTTCGGCTAACATGTCGATGGAGACCAAAATTCTCTTTAGATCGGGTATGTGCCAAACTTGGTGTAGGGTGATCATGTTGCCATTCGGTAGTTGGATGGGGATCTCTCTGTCTCTGTGATTATGCACTCCTGCTCGTTGCCGAGTCGGACTATGCCATTGGCTTCGACTGAATAGTTCAAAAACCATTCGATGTTCGGGGTCACATGGAATGTGGCACCAAAATCTAGTAACCACATATGTGCGTTGTGCACTGTAGAGGACTTCTCGGATAATTGAGTCCTCCAAGGAGAGGATTTCTCCGGATCGGGTGTCGGCAACATTGACTTGGTTGCCGACTGGAGAGTGGTTGAGTCAGATCGTCCTCGATTCCACTAAGATAGTCAACCACTCTCTTTCCTCTTGATCGACCAACAATCAGAAACATTATGCCTAGCTTTTTTGTAATGGGTGCAGAATTCGCCTGATCGACTCATTCTCGACTTCTATCGTTGTCGCTCTCCCCTCATTTTCGACCGATTGGTGTTCTGACCGGTTCTATCGGCTTGTTCTCTCAATCGACTCGGTTAAGTGGTGGGTTTTTTCCGACTCGTCGATGGTGAGTCCCATCGATTTTCGCCTAATATGCTTAGTGAGGACTTGGCCGACTATTTCCTCTAGATTTAGATTTGGTTGGTTGTAGGAAAATGTCGTGCAAAATACCTCCCAACTCACCGGCAAGCTCGATAGGAGGGGAAGGGCTTTAACTTCTTCTTCAAAGTTAATCCCTTGGGAGGAAAGTTCAGACAACACCCGACTGAAGGTGTTGATGTGGGAGGTGGCTGGATCGGCTTCTCTCATCTTCATGTTGAACAATTGTTTGATTAGTATCAATTTCGAAGATGAGGACTTCTTTTTGTACACAGCCTGCAACTTCTCCCATAATGAGAATGTTGTTGTCTCCTTGGCCAGGTTGAAGTAGACGTTTTCAGCTAGATGCATTCGGATGGTGGAGCGTGCGATTTCGTCTATGGATCTCCACTATTCGGCTATCATCGAAGTAGGTTTTTCACTGTGTCGAATGGCTTTGACCTATCTTCTGATGATCAACACATCTCACATCATCTCCTTCCACAAGGCAAAGTTTTTGCCATCGAACTTTGGGATTTCAACTCTTGTACCAGATGTTGAAGCCATGTTCTTTTTGAGAAATGAGATTTTACTGACCTTGTCTTTTCTTTTAGCTTTCTCTGCTGTTTTGTTGCCATTGAACAATGATTCACTTTGATACCACTTGTGGGAGTTGGTGTATGATATGTATGCGGAATTATGTGAGGACTTGTCAGTTATGTGCACAACAAACAACACAAGAGATAGATGCAAACGTAGACACAATTTGAAGCTCTAATGGAAGCTCCCATTATTCTGTAACTCTTACACTCTTAGAGACTCAAGATACAAGAAGAAAAATGTTACAATGTTAGGGTTGAGCTTATATACTCAAGCCCTAGTTCAAGGACATGTTCACACTTAGGATACAAAGTGGAAGGAGTCGGCCTTTTATGCCAATATAAGCACCCTCCTCTCTCCCTTTGTAATGTTGGTTATCATTCTTGTTCTTGTGAATATACAATTTGTATTCTGTTCCTACCTTGAGTCCCTCTTCTCTTTTCTCTCATACACACACAAATCTCTAATCTGTTTCCACACTATGTAATCACACACTCGATTATTTACAAGATGTCATATGTCAATACGAGTGCATGGAGAAGATAGTAGTGGATAGGGGAAAGTTGAATCCTAATGAAGCTAGCCTAGAGCTTTTTGAGTGGTTAGAAGTAAAACTTTCCCTTATAGCAACGTAGAATCTAGAGGCCAATGGAAAAATGGAGAGTGGCCATAATCCAATCATTAAAGATCTTGTCAAATCATGTGTGGGGAGAGTAGGTGATAGAAGCACTATCCATACAACAATGATGCTCATTGAGGAGAAAATTACCTCTTGGAAAATAATGCGATGGGAAGATGATAAGCCTTGTTGGGACCAAGATAAGGCAGCTCGAGAGGTAACTTGAAGACATGGAATTGGCAATAGAGGGCTGAAGATAACTATGGTCAAGAACAAGGGAAGATTTGACAAGAGCCATCGGCTGCAATGAGACTGCAACCTTGGAAGATCAAGGAAGAAAATGGGGCACTTGTGTACAAAAATAGTCTCAATAACAAAAATAGTTCCATGTAAAAATATGTGGTCACCAAAGAGAATGATAATACCACCTACTACATTGTTGAGTTAGATGGGATAGGTTTGCAATATTAATATGAAGGTCCAAAAGTTGAAAGCCTCAAGGATGGTGACAAGCAAGAATTAGAAGGTGAAGGGAGAAAAGACTTATTACCATCAACCCCACTATTCTTGGAACAAACTAGAGGATGTGATGGTTTGGTGGGGGTGGATGTCATGATGTGGAGTTCATATTTGGGAAAGCACATAAAACGGGAGAGGGTGCCTAGGATTCTAGGTTTTTGTCTTCCCGGGTGAAAAGAAGGGGTTCCTTCTTTCTTTGGGCTCCTTCTTTCTTTTGGGTTGTGCGATTCGGTAAAGGAATGTCGGGGTCTTGAGGAGAGGAAAAGAGACGAGTTTAGGGTTTAGGGTTTGGTGTGTTTCTTCTTCTTCTCTTCATCCTTGTATTCTGCGTGGGTATTAGTGAGGCTGCCATTGTGAGAGTTTAGTTCAACTGAACCTTGATTTAGGTTTTCTTAGTTAGTTATTGTGGAGGATTGCAAGAGGATTGCAAGGAGTTACTCAAAGAGGAGAAGACGAAAAATAAGGCGTCGAAAGCTACATTGACAAAAGGCAACGATAGGCAGTTTATTGAGAGCTTGAGTCACCAAACTAAGGATATCTTGTCAATCCATCTCTCTATATTCTCACCTTAGATTATTTCACCCTACGTTAAAAGGGTCTTTTGGTTGTAATTGAAAGTGGATAGGGTTTAATCTCGCATTCTTAAACCTATTATAATCCATTTTGTTTTGTTAACCAAATCTACTCTCTTGATTCATCATGTGATTGTGTTAAATGGCTGAGAGAGAGATTCAGTTGAGGACTCCGTCTATATCGCCAAATTCATGGGAGGGCTTGCAAAAAGAAGGGATGTGAACGCATGAGCTTGACATGTGAGGCCAAGTGCAATGAGAGCCCACAAACCTAGTGTGCGAGCCAAATGTATGAGACCAGCATATGAGGCCAAAGCACAGTGAGAAACCACAAACGCAATGTGTGAGCCAAATGCGTGAGCTTGAACTTGTGAATCAAACACACAAACGACACCACATGAAGCTGAATGCACCACACAAATATTGCAACCACATTGCACAAAATCATAGAACGTAATATTCGTGTTCGTGCAAGCATTCCAACATTTGGAAACGAACACGTTTGAAATGGGAAAAATACGTGGTCCTCTTTTCTCATTTATTGTTATTACAATTTAGCTCACCCTAGTGGTAAGGAGTCATGCTATTGTTGTCTATGTCTTGGGTTTGATTTCCAATTTTCTCATCTCTTTCTCTCTCTCTCTCTCATTAGTACCATGTCATAGCAAAATTTTATGTTTATGGTATAATATTTGTTTATGTCTTTATTATTACAACTAAGCACAACCTAGTGGTAAGTTGTTGTGCTATTATTACTTGTGTCTTGGGTTCAATTCACAACTTACTCGTATCCTCTTGTTCGTGTCTTGTTCCTTTTTCTTCTTTTTCTTTCTTTCTTTCTTATTAGAAATTAGCTCACCCGAGTGGTAAGTTGTTATGCTACTAGTGCCTATGCCATGTTTTCTTCATATTCTCGAATATACGTTTTATGAGTTTTTGATCGTTTCTTTTTTTCTTTCTTTGTTATTAGAAATTAGGTCACCCTAGTGGTAAGTTGTTATGCTACTACTGCCTATGTCATGTTTTCTTCATATTCTCGAATATACATTTTATGAGTTTTTGAACGTTTCATTATAATTTATAATGACATATTTTGATTCAATCTCTATAGTTCATACTCATTTTTTTGTAAAGTTCTAAAGTGAGGATGATAGAGATGTCTTGATTTGCATCCCAAAAGTATGCATGTGATACAATGCAAATATTGCAACCATACTTATGTTGGTGGTTCATAATGGATTAGAGTCCACTTATTAGGATTGTGAGTGAATCAATATGTATATAATATAGACCCTAGTCAATCCAATCCAACTTGTCAATCCAATCCAACTTTGAGATGATTTACCATACACGTTTGATTGAATCATTCTCAAATGTGAATGCACGTATGATACGTATGGTTCATTCTATGCACAAAATTGTAGTTTGTATGAAGAAAAACACACCCCTTGAAAACGAGCGCACTTGATGAGAGTGAGGACAATGGTGAACGTACGACACAAAGGCGAATATTGTCACAAAAATGTGTGCATGAGTGTGCTATTTGTTAGGAATATGTCCCTCCAGTGGGAGGAGCCGACTAATCAGGCCGAGTGCAGAAAGTCGAAGACAAGATGCAATCGACTGGTCGAATGAGAGCCGACAGTCGAGGAGTCGACTCTGAGAGAGTTGACATGGAGAGTTGACAAGTTGATTGAGGTCAAAGACACGACCAGCTAGTCGGGCCGACCGGATGAGTTGGACTAGTTGGACCGACCTAACAGTCGACGGATGAGTTGGCTGATTAGTAAGACTATTATTAAGACTGGATAATAATAGGAATGACAACATACATGGTATAAGTATAAATACACTTAGGGCAAACATAGTGAAATATGTGCATAGAACAGAAAGTGGTGTGCGTGTAGTAGACATGTAGCTAAGCACGAGAGAGAGAGTGAGAGGGCGGCGCCATAGTTGTTTTTTTGTAACAGTAGGCGCCAAGAGTTTTCTATGGCTGATACACTCGACCGAAAGGGTGTTGTAATCTTCTCTATTGTATATCCACTGTATATTGAAGTCTTTGTTCTCCGTGGTTTTCTCCCGTTGAAGGGTTTCCACGTTAAATATGTGTGCATTGTTGTCTGTGTTTCCAAGTTGTGTATTTCAGTGTATTCCTTTCTTGTGGATTGATGATTCGATTCTCATCACTATTTGAGTGGGTTCACTGGGACTTGAACAAAGGAAGATGACTTTGTTGAGGAAGGATTGTGGGTGATGATATTTTGATGTACTTTCTTGATTGGCGCAGATACACCATGATTGTGGTCCCCTTTGCTCTCCTCAGAGGGCGTAAATGGGTATTTGGTCCCCTTTGAAATCTACGAAGTGGGAAAGGACTTCCTCTTCTCTTGTGTACTCCAGGTAAGGGTCTTCATTCCCAAGCACACTCCCCCCAACCTATGACATGGCTACACAATGTTATGGACAATATTGTTGTAGCACCTCCAACCCTACCTACCCTTCCTTTTCCCACTTATGACATGGATACCCAGACTTTAAAAGAGGAAGAGGATACATTGGTACAATGACTCCGGAAGATTCCACGACAACATTGTCCTGCCCCTTGACAAGAATATGACCGAACCGTGTACCACGGTGTTGACTACCATGGCTACACCGTGCATCCCTATAGTCATTGTTAACAACCTTTGGACCAACCCAAAGGACATTGGCGAATTAGTCAAGATGCCCACGATGATACACAAGTGGTTAGCACCTCTCCACAGAGTAGTCACCAAGACCAAGAGGAGGTACACTAACTTGTACAACATAATGTTGATCTTCAAAATAAACTTTGCACTACGCAAGAATTTATGGCGCGCACGAGGGAGCATACCAAGTGCAACATCAAATTTGTATCAACCTCACCACTTAGCTCTAGGAAGCCACTTGACACCACACCGAAATGCAAGTTGCATGACAACAACTTGAGACTGCCCTCCAACTCACAAAGGAGCAATGGTAGCACAGATTAAAAAACTGATCCAAGCACACAACGGACTCTCAGTTGAATTTGTCAAATTAACAAGAACGTCCTAAGAAGTTGAGCGCACACATAGAAAAAGGGCAAGGTGCTCACCTCTAAATTAGATGTCACCCAAGATGAGTTCACTCAAAAACCACGCGAACTCGCTCAGGTTACGAGCCAAGTCAAAGCTCTCCAGGTGAATGCCACCGCACTCAAAGCCGAACGTAACACCCTACACAAAAAAGTGGTGGATGTCACAAATCGTAACGAGCATCTCCATCGCTTCCTACCGCAACGAGTACAAAGAACTTGAAAAGAATGTACGAATATTGTGCACAACCAAGGCAACAATGGGGCAACACTTTGTGATACCCCTTGCAACTGTCACAATGACACTGACCCCTAAGGACTCCCCCCCCCACCACATTCACCTTGAGTGAACCCCTAACTCCCACATGACCCCTCACATCCACATATGGATCGTGCATTAATAATCTGCTTGGATTCCATATCCCAATTACTAGAGTTGTTCACTGCCGCCTCCATCCATGCTCTCGTCGTTGACATCATCCCCTCCATCTGCTATCCTATTCCCACCCTCATTGAATTCAATATTCCAGACCCCCACCACCCTATGTTTGGTCAAGACACCACCAACATAACACCCACTATTCGTTTCCCCCCGTTGTGATGTGGGGAGCACATATGAGAAAATAAATTGACATAGGAATATTAAAAAAGTTGAAAGATAGACTCAAGGTGTGATGAAAAAGACATACTTTGAAATAGAGTTAAATACAACAAATAAACAAGAATCAAGCATCAAAAGGAAAAGTAGAATATGTAAATGGGAAACAAAGCAATGTGCGCACTAAAATAAGAAAGCACCTACTAGCTTTATTCAAGGGAGAGCCTCTTTCATCGTATACAAGGGTGAAGAGAACACATACAAAGGTGGGGGAAGAAATGGAGAGACGTGGAAGCTTTGCTGAATTGATAAGCAAAGATTCTTGAGTAGTGAATCACGAGGGCGTGTAAGACCAGGTTCGACAAAAGGTGACACGGCCATTGATCATTGGGACATTGCAACAAAACTCTAGGATTTCCCCCATAAGCTCTACTCGTGATCTTGTTTCTTTGATTATTCTTTTCCTTCTTCATCATCATCTCTTCTCCACAATATATTTGCTATCTCAGGGTTCTCCTTTATGAAATTTAGAGTTTTTAGTTTTTGATTTATTTCCAAAAAATTACTATCGTTGTAATTGTTTACCCTAAAAAACTTGTAATCCCTATTTTGTAATGGGAATTCTTTCTTAATCCAACGATTTTGGACTTATTGTAAAATCCATTCATAATCTCATGGCCTTTAGGTAATTACATGTTTCAATCTTAATCTCACACAGAATTCGTCGTTCGGCTCATCGTTACCTTCAAGTCTGACAAGCCTTCGACACTATAAAGCATTCAACTCTAACTTGCCTTCAATTTTGACCTACCGTCGACTCTATACACCCTTCAACTTTGGCCTAACTTCGACTTTACAAAGGTGTCCACTCTAACCTATCTTCGACTTTGACTTGCCTTTAACACTATAGAGCCTTCGACTTTGACCTACCTTTAACTTTGCAGAGCATTCGACTTTGACCTACGTTCGGCACTACAAAGCCTTCAACTTTGATCTACCTTTGATTTTGTAGAGCATTTGACTCCAACTTACCTTTGGCTCTCTAGTGTGTTTGACTTTGACCTATCTTCGACTCTAACTAACCTTTGACTCTTTAAATGCTTCAAGTCTCACCTTTCGACTATGACGAGCCTTCGCGTCTAACGATCTTTGGATTCCTAGGAGATTTCGACTCTTATGAACATTCGACTCTTACGAGAATTCAAGTCACACATCCACTTTTGTTCAAGTCCAAGGTGTCCCTCTCAAGTAGCACACGTACACACGTAACTTCACGACATTCCACTTGATCCCACTAGAAATGCCATATCACCTCTACACAAGCCCAACTCCTACTCCCCAAGCCCTCACACTGCCCCCCATCCCCCACTTCACCACCTCACTCAGACCCTCTTGACACCCACTAATGCACCCTCACACAGTTTGGTCGTGCCCTCACTTATGCCATCCTCTACAAAGCCCTTCCCATTCAACGATATGCTCACTCATCTAATGTTGCATTAACAACTACCCCCACTAGTCTCGATCGCCAACCACCTCAACAAAATTATACACGCCTAGTTTAACACAATACAATTCTACATGGATTTGGTGGATTGGTACCAACTCTTGACCATATTGAACATGACGAAGACTTGTAGTCGCTCTCAATGACCAATTTGCAAGCCTAATTTGATGGGATTTTGATTTTTGTGAACTTACTTACTCACCCACTTGTACACCTACTATCCTAAGGTGGCATCTGAACCACCAGATAGCATCCTCCTCCCACATGGTCCACCACTACAACCATCTCTGCATGAGGATCGTCCCACCCTACTAAATATCCCTTACACCACCTGGGTTACAATCGAAGGCACATGTTTTGATCTAGACGGGCTTGGTTGGGTTATGATGCAAGAGTTCAGGGACAATGATGAATTCCTTTAATAACTTGAAGGCATGTTAAGTATCAGACACGAGGTGTATCGGTTATGAAGGTCACGACACCAACAAGGACACCAAGCTCCATCAACCATAGGAAAAATAGGATAGAACAAACTAAAGAAGGACCAATGTAGCCTAACAAGCACCCTAGTGTGAAAGAGACTTTCTTTCCCACGAGTTGAAGCGCAAGAGTTCAAGTCAAGCTTTGCTTGACTTAATGGATGCATCTTTGGGCTAAAAGAGGTGGAGTGTACCATTCCACTACTACATTGTGCATCTGCAAACACGAGAGCTCAAAGACTATCCAATGTTGCATTAAGGTAATGAGATAAAAGATAAGTTCCTCTTTGTGGGAACCTATTCAAATGACTAAAGGGGTAGTTGCTTCCATAACAACACTAGATGAATGCATTGGCTTGTCAATGGTCTCAATCGATATTGGTCTCAATATTTGGACAATTGGGATTTTATGTTTTTAGGTGAAGGAAGTGTCAATGAAATAACTTGTTGCTCTAGAATCTAGTAAAGCTAGTGAATTTATCAATTATATCCAAAACAAAGATTTACTTTGAATGGAATACCTTTGGGGAATGAAGAAGAATGATATCGTATTCAACAATTCTTTTGTAGGAATAGTCTCCCATGCAAAAAAGCCTAGAAATTGAAACCTTAATTTATATTTCCTATAGGGATGGTTGAAGAATTGAAATAACCAACCATAGAACTGTACAATCAGTTAGAGCTTGTTTGGTGGTTAATTGGCAAACTGGTGGGAGCACAATAAAAGTGGATACCACGAGTTGTTCGATTGTATGATATTGTCGTTTTCTTGGTGGGAGCCTTAAGTAATTGGGGACCCCACCTTTTGGCATTGACAAATAAGATGGTTTGAGTTACCACAATAGAGGCATAGGCCAATTTTGTTAAATATACTTGAATAGAAGGTTATATAATGTTGATAGAAAAAGAGAATATAAAAGATGATACTAACATCAAATAAATACAATGTGCTTCATATTAATTGTCAATTACAATATCATTATGCTATCTCTCATTTGTTTCTCTAGTTCTTTCATTGCATCTTGGCCTTGGATTCCATCGTCTGCCGCATCCTCTTTGGCAAATTCCTACATACACAGATAACATCCATCACAAACAAAGACTTTTAGCAATATACCACATGAAGTCTTTTCTCACTAAACTTTATCAAAGGTGGGGGGATATAAGAAAGCCGAAAAATACAAGTTTCCCTAATGGCAAGAAGATATTAAGAAGTTGGCCTAACATTATACCTCTTCCACGTGGCCAAAGGAAATGTCAACCCAAGTTAACCAAACAATCCTCTAGATACATAGATAGGTAGGTACCTTTTTAATGTCCATATGAGACCCATTGCGATCTATGGGACAGGACCTAGCCCCTTGGAACCCAGGTTCGATCCAATGACACCCACCAGGTGCAAACATGGGTTCCAAGGGCGTGTAAACGTTCTGAAGACATCGTCCATGACTCAAGAAGATCTTGAGAATTCTGTTATGAGCATGTTGTGTGTACAAACCTCAAAATCTAAATGTCTAGATGAGGTCTCAAATCCTCTAACAAGTGCCACTCATGTGGAAACATGCAGCAAAGGTTAAGGCGATTGAGGAAGTTGAATACCTAGGGTGAAGACTAAGAAGCTATAGGATCATCACAAGTGACATGTTGTGGAATCATGCATAGAGAAAAGTCTTTAACAAGTTGTAAATCTATATAATTGTGACCTTGTCTACAACTTCTTCTTGTGTGGATCCATGTAGGGGAAAACATTATATCACTCCAATGACACCATTACCTGTTGTATATTGAGTACAAAACTATTGATATTCTTCACTTTCCCATGCGGCCACCATGGAATGCCGTAGAATCGGCACCGTCTCTTTAGCACTCCATGGCCTACCTTAAGTTTCTTGGATGCTTCATGGATAGGCATATCAAAGAACTGGGAGAGCATATTGAAGCTCAACTCCACCTTCTCTGAGTTTTGTCCTGTTATAGCGGGCCCGAAATTATGAATTCCTTTTTCTCTTTCACGGTCGCCATCCTCAACCAAATCAAGATCTTTCATATCCACAGAAATACCATTTTCTTCTTGGCAATTCGCTCCAGTGGATCTTGTAGCCACCCCAATGTTTTGTGGTATCCCATCCACCAATGATGGGCTTGAAGTTGGTGACATTGTTGCCTGCCTCCAAATGGATGGCTCCAGATTGTGGATACTAAACGAACTTGATGTTGGTCTTCCACCTGCCCCAATCAACCATACTGTATAAATATCTAAGAATTCAAGGCATTTTCTTATATATTTTTTACTTCATACTTTCCCTGAGAATACATCACGTCTCCGATTTGAAGCCCAAAAGAAGTTTCAATAGGAGGCTTTGCATTCCATCATGGGGTGTCAAAATCTGATTATGAACCTTCAGAACTGTCCAATTATTCCAAACTTAATACTATACATTTATCGATATGCACCTTGGCCATTTTGTTATGGTTTTATTTTTGCTATCTTTCACAGCTTCAATTGAAGCTCAAAATGGGTTTCAAATAGAAGCTCAACAAAATACACATGCACAAATGACAGTAACTGCATTCGGATCCATCAAATCAATAACCATCTCACGTACATATATGTGCATCGGTAAGGACCATATACAAATAATTGCATACCTCCGCTGATTACCATAGTTGCCTCATTGGTGCTGCTTCTTAAAGATGGTAAATTGGACATTTGTGTCATGATTGGGTTAGCCAGCTCCAGATCCGATCCCCATTGTTGCCTTTTGGAAGGCTCCAAGTGTGTGCATTGGTTTGGGGTCTCAGTCATTCCTTGTGTATGTGAGCATACCAAGTCACCCATTGAGTCGTCATCGATAGACAAGGTCTTTGGGCTCTCCTTCATGTAGCTCTCCGCCAACACCAAGTCTTGTGCAGGCGATGGTGTAATGTGGAGATGGTGGTTTCTAAAAGACAAAAAGATAACATTATTTTAGATCATTTGTCAAAGTCCCATTTGATTGAGAATGAGATTGAAGATATTATATTTATCCCTATCTCTGAGTACCAAGCCTTACATTTTATCTTAAGAGGATAAATTTAGAATTTTACTCTTCAAATCTTTCTACTGATGTGGTAAGATGCAGTTTATACTAGTTTAATTTCTCAGGTAGGAACTGGGAAATTCCCAAATGTTCTAAGATGGTATTCAAAGCCAAAGTAGAGACAGAGACCTTTTGTATATGAGACATTTGTCCGATTTGAGAAAGAAGCATCTGCCCCAGCCATGGTCGACATGATGCGAGTGTGTCCACGCAAGGCATATGTATGTGTATGTGTATGTGTATCACATGCATTACTGTACGTATGTGTGGATATGTAGGAAAGGGCCCGATTTCTCTCATGTTTCCCTCCAATGCTCAACATTACATGAGCTTCTGCATCCTTGATACAGCATTGTGTGTGTATATGCATGCATGTATGTATGTATGCATGCGATGTGGGTATGTATTTATCGATGTATGGGATGTGGGTATGTATGTATGTGTGCACATAAATGTGTGAGTATGTGTGCATGCGTTCGTGTGTACCTCAACATTACATGAGCTTCTGCATCCTTGATACAGCATTGTGTGTGTATATGCATGCATGCATGCATGCATGTATGTATGTAGGTATGAATGCATGCATGTATGTATGTAGGTATGAATGCATGCATGTATGTATGTATGTATGTATGTATGTATGCATGCATGCGATGTGGGTATGTATGTATGTACTTATACAACTGTGTATGTATGTATGTATGCACATAAATGTGTGAGTATGTGTGCATGCGTTCGTGTGTACCTGGAGATGTTTGCGTGTGTGCTGTGGTAGACGTTGAGGATAGGTTTCCGTTGCTTTCTTCCTACCATTTTCTTCACGATTTGCTCCACGCAACACTAACACTCAGTCCCCTTCTCGCAGCTGCGGGATGAAAGTGGGTTAGGAGCATAGACATGGGCCATCATAGAAGCAAACAAACACACTCAAAAGGGTATGATTATTATATAAGATTTAGCTTAAGCTTAATCAGCTTCCTAGGCAGGAGATTTGCAGAGATTATTAGGAAGATCTGGACAGATTATATACCTATTGACTAGATTACTTAAAAATGATAACACCACTAACAATAGGCAACGGTTTGGTTCGAGAGTGTCAAAACTGAACTGTTTAAAAAATTTGAAACTTTGAACCGAAGCAAGCCGAACCATGAAACCGTTAAAATGAACCGTTTTAAATTATTTTTTTCCAAACCATTAAACCGTAAAAACCACAGTTTTGTGGTTCAATTTCGGTTTTCAACTTGGGTCAAAATTCAAATTTTAAAATATTTCATTATTTTTAATTTTTAATTTTCAAAATTTTAAAGATTTTCTTAAAATGTGAGAATAAGGCTTGAAAATGAAAAGATTGTTAAAATAAAATAAAAAACAAAAAACAAAAACCGTTAAACCGTTTAAATCGTTGTTTCTAACTCGTGAAACTAAACCGAACCATTTAAAAAAACTTGAACCTGAACCAAACTAAACCATTTTAACCATTAAGCCATAGTTTCGTGGTTTAGTTTGGTTAAAAAGGAACTGTTGCTAATTGTTTAACACCACCTACCACATTGTTGAGTTAGATGGGACTAGGTTTGCAATATCGATAACAGGAAAGTGAATGAAAATCTTCAAGGAGTCGCAAGATGAAGGTCCAAAAGTTAAAAGCCTCAAGGATGGCAACAAGCAAGAATTAAAAGGTGAAGGGTGCAAAGACTTATTACCATCATCCTCACTATTCTTGGAATCTACCAAAGAATGTGATGGTTTGGTGGGGGTGGATGTCATGATGTGGAGTTCATCTTTGGGAAAACACATAAAAGGGGTGGTTCCTGCTTTCTTTGGGTTCCTTGTTCTTTCTTTTGGGTTGTGGAGATTCGGTAAAAGAGTGTGAGGGTTTAGAGCAGAGCAAAAGAGAAGAGTTTAGTGTTTGGTGTTTGGTGTGCATTCTTCTTCTTCTCAGTCTTCTTCTCTTCCTCATATTTTGTGTGGGTATTAGCTAGGTTACAATTACCATTTTTATTCCTTTTATTCACTTACTATTTTGATAGGGTGATTGTTAGGGTTGTAAGAGTTTACCGAGGATGAGCATTGATTTAGCTTTTCTTAGTGAGTTATTGTGGAGGATTAGAAGGAATTATTCAAAGAGGAGAAGATAAAAAATAAGGCACAGATAGCTACATTGACAAAAGGTCGATAGGCCGTTGATTGAGAGCTTGAGCCACCAAACTAAGGATATCTTGTCAATCCATCTCTCTATACTCTCATCTTAGATTATTTCACCTTATGTTAGAAGGGTTTTTCGATTATATTTTTTTTTTCCTTGAAATTTTTTCTTTAGTAGTATTAAAGAACGATTGAATGTTGATGTTTTTGGAACTTGTTGAGGACCTGTGATTGAGTCAAGGAAGACAACAGAGATAGCTAGAAAGAAGGATCCTCACAAGAAGAACTGACAATTACATAGAGAGTGAGAGAGACATTTAGCTCAAAGATATTTTTACATTCACCACCGAACTTAGTTTACAAGAATAGTTACTTACTTAAATAGTTTGGTCAATTGTGTTCACACTTGTTGGGAAGTCGGTCCCTTCGGATGGGATCCGGTTATGAATGAAGAGGACTCAGTGAGAACCGGAAGAGAAGACATATTTGTAAATAGCCCTAAGTTCATATGAGTATAAATACGACCTAGGGCAATCACAAAATGTGGTGGGGGTTGTCATATTGTTGTATGTGAATAACTGTTGTATAGAGTTAGAGAGACACATAACTGTTGAGTAAGCCTATTGAGGCTATATTTGTAAATAGCCCTAAGTTCATATGAGTATAAATATGACCTAGGGCAATCACAGAATGTGGTGGGGGTTGTCATATTGTTGTATGTGAATAACTGTTGTATAGAGTTAGTGAGACACATAACGATTTTTGTTGTAACTGCTGGTTGGCGAAGACATAGAGCTTGAGGTCGTTGCCTCTGAGTCTCACATTATATTCCTCCCCTCATAGTGATAGTTGGAGTCCGTGGGCTCCCGTGGTTTTTCCCATTTAGGGTTTCCACATAAACATCATGTGTCATCTCTGTGTTAGTTTGTTTTCTTCCATTCGTTGTTTAAGTCTCGGTTGTGGCCGAACGCTATTTTTCCTCACAATCTGGTATCAGAGTGAACAACATAGGAAATGGAAGAATCGTTTGGTGGCATGTTCAAGCTCACCGGCTCCAACTACTCAGTGTGGAAGTCGAAGACGAGAGATATGCTGGTGGTTAAAGATCTTTGGTTGCCGGTTCAGTTCGGGGACAAGAGACCAGATAAGATCGACGCCACAATGTGGGAGGTGATGCACACGAAGACGACGGCATACATTCGGTGCTTCATCGACATGAGCCTGTACAATAATTTCAATGAAGAAAGTAAGGTTCATGAACTTTGGGAGAAGATCATCATCATGTTCCAGAACAAGAATGTTGTTAATCGGGTTTCGGTATTCCGGAAGCTAGTGAGGATCCGTTACCAGGACGGCTCCAGTATGGTGGAGCACATGAATGCCTTCCAAGGGCTAATACACCAACCCACCTCGTTGGAAGTACCTCTCGCAGATGAGGTACTCGCATTGCTCCTGCTCGGTTCCCTCCCAAATAGTTAGGAGACATTAGTTTTCACATTGGGCAATGTTGGGCCTGAAGGAAAGCAGTTGTCCCTAGCAAGGGTAAAATCAAGCTTGCTAGATGAAGAAGCTCACCAGAAGGAACGGGAGTCCGGAACCGATCTGAAGGCCTTGGTCACAGAAGATGACCAAAACCGGGGAAGAGGCTGGTATCGGAGTCCCCAAAACCGGGACAAATCGGGGACGAGGTCGAAGTCAAGGGGGAAGCCTACTTGCTTCTACCGTGGGAAGCCGGGGCACTTCTAGAAGAACTGTCGGCATTTCCAGAAAGAGAAAGGAACCGACAATACTGACTCGAAGAAGGGTTCTGACTAGAAAGGCTCGGATTAGAAGGGAACATCGGCAATCACGGCAAGTGAAGAAGAACTGATACTCATTACCGAGGAGAATGAGTTAAACTTTGTCGGCGACGTGGGTTGTCGATTCCGGAGCATCGTTCCATCTTACACTGGATTGAAGATGCTTCTCATCCTACACAATCGGAGATCATGGTTGTGTCTGGATGGGGAATGAAGATACATGCCGAATTGTCGGCATAGGAGATGTGTTGTTGACGACATCAACCGGATGCAAGTTGCTGTTGAAGGATGTCCGACACGTTCCGGAGGTTCGACTGAACTTGATATCAGCCGGTCGGCTAGATGATAAAGGCTACACGGGTAACATCTGGAACAGAGTCATGAAATTCAACAAAGGAAGCCTGATTGTGGCTCGAGCCCAGAAGATCAACACACTATATTTGATGCATGCCTAGATATGCCGGGAAGAAGTGAACGTAGCATCCGCCAATGTCGATGAGCTGTGGCACAAGAGACTGTGTCATATGAGCCAGAAGGGGATGAGAAGACTTGCCGAAGACAACCTCATTCCGGAGGTGAAAGACGTGCATCTTGAGAAGTGCACCGATTGCTTAGCCGACAAGCAAAACCGAACCTCCTTCCGGTCAAGACCACCGATGAGACGGAATGCACCATTGGAGCTGGTCCATACCGATGTTTGTCAAGTGGAGACGAAGTCACATCCGGATGGCAGTACTTCGTGATGTTCATAGATGACCACAACCGGAAGTTGTGGGTTTCACCACTGAAGAAGAAGGATCAAGTGTTATCCGTCTTCAAGGAGCTCCACGCGAGAGTGGAAAGAGAAATCGGCCGGAAGCTGAAGGCGATTTGAGCAAACAACGGAGGAGAATACCGGGGGCAGTTCGAGGAGTACGACCGGTCGAAGGGAATCTGGCTCGAATTTACCATGTCTAAGACGCCGGAACTAAACGGACTGGCTGAAAGGATGAACCAAACCATAATGGAGAGAATCTGGAGCATGCTTGCACATGGCAAGTTACCCAAGACGTTTTGGGCTGAGGCACTGATGACAACGACTTACGTGATAAACAGATCATCCTTAGTACCCTTGGATGGAGACACACCACAAAGAATATGGACCGGTAAGACACGCGGTAAGACGTGTCTTACCGGCATCTGAAGGTGTTCGAGTGTCTCGCATATGTGCATGTTGCAAAGGACAAGAGAGTAAAGCTGGATCTGAAGTCCAAACCATGCATATTCCTTGGATACGATGATGATGAGTTTGGTTATCGGGTGTGGGATCTGGTCGATAAGAAGGTGTTCCAGAGTCGGGACATAGTCTTCATGGAAGACAGGACCATTGCCGACTGGGAGTCAGAGAAGAACACGATGAACTCCGGATCATCCAATGAAAACTAGTTTGAGGACACAAGGACTTACCCGGTTGAAAACCGGATGTTGGTCGGCAACCGGATGCCACTCAACGAACTGGCTAGATACGGACAAGAAACCAAACCGACCGAAGAAGAAGAAGACGACACCGGAACCGGACAAGATTCTGAATCAGATGAGGATGAGGAACAAACAGAGGAACCGGTAGTTAGAAACCAAGGACGGAGATATCCTCTCTGAGAGAGAAGAGCCTCCCGGAGATTCCCGGAGGCAGAGCACATATTGCTGACCGATGAGGGGGAGCCAGAAAGCTTCGAAGAAGCAAAGAAAGACACCCACAGTCGCAAGTGGTTGAGTACCATGCAAGACGAGATGGATTTCCTGCATGAGAACCACATGTATGAACTGACGTAGTTGCCGAAAGGAAAGAGGGCACTCCGGAACAAGTGGGTGTACAAGCTAAAACTTGGAAATGCCGGAAACCCATCGAGATACAAAACCCGGATCGTGGTGAAGGGGTTCCAGCAGAAGAAAGGAGTGGGTTTCGACAAGATCTTTGCCCCGATAGTAAAAATGGCATCCATCCGGACAATATTGAGCATAGTGGCAAGCATGAACCTCGAGGTAGAGCAATTGGATGTCAAGACAACATTCCTACATGGAAACCTCGAAGAAGAGATCCATCAACCGGAAGGATTTGAGAAGAAAGGGAAGGAGCACCTGGTGTGCCGGCTAAAGAAGAGCTTATACGGATTGAAGCAAGCCCCCCGGCAATGGTACCGGAAGTTCGACTCCTTCATGACCGATCAAGGGTACCACAAAACGCAAGCCGATCACTACGTGTTTGTGAAGAAATTTGAGGGAGGTGATTTCCTGATACTCCTATATGTGGATGACATGTTGATCGTCAGACTGAACCGAACCAAAATCGGGATGCTGAAGAAGGCCTTGAACCGGACCTTCTCCATGAAAGACTTGGGTTCGGCAAGACAGATATTGGGAATGCACATCATCCGGGACCAGTCGAAGAAGCTATTGTGGTTGTCACAGGAGAAGTACGTGACAAAGGTGCTTCAACGGTTCAACATGTTGGAGGCAAAACCGGTCGGATCGAAACTTCCGGCAAACTGCAAGCTATCAGGAAAACAAAGCCCAAGGACAAAGGCGGAGAAGACGGATATGATGAAGATACCATATGCTTCTGTCGTCAGAAACTTGAGTACGCGATGGTATGTACCCGGCCGGATATTGGATATGCAGTCAGAGTGGTGAGCCGGTTCATGAGCAATCCCGGAAGGGAGCACTAGAAAGCGGTAAAGTGGGTACTCCGATATTTGAAAGGCACCTCGAGTATGTGCCTCCGATTCGGCTCCGGTAAACCCCTCTTGGAAGGCATCACCAATTCGGATATGTCGACTGATGTGGATACCATCCGGTCTACATTCGGATATGTCATGACTTATGCAGGGGGAGCTGTTTCATCGAAATCGAGGTTGTAGAGGACGGTTGCGTTGTCAACCACGGAGGCGTAGTACATGGCAGTTGTGGAAACCAACAAAGAGATAATCTGGATGAAGGACTTCATCAGAGAGCTAGGGATTCAACAAGAGGAATACCGGCTCTACTGTGATAGTCAAAGTGCCATCCACCTTGTGAAGAATGTTGCCTACCATTCCCGAACGAAGCACATCCAGCGGAGGTATCACTGGATCCGGGAGACAGTAGAAGATCAAGAGTTTGTGCTGACGAAGATCCACACGTAGGAGAATGGGTCGGATATGCTAACCAAGGTGTTGACAATAGACAAACTGGACGCGTGCCATAAGCGGATCGGGTTGACTAGACATCCCATGCCGGAGTGAAGGGGGAGATTGTTGGGAAGTCGGTCCCTCCTGATGGGATCCGGTTATGAATGAAGAGGACCCGGTGAGAACCAGAAGAGATCCAGAAACCAAATCGGATGGACCCGGTGAGAACCGAAAGAGAAGACATATTTGTAAATATGTTTTGAGTAAGCCTATTGAGGCTATATTTGTAAATAGCCCTAAGTTTATATGAGTATAAATATGACCTAGGGCAATCATAGAATGTGGTGGGGGTTGTCATATTGTTGTATGTGCATAACTGTTGTATAGAGTTAGAGAGACACAAAATGATTTCTGTTGTAACCGCCGGTTGGCGAAGACATAGAGCTCGAGGTCATTACCTCTGAGAGTCACATTGTATTCCTCCCCTCATAGTTATAGTTGGAGTCCGTGGGCTCTCGTGCTATTTCCCATTTAGGGTTTCCACATAAACATCCTATGTCATCTCTGTGTTAGTTTGTTTTCTTCCATTCGTTGTTTAAGTCTCGGTTGTGGCCTAGCGCTATTTTTCCTCACAACACTAAAGATACAAGGTTTGGGTAGAGTCGGCCTTTTATGGCAACAAAATCCCCCATAAAAGGACTACTCTGTTTTACATACAATATAATGGGGTTATCTCTCCTGTAAGCTTAAATTATAGTTTAAATTTAAACTACGGTGTATGTTACAAGCCTTTCGGCTGGTGGCCGAATCAGCAAAGGTTCAGTCAATCTTTAGCCGAATTTGGCTAGTGTCTGAATCAAATAGTGTTCAATTCGTCTCTCGGCCTCTAGGCCGTCGGCTTTTCTTCACGTTGGTTTTCGTGCTCCTCAATGGATCATCAATTAGCTTTCGACTTTGTTTGTGTTTCGATTGCTCTTGACCTTTTGGTCTCCTCACACTCAATTGCGTCTGTAACCTTTCGAATGTCCGACTCCTTTGACTTAGCCAATTCGGTTCGTCTGGCTAGGCCAATCTTTGACTTACCTTCTACTTCTTTTCATTTAGCTCATCTTTGCTCGCTTGCTTGGTGTAGTCCCATAAGTCCTCCTAGTGTGCTGAAGTATTGATCTGGGAGAGGCTTCGTTAGGTTGTCAGTGATGTTCAACCCGGTATCCACCTTTTGGATGTCGAGCGTCTTGTCAATGACAAGCTCCGAGATGTGATGGTACCTTACCTCAATATGCTTTGTCTTAGCATGCTATACCAGATTCTAGATGAGATGTATTGCACTTTAAGTGTCGCAATGCAAGGTCGGTGTCGGATGGTCGTTTCAGCTCTTACCTGAAAAGTTGACTGATAATCAGTGTAGCCAGATGGTTTCCTTGGCTACTTCCAATGTGGCCATATACTCAGCCTTTGTCATCAAGAGTGTCATGAAATCTTGTAGCTTCGACATCGACGATATGGCGCCGCCTCCATAGATGAAGACATATCCTGACGTGGATTTCCGATTGTCGGGGTTGTCGACATAATCAGAATCTGTGTATCCTTCGACTTCGGTTAGCTTGTCTGATCCGAAAGTCAACTGCAAATCTTCAGTGTCATGTAGGTACCGGAATGTTTGTTTCACAACATCCAAATGCTTTCATCCAGGTTTAACATGTGCCTGCTAGTGACCCCTACGACATAGGCAAGGTCTGGCCGGGTTGCCACCATCGTGTACATAAGACTTCCTAAAGCTAATGTGTAGGGTATTCTACTCATGAGCTTTCTCTCCTCTTTTGTAGATGGAGAGTCTCTATCCGATAGTCGATGTGACATCGGAAGCGATGTAAGTGTCAACTTCACATTCTCCATATTGAAGTGCCTCATCACCTTTTGGATATAGTCGGATTGGGAGACCTGGAGGATCTTTTTGGTTCGATTTCTCTCTATCTTCATGCCCAAAATGTGTCGGGCTTCTCTGAGTTCCTTCATTGAAAATTTCTCATGAAGACTCCGCTTCAGCTTTTCAATCTTTGCTCTGTTGTTTCTGACAATGAGCATATCATCGACATGAAGGACCATATAGATTCGGGACTTGTCGGCTAGTTTCCGGATGTACATACATGGGTTGGAGTTCGGCAGACTATATCCAAGCTGCCAGATGTAGGTATCAAATTTCTAATACCACATTCTTGGTGCTTCTTGTCAGAAATAGTACTAAAGACATAAAGGGAATTAGTACTAGATATAGAGGAGGAAAGTACTATGAGGATTAGTACTAAGAGGGACTCACGAGAGAAGGAGAGAGAGAGAGAGAGAGAGAGAGAGAGAGAGAGAATGATGATAACAAGTGGTATATTATCTGAAGAGATGATACAAGAACAGCTAGGAGGCTTAAGACTGGAGTTGAACCGAATTGGTTCTAAATAATGCCATGTGCCTCTTTTTATAGTATTGTCAGGAGTACTCCTAAAGGTTCTAGAATGTTCCAGAGTAATTTGGAATATACATGAATTATAGTGAAATAATAAATGAAAATAATATTTTTTGTATTATAATGCATAGTTTAATGATAAGGGTTCAACTCATGTATCACAAGGTCATGGGTTCAAATCCTTTTGGAGCCATATCATGACATTGCCCCCCCCCTTTTAAACGATGAGTATTACGAGTCGTCTTTGATTGAGGACCTAGTTTGTCTGGATATTGACGATGGAAGTCTTCAAGAAGAGCTCGAGCATTGGCCACATTCTCTATTGGTTCCCAAGTACGCTCGCTTGGACTATAGCCTAGCCAATTGACTAGTAGAGCTGTTGCGAACAATCTTGGAATCGAGGATGGCAACAATCTCGTACTCATGTCCATCTTCAAGTTCGATCGGGGGTGGGGGGTGGAGGTGGTGTAATACGATTGGGAAGAATGTTGTCTTGATAGAGTTCTAGAAGAGAACTATGAAATACCGAATGTATCCGTAGTTGCGGAGGTCGATCAAGACGAAAAATGACATCATTAATTTTTCTGTTAATACAGAAAGGCCCTAACCATCGATAATCCAGTTTGTCACATGGTCGAGTAGTCTTGATGTGCCGTCGTAATAGCCATACTCTATCTCCAATATAAAAATAGGACGGAAGCCAATGACAATTCGCATAATCCTTCTAGGGTTGATGGGTGTGATGCAGGTGGGTGGATAGTTCTGCTTGAATTCGTCGTAGCCGCTCCAAATGATCCTCTGCACTAGGATTTGTGAGTAACTCATGAGTTTCTAACACACACCAATGAGGATGATAGCCTGATAAGCATAGAATGGTGTAACCCTAGTAGAGGAGTTGCTAGAATTATTATAAGCAAATTCAGCAAAGTGTAGAATATCTGCCCAATCATCTTGTTGATAGCTTACGAAACACCGAAGATGTTGTTCCAACATTTGATGGGTACGTTCTGCTTGTCCATCTATTTGGGGATGATAGCCAAAGGAGAGATTGTAGGTGACCTTGAGCATTGTGAAGAGATGCTTCCAAAATTTAGACAAGAATTGAGGTCCACGATCACTGATGATACTGTCAGGAAGACCATGATGCCAAAATAATTCACGCATAACAATTCCTGTGGTTTCTTCACTAGTGATTTCTTTAGTATAGGGCACGAAATGTGCCATCTTAGTATACCGATCTACCACTGTTAGGATTGCATTGAAGCCCTTTGAATCTAGAAGCTCAGTGATAAAATCTAGAGAAATAGATTGCCACGGTTTGCTTGGGATCGGTAATGGCTCCAACAAACCATATGGATTATGTTTAGGCATCTTCGCTCTACAACATGTATCACATGTCCGAACATAGTCTTCGATAAATCCTTGCATATGAGGGCACCAAAATGATCGTTGTACTAAACCCAACGTCTTAATACTACCAGAATGTCTGGCTGTGTTTATGTCATGACAATTTTGTACTATTCAAAGGCGGCAGGAACCATTGGGAACATACAAAAGTTTCTTAAAGAAGAGTAATCCATCATGACATTCGAATTACCGATAATCCGTACCTGGTTGTTGTGACTGTGCACAAGATGCTCGAGATGGATCGATTTGATCTAGGATAGTTTGAGCGAAAACATCTATCTTCAAATCTTCACGTATGGTATCGATAATGCGGGAATCCAATGGAGTGTCAAAAACCCATGTTTCTTGAAGTTGTTCCAGACCCAGGATTACTAGCTTTTTATTGTCGAAGGCCGGATCACCAGGAAGAGGAGCTAGATACGAGCGCATTGTCGCGAAGATGCGTGTACGTGCGTGCTTTGGTTGAACGGGACCATTGGGGTCTTGAACTAGGGAGTTATTGAGAAGAGGACGATGTGAATGTAAGATTTGGGGAAACAATGAGCACTACACTTGAGAAGATCGGAAATTTTTACACTCGAGAAGAAGATAAACAAGAATAATAAGAAGAAGATTATTATATTGATGGTGATAGTGATGATGATAATATCACATATTGAGCCCCCCCCTTTACACAAGCCGTACTAGGGGTTTTATAGGTTTGTCCATGCACAAAACCATGGGCTTAGAGTCATTGTTTCTATGCACACAGTTTTGCTTCGTGACATGCAGAAAACCATGGGCTTAAAACCATGGTTTTGTGTACACGGTTTTGTACGTTTGTTTCCTACGGAATATTGAATATGAGAAAGAAATATAGAAAATCTGAAGCACTTAGTAGTATCTTTAGTGGTAAGTTAATTGTCTCTTATCTTAGAGGTGCAAGGTTCAAATCTTACTTGCAACCCTCTACATGCACTCAATGCCATTGTGAACCAGGTTTATTTATTACTGATTTATTTTCATTTTTACAAGTATTCGTGAAATGTGTGTGGATCCTCAATTTTTGACTTTTTCTCGCACTAGACACGCCACATCACGACAATTTCTTTACCGGTCCATACTCTTTGTGGTGTATTTCCTTCTAAGGGTGTTGAGGGTGATCTGTTTATCACATAGGTCGTCGTCATCAGCGCCTCAACCCAAAACGTCTTGGGCAACTTAGCATGTGCCAACATGCTCCGAACTCTCTCCATCACCGTTTGGTTCATCCTTTCGGCCAATCCATTCAGCTCTGGCGTCTTCGGCACGATAAACTTGAGCCAAATTCCTTTTGACTGACAATATTCCTCGAATTGCCCCTGGTCACCGACTCGTGTACCAAGCACGTCTGATCTTCGACTTCCCAACTCTGTCGGTCGGGTCCGTTTCCGGTTCGTGGCCGCCTTCCTGGCCTCATACCTCCTTTCACTCTACTTTCCGTCGTTCGATCATCTCTCCTATAGGACTCACGCCGGCACTGGGGCCGATCGTCGGATCGGTGTGAGGATCTTCGTGGGACCTCCCCTTCTGCCTTCGGTTGCCCACCTTGCTGCCGCCACCGTTCCTTACTCTAGGTCTCACGCCGGCTCTCGGGCCGACCGCCGGAGTCTCTTGAACCGATGTGTGTAAGGTCGCAGCTAACCGCTTGCCGTTTTCCCAACCTTTGTGTCAGCATCTTCTGCTGGTCACGTTCACCTGCCGCCACCAATCTCTCCTATAGGACTCACGCCGGCACTCAGGTTGACCGCCGGATCGGTGTGAGGATCTTTGTAGACCGCCCTTTCCGCCTTCTGTTGCCTTCATCCCCTCGCCGCCACTGATCGCCACTCTAGGTCTCACGCCGGCTCTCGGGCCGACCGCGAGAGTCTCTAGAACCGGTGTGAAGGATCCTCCTCGGGCTCTTTGGCACCCGGACCCTTATCCCGGGTCATCTCTCTCCACATGTCGAGACGGTGGCTCGCTCCACACCCTCTCCCGTGGTACCGACGTATCGTGTTCCCGGCCTCTTCGTAGGCCTGCTCTCTTCCTCCCTTCTGGATTGGTTATCCGGAAGTCCGCTCCGCCCGGTTCTCGTTCGTCATTCTCTGGATTGTCGGGTCTCGTTCTCCTGTCGCCATTGTCAGTATCTTGGTCTTACGTCGGATCCGATGCCGACCTCCAAAGTCTCTAGATCCGATGTGAGGTGACCCATAGGACTGGTCTTCACTCTCCGCTTCCGTCCCTTGTACTTCTCCCGGACTCGTCGTCGCTCTCCTTGTTGCGTTCCCGCCTCCATCTTCCATCTCTTGCAGTCTCACATTGCCACGCCGACCGAACTGCCGAAGTCTCCGGTCAAGATGTGGGGACACCGATTTCGTAACGACTCTCGCCGACTCATCCAGGGCCACCGACCCTTTTAGTGGTGCTGGTGGATAGCATCTGCTCCATGATCAATCAAGTCCGCCTGGGCTTGATTCTCCAATGTCCAGAGTTTCGGCTCCGATGTCGATCCTGCCGGACTCGTTCCGTACCCTCGATCATCTTCTTCCCGATTCCCGACCTTCGCCCGGTCGGTCTTTCTCCCCATGTAAAAGAGGGCAGCTCGTTTCGCACCCTCTCCTGTATCGGCTCCCTCATGCCGATTCTGGCCCCGGTCAAACAATCCATGACCAGATCGTGCTCCAACCGAATCGGACTGTCGCACGGTTCGGTCCCCGGTCAGGTCGTTTCTTGGTCTCTTCGTCAACCTTCTCACGGGCCACCTCCCATCCTTCTTCGCTGGCATCGTGCCAGGACTCCTCGATACTGTCATCCATCTCCTCGGTCTCACATGGGCGTAAGGGCCCGAATGCCGAGTTCTCCGGAATCGCTCCCGAGGGCTCTTGTCCGTTCCTTTCTCATATCATCTCACCGGTGATTCTAGGTCCCTCGCCGCCACCTTCCTCCTCTTGGGGCTCACGTGGGCACTTGGGCCCGATTGCCATCGTTTTGGGAGCAAGTGTGGGAAGACGCGAAGAATCGCTCGTTCGTTTTATGCCCTTGTCCGTAGCCACTGGCTCTTCGTGGTCGGCGGTTGTCTCCTTACCGATCGCACTAGCCCCGCCTGGGCTTGCTTCTCCAATGTCCGGAGCCTCGGGTTGACGTGCCCGAAACCTCCGGTCCCAATGTTCCGATCCTGCGATCGGTATCTCGGCCGTTCTATCTCCGCAAGTCAAGAGGGCGTTTTGTTTCGCACCCTCTCCCGTGGTACCATGGTACCGATCTTCTTCCTCCTTGTGGGGCAAGTTCGTCTCCTCAAGCTCGGCTTGCAGCCTCAATCTTTCCTCTTCCTCGAGCATCTTCTCGAGAGTTGCGTATGCCTCCACAATCCTAGCCCCGAAGCCGAGCCTTGTTGACTCCTTTTGCCATTCGGCCTCTTCCCGCTGTGATGGCGCGCCGTCGCGCGCCTTCCTCCTAGCCTTCCTGGCCTGCTCGTCATCTAGCCGTTGGCATACCCTTCCGACCTTCGACCAGTCCTCCGTAAGGCCATTCGCTCCGTCCTCGTCCTCGAGCTCAATCCCGATGGCCTCCCGTTCCGCTCGGTCAATCTACTTAACGAACAACAGGACTTTGTCCGCCCCCAGCAAACCTTGTTCCCACTCCAGGAGCTGAGCAAGCCGTTGCTCGAACTCTTGGAACGCCTTCGTTGCACCCCGGTGGGTCTTCGCTGATGCAACCCACTGGTCGAAGCCGCGTCATCCCCGGCTCTTCCGCCGTGCTCCATATGCCTGCAGGAGCGCCTCTTCGAAGGCCTCCCACGAACTATGAGCTTCTCGGAGCTCCTTCACTTCCGCATGCATACGGACGACGATGACCCAACAAAAGAACTCCAACCTCAACGCCTCGTCTACGTCTCGCTCCTCCATTTCCATGTTGTAGGCTTCCAAGTAGAATGGGACCTTGTCCCCGTTGAAACGGCTGACTCTTTCGACCACTCGCTCAACCGCTTGTTGCGCCGACTCTCGTCTTGCTATTGCTCGTCCAAACTCCCTCACCGCTTCAACAAAAAGTTGCGCGAAGTCGTCTTCTTTCAACTCCATTCTTCCTTGTTGCACTTTCACGTCGGGTTCACCAAATTATGTCGTGTTATTACGCGCATGCGTGTAGAAGGAGCGGGACCACGGGGGTCTCGAACGAGAGAGGAAGGGATGCCGAGAAGACGATTCCGGACGCGTCCCGGAAGCAACCGAACACGAGAGAGAGAGAGAGAGAGAGAGAGAGAGAGAGAGAGAGAGAGAGAGAGAAGAGAGAAGAGAGAAGAGAGAAGAGAGAGAGCATGCGCGCTACACCGACTCTTATACACAGGAAACAAGGGGGCTCTGCTCCCGACTCCACCAAATACACTGATATGCACAAACAAACACGAATATATATATATATATATTATAGGGAAAGATACAACCCCGACTTTGGGCCGGACCAAGGTAGGTTACAGCAACAGTCTACTGTCAAGCCGCCAATCGGGGAGCTCACGGGCTTGTCGCACCGAGCGGGGTCTTACACAGGAGACCGAGCAGAAGCAAACCCTAAACAAACACGAAGGGGAAGAAGAAGCAGAAGAAAACCAAGACGAAACCCTAAAACGGAATAGGGTGAAGACCAAAGTAGAAACCCTAAGAATAAGAATGAGATGAAGACCAAGAAACTACCAAACCCTAGACCTACATGGTATACCCTTCCTAACTCAAAATGGGCAACCCTTTCACAAAGGGCGTTCCCTTCCTTTTGTAGAACAAGGAAGGGATGCGTTAAAATGTGGGATAAATCCCGACTTACATGGGATTCTCGGTCCCGACTTGACTCCTACTATTCACACGTTTTTTTACAAGGGTAAGTGCACATGGTGCACCCCGCCGATTCTTCCGATATTCCCCGGTTTCTCACCATGGCCCGGAATCTTCACAACACCGGTCAATAAGGTGACCATCCACAATACGGGAGTTGGACTGTCGATCGATGAGTTTGTGGAAGCCTTTGCCGGAAGGTCCATATACTCGGTCGGAGACCTTTACTCGGGGTACGACCAGTTTCAACTGGTCGTGGAGAGCAGGGACATCACCACAATGCGAACCCCCCTCGGCCTAGTTCACATGTGTACCCTACCACAGGGAGGGACCAACTCGGTGGCACACATGGTGAATGCAATGAACAGAGTTCTGCGGGACAGAATTCCGGACATCACCATGCCTTTCCTGGACGACATCCCTATCAAGGGGTGTCCAGAGGACACCAAGGATGAGTCGATCAGCGCAGACGGGTGCCAAAGGTTTGTCACCAACCATATCTCAGACTGCGAAAAGATATTACATAGGCTCGAAGATGCGCGGCTTACCTTCTCGAGAGAGAAGTCAGCCTTCGGGTAGCCAAAGATCTTAGTGGTGGGCCATCTATGTGGGTCGTACGGCCGGAAGCCATCGCTGACCAAGGTAGAGGCTATCTCGGCAATGAAGGAGGAGTGCGGATCCATCACAGAGGTCCGACGATTCTTAGGAGCATGCGCCTTCTACCTCATATGGATCCCTCATTACACGCATGTTGCCGAACCACTCTACGGCTTGCCAAAGAAGAGCAGGAAATTCGAATGGACAAAGGAACATACCGAGGTAGTTTGGAGGCTAAAACGAACGTTCACCGCGGCACCAGCTTTATGCAAAGCGGAATACACACCGGGAACTCTGGTCTACATCACGGTGGACACGGAGGGTCCCGAAAAGGCGAAATGACGCGCCGCTCCGGGTAATAGTGCGGGCGGATGATCAAGAGAAGCTAACATCGGAGTTCGACGAAAGCCCTTGGTCTAGACACCGGAGTACATGGGCCACATTCGAGAAGTTAAAGGAGAAATACTGGTAGCCGGGTATGTATAAGAGCGTGCACGACTTCATGTCCACATGCGAAAGTCGACACCGCGACGAGTTGCACCCAACATACCCCTGGCAATGCACTTCAAATGGATGCTCGACTTAGTAACCATGCCGATGGGAGAGGGTCAGAAGCAATACATGGTACTGGCTAGAGAAGACCTAACGAACCAGGTAGAGGGTCGGTCATTAACGAACAAGACCAGCGCGGCAATATGTAAGTTTCTGATTGAAGATGTCATATGCCGATACGGGTGCATGGGAAAAATCGTGGCTGACCAAGGCGAGCTAGACACAAAAGAGGCTGAGGAACTGTTCGACCAGTTAGGCGTAAAACTGTCCCTCATGACGGCGTACAACCCGAAGGCAAACGGAAAGATTGAGCGGGGCCACAGTCCGATAGTAAAGGCCATTGTACGCGCGTGCGAAGGACGAGTCGGAGACTGGCCGAGGTTGCTCCCTTACGCATTATGGGCGGACAGGACTACCCACAGTTCGGTGACAGGGTACATGCCGGCGGAACTAATGTTGGGACAGAAACCCATCATGCTGGTGGAGCAGACGATCGCCTCGTGGACGGATCGATTGGGCCAACGAAATGAGCCAAGAAGAATTGCTTGCGGCCCGAATCCGGCAACTCGAGCGAAGGCTGAAAGACGTGGAGCGGGCCATGGCGAGGGTGAAAGAAGCGAGAATCCGAAACAAGTCCCGGTTCGACCGAACACACTAGCTCCGGCCAAGGAAGATCGAGGAAGGCGATTGGGTGTTAGTCTATGACAACAGCCTCGACAACCAGCATAGGTCTACACGTAAGTTCACGAAGCGATGGTTCGGGCCATACATGGTAATTAGCGTCAACGATAATGTGACGTATCATCTCGCGGAGCTCGACGGAACCCGAATGACCACTCCGGTGGCCGGGAAGTGGATAAAGGCCTTCAAGAGGCGGAACGAGGCGGAACCGGACCCAGGAGCCGAAAGCGCCAGTTCAGAAGGGAAGGACGAGTAGCAGATGGCCTAGAATCCCTCACTAAATTCACTACTCGGCACATAACAAAGTATGTGTGGTTTAGTGGGGGTGGATGTCGTGAAGATTCTGGGCCATAGGTGGAAACATTGTGAAATGCTCAGGAACACTGGTGTGCACTCATGCACACCACTAGTGAATTAAATAGTGTAAGTGTTGGGCATAGGTAGAAGGAGGTGTACTAGGTAGTTAAAGCATTAATAGGGATTTAGACATCGCGTAAGTAGGGAGAGTTATGAGGAGAGTGAATCAAGGGGGGTAGAATCTAGGAAGGGAAAGCGACAGGTCATGAATGCTTTGTAACGGCCGCTCCTTGTGCGATAAAAGGGGCGACCTTTAACTGATGGACAGGGGGTGATCGAGACAGGGAAAATGTTACGGGCATGACCATATAATATCCCGTGGTAAGAATTTACCGTAGTATTCTATACACGTGGATAAGTGTGAGGGTTAAACGAGAGTGTAAAGAAGGGGAGGATTACTTTTAATCCTCGGGATTGAGACAACCCATTAGGTCAAGTGTGAACTTGCCTGGGGGCCTTGGGTATCGCTATAAATAAGAGGCCTAGCTACCCTCATTTGATCATCTTTTTGACTACATCGAGACTCTGCTCGTGTGGTGGGTCAACTCTTGTAGCGAGCGCGCCAGCACCAGGTACGACTCGACGCCACGGCGGTGGTATGGGACGCCGATCGAGGCTCGAGTCCGTCTCGATCCCTTCGCTCGGGGGTGGTCGGGTGGATCGGCACCCTTCTTTCTCTTTCTCCTTTCTATCTATCTTTTCATTATCCTTATCTTAAGCTTACGTTAGTACCAAGATCTATAATATTTGGTATCAGATTTTTGTACTAATGTTTCTTTGTTTTTCATTTGTCTTTTGATTGATGCTGATCGATCGTGGTGCGGTTGGCCTTGATCCAGACAACGATCAACAAAGAACTTCGGTAATTCTTTCCATAATTTTTCTTTCTATTCTCTCTTCTCCCATCTAATCATGTGTTTAGTTTATATGTAATTTTTTTTCATTAAGTCAATGATGTTGTAGTGGTCTTTAATTGATTATCTAAAACGTTTACATATGTGCACGAGGTCAATACCTTGTTTGACATATTAATAATATGTGATGAGTGTCGTATGCGTACGAGGTTAATACCTCAATTACGTATTACGTTCACGAACATATGTTACGTTTGCGTATGAGTTTAATACCTTAATTTGTTGTAAACGATATGCGTTTGGTCTCGTATGCGTAAGAGGTCAATACCTCCATTGCGTATTACGATGATCTCTTATTTGTGGATGTTTCGTGTGCGTAGAGGTATATACCTCGATTACGTATCTCGATCACATCATTTGTGGCTATTTACTATAACGATATGTTTAATATAGGCATATGTGGTCACATATATACGTATTTGATCATATATATGTGATAAGTAAACATATGTGTATATTCGTTATTACGTGATTATATCGAAAGTTGTCATGGTCGGGAAAAGGATGTTGGTGGCCGTCCTTACATTTTTGTGAGAATGGCGTTGTCACCATCCCTTTTTCAACATTTTTTTATTGTTGATAACCCCGTTGACGACCTCGATTTCGTTACGTAAAGAAACGCCAATAGCCAAAATGATGTTGAGTACGTAGGGCTTGACCCACTTCAAGTGAGGTCGCTCCAATGACGCACGTATCCAACATCCCTCCCTCGTTACATGGATACGATGCCACCATGAGCTCGTTCTTACGAGAGGCATTCGTAATGACGTGACCATGTGATGGCCCACGTGAGCCTACTACGAAACGAGGGCTCATTTGGCTTGACCATTAGGTTGCACTTTGGCGTATGCCATCGTAATTACGAGACTTGAGGTTAGGTAACGTACCAACATAGTTTTGGTAAATGAGGGCGAAATAAGGACCCTTGACATATATGTTCTTTTAAAAAAACATATATGATCAATTGCCTCGCATATCTCTTATACGCATCAAACATTAAGCATTCGAGAAGAGCAACTTACTTGGTTGGCTCAAGTGTTTAATGTATTTGTTCTCGAGGTCTCGAGTTCAAATATGACCAAGACCATACAACATCCTTGATACATATGACTATAACACATGTTTAGACTTAAGGTCTAAGTGCACCTCGGGGTCCTCGTAATAGGACTTAAAGAGCCGAAACCACTTATGTGGGCACCGAAACATAGTTTATTGTTAACATTTTTTTTCGTGTATAAACTATTCATGACGCGAACATACATGGTTGAGCCTCGGGGAGCCACCATGAAAAAATCGATATAGAGATCAGGGAAAGACATTTATTTGTCACCCCCATGGTTTTTAAAACACCTTTGTGTTACCATAGTAACCTGATCTTGAACCTCATCTCATACGTCTAGAGGGGTATTGACGTGAGATAATGATATCGATTAATGCTCGCCCATGATATGTTTACATCACGACATGATGTTATGACTATATCTCTGACCTTATCCTATTTCTTTTCCAGAAATAATCTTTAATGGCTCAAATTAACGACCCGATGTCATCCGCTCAAGCGGAAGGAACTCAAGGGAATCCTCCTGGACAAATGTCCACTGAGATGTATTTGGCACAAATAACCCAATACCTTAGTTTCACCGCTCAACAGATGACCGAACTTCGGCAATCTCAGAGTGCTCTTGAGGCACGTGTCATTAGTCTACAACGTGAGACTAATAGACCTGATGAGCGACAAGGTGAACCATCATTTGTCGTTAAGCCATTTACGGGAGACAAAAAGGAAAGAACCGAAGAAGCAATCTGCACATGGCTGGGACGATGGGAGTCTCATTTTGAGCTCTATCCCATGCCAGATAGTACGAAGATTGCATATGTCGGCCGAGAACTCGGGGGTAAGGCCGCCGCCTGGTGGCGTGGCCTCCGTACTATGGGGAAATTGCCCGATACCTGGACAGATTTTGTCACGGTTTTTAAGGGCAAATTTCTGCAACCTCCCTCTCGAACCGAGGCAGCACAAGCTTTAATGAACCTCTCTAGCAGGAAATTTTTCTTGCTAGAAGACTATGTTCACCATGCTAGAACCCAAATCCAAAAATCGGGTCTAGAAGGGGACAATTGGTTGATAGCTTGTTTTGTCAATGGCATCCCCAATTCGGACTATCACTGGATAGTGCACGATAAGGATCCAAAATCCTTCGAAGAGGCCGTTGAAATAGTTCTTCACTATCAACGCACTTCGAAGAAGGACCATAACAAACCCAACGAAGCGCCCGGGACTAAGCAGTCGCAATTTGTTGGGAAACGCAAGACACCCAACAAATTCCTGGATCGCGATTGTAAGCGACAACATCCTTTTTGTGTATTCTGCAAAAAGAAGGGTCATACAAAAGATCAATGTCGAAAGCTCCAACGGAAAGAGCACGACAACAAAGCTAAAGCTGCAGACCATAAAGGTCAGAATCCTAATGTCCTTCAGGTCTATACACATCATTTAAGTAATTGTCAATGTTCTTTCCCTCACTATGTATTGGGTCCCAATGATTTACTACGTGCAAACGGGTATATCAATGGATCTCCCGTACAGTTTTTATTTGATTCGGGAAGCTCACACAATTTTGTGAATGATCGTTTGGTTCAGATATGGGGAATCCAACCCACCGTAAGTGATCACACCTACACGGTGCACTTGGCTGATGGAAGAGTACAATACATCAACGGGGCGATTCATTCATTAGGAATTTCTATTGATACTTATATAGAGGAAGTAGACTTCCATGTAATGAATCTTTGTACCACCGATGTAATACTGGGTTATCCCTGGTTTTATAATAAAAACTCTTCTTTATTTATTGATTGGGTTCGTCATTCCATTTCTTTTATACTGAACGATTGTACGCATTTTATTCAATGTGTAAAAAAACAATCCCTCTCGATTGTTTCCTCGTGTCCATCAATATCCGAGTTGTCTTGTTCTACGTTATTTTATTGTGTACTTGATCCGGACATTCACGTTTACAATATCGATAATGTCCCGATTCAATTAACATATTTTGAACAACAACAACTTGATGAAATCTTAAATGATTTTCATGATGTTTTTCCAAGTGAACTACCTGATGGGTTACCTCCTAAACGTAATATAGACCATCGTATAGATATTGTACCTGGTGTTGCACCAATAAGTATACCTCCGTATCGCTTAAGTCGATCCGAAGAAGATGAGGTATCTAAGCAACTCAAGGACTATTTACGAATGGGTTATATACGTTATAGTAAATCTCCATGGGGTGCACCAGTTCTCTTGGTTAAAAAGAAAGAGGGCACATGGCGTATGTGTATTAATTACCGATGCTTGAATAAAGTGACGATCAAGAATTCGTATCCATTACCCCGGGCTGACGATCTAATTGACCGTCTCCAGGGAGCTTGGTATTTTACGAAACTTGATCTCCGTACTGGCTACCATCAAATACGAATAAGTGAGGACGATGTTCCTAAAACGGCATTTCGTACGCGCTATGGCCATTACGAGTTTTTGGTTATGCCTTTTGGTTTGACCAATGCTCCGGCTACTTTTCAACAAGAAATGAATGACATTTTTCGAGAACAACTTGGAAAATTTGTCGTTATTTTCTTGGATGATATTTTAGTTTATAGCCGTACATTACAAGAACATGCTAGACATGTCCGCTTTGTTTTACAAACATTGCATGACAAACAGTTTTATGCGAAGATCTCAAAATGTGAGTTCTTCAAGAAATCAATTACTTATCTAGGACATCTCATAACCGAATGAGGAGTTGAAATTGATCCTTCTCGCATTGAGAAAATCAAGCTTTGGCCCACTCTTCGGAATATTCGAGAAGTTCGATCATTCCTTGGTTTTGTGGGGTTTTTGCGAAAGTCTCTTCGTAATTACTCCCAATTGACGATGTCGTTTACTGATCTTTTAAAAGGTCAAACGCGTAGGTCTACAAAACCTATTGTGTGGAATGCTACACTAGACCTTGCATTTAAGGAACTCAAGGACCTAGTTTGCAAGGCTCCTTCACTTCTTTTACCTGATCCTTCAAAACCTTTTGAGGTTGAAACCGATGCAAGCGATTATGCTATAGGTGTTGTCTTGTATCAAGATGGTAAACCAATAGCATTCGAGAGTAAGAAACTTGATTCTGCTCAATGTCGGTATACCGTTCAAGAAAAGGAATTATTTGCAGTTATACATGCGCTCAAAACATGGCGCCATTATCTTTATGGAAATCACTTTGTGGTAACTACGGACCACGAGTCCTTGAAATATTTTTGTGACCAACAAGACCTGAAAGGTCGTAAGGCACGATGGGCTGATCTCATCCAGGACTTTGATTTTTCCATACGATATCGTAAAGGTTCCATGAACATTGTCGCTGATGCACTAAGTCGCATCCGTGAAGTTAACACGCTTAGCTTCACTGAAATATCATCAGATCTTTATGATCACCTTCGAGGAAAGTATCCTGATGACAGTTATTTCACAAAATACTGGGCTAGAGTTGAGTCTGGAACAGACACCACCACATCCTTGAAGGAATACTTCCACATTGCTAACGGTTTGCTCTACCGTAATGGGAAGGTTTGTGTTCCAGATTTACCCGAGGTCAAAAAGAGGATTCTTTTTGAATGCCATGATGCACCCTCAGCAGGGCACCCTGGAATACATCGTTCACTCATTCTCATCTCCACTCAATTTTATTGGCCTAAGATGCGTCCTGACATACATAGCTATGTGACTAAATGTCACCAGTGCCAGGTTAACAAAGCCGAGCGACTTAAAGCCGCAGGACTTTTACATCCCTTGGACATTCCCAATAATAAGTGGGAAAGTATATCCATGGATTTTATTGTTAGCCTTCCTCGCACCCAAAAAGGTCATGATGCCATCTGGGTTGTCGTTGATCGACTAACTAAAATGGCCAGATTTATTGCTACTAAAACCACGGTAACAGCTCCTGAATTGGCTTACCAATTCGTTGACGAATTGTTTCGTTTTTATGGGTTACCGATGGATATAGTGAGTGATCGAGATCCAAAGTTTACTAGTGACTTCTGGACACAAGTCTTTAAGAAGTTAGAAACTACGTTGAGCATGAGCTCCACGGATCATCCTCAATCCGATGGACAGACAGAACGAGTAAATCAAATTATTGAGGACATGCTTTGAGCATATGTTGGTGCAAAACCAACAAAATGGGAACGTTATCTCCCAATTTTGGAGTTTGCTTATAACAGCTCCAAGCATACGTCGACGGGATATAGTCCTTTTATGTTGATGTATGGTTTTCAGCCACGAGCCCCGATTGATGTTACTATACATCATGATGAGTTGCGAAGTACGCAAAACTTTCTTCGGGATATGCAAGATATGTTGCATATTGCACGAGATAATATAAAAACAGCTCAAGATAGAGCGCGTTTTTATGCCGATCATCATAGGCAACCTCGTGTATTCAACCCTGGACAGAAGGTATTTTTACGTGTACCTCACAATTCTAAGACATTGTCTACGGGTAAGTGCGCTAAGTTAGCCCCACGGTTTTGTGAACCTTTTACAGTCCTCAAACGCATTGGGTCATCAGCCTATCGTCTCGCTCTTCCCGATGGTGTCGGAATTCATCCAGTCTTTCATGTGAGTCGTCTAAAAGAACTTCTAGGTTCTGGCGACAATACAGTTACGACTGAAACTCTGGTTACTTCTGAAGAATTATCTTCTAAACCACATGTACCAGAAAGAATTCTCGATGTTAAAACAAAAAAATTACGTACTAAAGAAATCCGAGAATTTAAAATAAAATGGATGGATAAATCAATAAAAGATGCCACATGGGAACGCGAAAATACTCTTAGAACTAACTTCCCTAACTTTCCATTGCAAGAGTGCAATGTTTTAAAGAGGGGGAGTATGTTACGGGCATGACCATATAATATCCCGTGGTAAGAATTTACTGTAGTATTCTATACACGTGGATAAGTGTGAGGGTTAAACGAGAGTGTAAAGAAGGGGAGGATTACTTTTAATCCTCGGGATTGAGACAACCCATTAGGTCAAGTGTGAACTTGCCTGGGGGCCTTGGGTATCGCTATAAATAAGAGGCCTAGCTACCCTCATTTGATCATCTTTTTGACTACATCGAGACTCTGCTCGTGTGGTGGGTCAACTCTTGTAGCGAGCGCGCCAGCACCAGGTACGACTCGACGCCACGGCGGTGGTATGGGACGCCGATCGAGGCTCGAGTCCGTCTCGATCCCTTCGCTCGGGGGTGGTCGGGTGGATCGGCACCCTTCTTTCTCTTTCTCCTTTCTATCTATCTTTTCATTATCCTTATCTTAAGCTTACGTTAGTACCAAGATCTATAATAGAAAAAGAGACAACCAGGAGAGGAGGCGAGGAGTCCTACGAGGTATCACCAAAAGGCGCTTCCCCTGCTCACGTCAGACGCCCGAGTTCTCCTGATCGGGGGATCGACCTTCTGCGTGCCTACGTATCTTTGCATCTAACTGCTATAGAGCTCTACACTCTATCATCGGCACTGATCCGGTTGTAATTCCCCACAGCGCTACGCGCATGTTTTGATTAATAGAACTTATCTACCTAACTCAAGTTGTTCTCAACATCTCTGTCTGCGCCTGTGTCTACACGCGATCCTCTTACACACTCTCTCTCATTTCGCTAACCTTCTCCGTTTAACCGCAGTCTCAGGGCTTATGTAAACCACAGACTCTTCCTCCTCACTTCTTGATTCCTTGGTTCAAGACCCTCGTGGTCCTACCCAACTTCTACACATCCGCGAGGATTTTCTCGACAACGCTTTCGAAACATGGTTTCTCACGCCCGTCAGTGCTCCACTTCCCGCTCACCCCTACATCATGCTTTTGAAAAGGTGGTTGAAAAGGGGAGCACTGATGTTCCAATCTCCAGTGAGGACCTCACATAGTCGCTCACATTCGTTCATGTTGTTATTTCTGTTGAGGACTCACTCAATCATCAATCAACTTTGATTTTATACTTCAGCTCAGCCTTGCACCATGACGCTTTCGAAAAGGCAACCGTAAAGGGGAGGATAATGTCATAAACATGACATCAGTTATGTCAAGATTCGAACTCTTGACCTTTCGTATTATAGTCAGGTGTTACATTGTAACCAACACATCCAAATACATGATCATATTATATATATCTTCGCAGATTATCGATTCAAGTTCTAGGGGTTTTTAGAAAGTTCTAGAACTAAAAGGTTCTAGAGGGTTCTAGAATATTCTCCAAAATATTCTCTAGAATATTCTAATGCATGTACTTTAGCTCACAATATAAATACTTGTGACCTCCTTGGTCCCTTTCAAGGGATTCAACACAAGTCATTAACACATCAATCTAGTCTTGATCTTTATCTATGTCTTCATTCTCTTTTATCGTTCCCAAGTTTCTAGCCTCATCACTTCTAGCTAGTTCACAACCCAACGTTCAATGCTCCATCATTCGTGCTCCGTCCCAGTCTGTGGTTGTTGTGTCCGTGACACTAACACTGCTAACATAGTTCAGAGTGGCTCCCGAAGAGCTGCCAGAAATACTGCCTTAGCTTCATCCTCCAAGGGTGCCCTCGTAAGTTGGTTGTGCAGTGTCTAGAATCGGATGATAAATTGTGGTACGGTTTCATTTGCTTCTTGGCACGTAGTATAGAACCGTCCAACTATCTCTCTCTGTGCCACTTGTCGATGAAACAGCCGCAGGAACTTATCCCATGATAGTCCGAATTCTACTATTTTTTATCGATCGGCTTTTGCTTCCGTTAGCCACTGTGGGACATGGTTGGCCTCCCATGTCTGTAAACGACATAGACGTGTGCTTCCGTGTCCAGTTCGTCGTGGTACTTGGGGTATGGTTATGGCATGTTATCGTCTTCTTCGGCCCATTCTGGTTCCGGTATGGGTTCGTGTAACCGTGGTGTCGGCACACGGTTGTCTTCCTCCTCCGGTTGTTGTTCCCAAATTACTTCTTCCGGCCGCACTGGATTAACTACCTCTGTCGGTGGTGTTGGAACCGGATTTTCTTGTTCCGCCGGTGTTGGTAACAGAGTTTCCAACTACGGTGTTGGTGTGTGCTCGAATCCGTCTTTATCCGGCTCATCTGGAGTGTCGTGACTGGATCTGTAGTTCAAGTGTACGTGCCGCTCATCGTTGTCCAATCCCGATTCGAATGCCGAAAAGACCCCTTAATATTCGGTGCTTGTTGCTAAAGTCTGCAATATCGATTCAGCGTCGAGCAGACTGGTAAGACTGCTTCCTTCATCTAAGTGTCATTGATTTTGAATTCACACCATTTCCTCCGCAACCCGTCGGAGCACTCTGGGAAAAGATCAATCCTGTTAGATCTCTTCTACCACCTGTTGGTAAGCTTCTCGCCTCCGCAGTCTATCGTCTAATCTTCTCGCTCGCTCGGTCACCAGGTCGTTCGTCTGTCTAGACATCCATTCCCCGTTCTTCACTGCTCTGTGCAGGAATCCTGGCCTTTGTAGTCTATCGTCTAATCTTCTCGCTCGCTCGGTCACTAGGTCGTTCGTTTGTCTAGACATCCATTCCCCGTTGTTCACTACTTTGTGCAAGAATCACGGTCGCCAAAACTGTGTTAATCATGGGCTGGACTAGCCACAAACATGGGGTGTTCTCTTCTGGAACACATATCCAAAGGGGTGGTCGGAGATATGGATGATGCTTCTTCAATACGGCACTGATTCACTTAACACTATCTAGTTACTTTCCAGAATGCCTTCCGGAATCACACACTTATCCGGATCTTAATTACACGAGCAAGATTGGAAATGATAGCACAGACGGCAAGTACACAAGATGATACAGCCAATAGAATAGAGAACAATACTTAAACTCGCATTACTTCCGTGAATTATACATCAATCCGGATCCTTTTAGAGGCATTCTGTAAAAGTTACAAAATGGTGCCTACCGGCTACCGGCTACTAATCGGTGCGGATCCAGATTGGTACAACTATCCGGATCTGTCATTTCCTTAACTATATTAATTACTACATTAATAATATTCCTCCGGCCTTAACTCTTCCCTATTCACACTTCCTCTTCCGGATCATACTCATAGGCCAACAACAACAACAAAATGGTATTAGGTTGAATTCATGAACAGAACTTTGTAAATTTACCAACAAAGTGTTGGGATGAAGCTATTGGAGCAACACCATACATTCAAAATTGAGGATTCCATATATCATTGGGGTTAAACACTCCTTTTTTCCCAAATAAAAACTCCTTCCATTAGTTATAAAATTTTAAAGATGAGAGTGTTATATATACAAATCATTGTAGGGATGTGATAGTTCCATCTTATGTGGATGCCCACTGACTCAAGAAATGGAGAGGACGACCATTGTTGGATGAAGGCTAGTCGTTGTCTTTCAACTCCATCGGAGCTACCCTTGAGGCCATCGTATTGGCTCATTAGAGTGGCTACAACTTCACTCCATATCTCTTGCATTAACATTACTGTATGTGTTGTTTGGTTGGAGAAGACCCATCTACATCGTTGTTTCCATAGAATCCAAAGAGTTATTGGGCTTACCAATTCCAACACAACTTGAGAATTGGCAGTAACAAGAGTTGAGTGGATATTGTTGATGTTGGAAAAAAAAACCTCTTGTGCTTTTATCACCAAAGTCATCCCCTCCTCCTTATGCTCGTACCTGTCAACTAGGGCCTGCCATGATAACTATCATGAGCAGTACTAAGACAGAGAAGTATTGTTAGGAACAGTAATAAAACAGAGAAGGAATTAGTACGAAAAGATGAGGATTAGTACTAAGGGAGGTGTAGAACTCTCGAGAGAAGGAAAGAGTGAGTGAGTGAGAGAGAGAGAGAGAGAGAATGAGAGAATGAGGATAACAAAAGATATATATTATGTTAAGGGAATATACAATAGTGGCTAGGAAGCTTAAGACTGGCGTTGAACCGATTTGGTTCGAAATAATGCCTTGTGCCTCCTTTTATAGTGTTCTCAGGAGTACTCTTGAAGTTTCTAGAATGTTCCAGAGAAATCTGGAATATACATCAATTTTCTATAGTAAAACTTAAATGAAAATAATTCTTTTGTATTACCAGATATAGTCTAATGGTCAAGAGCTCGACCCATGTAACATAAGGTCATGGGTTCGAGTCTTCCCATATCAAGGGATGACACTATCCCCCCTTTAAAACGACGAGTGTTATGAATCGTTTTGGATTGGGGACCCGGTTTGTTTGGATATTGACGATGGAAGTTTTCAAGAAGAGCACGAGCATTGGTCACATTCTCTATTGGTTCCCAAGTACGCTCGTTGGGACTATATCCTAGCCAATCGACTAAATAGTAGAGCTTGTTGCGAACAATCTTGGAATCGAGGATGGCGGCAACCTCGTACTCAAGTCCATCTTCAAGCTCGATCAAGGGTGGAGGTTGTTTAATACGACTTGGGATGGTGCTGTCTTGATAGGGTTTGAGGAGAGAAGTATGAAACACCGGATGTATCCGAAGTTGTGGAGGTAGATCGAGACGAAAAGCGACATCATTAATTTTTCCAATAATACGTAAAGGACCTAATCGCCGGTAATCCAACTTCTCACATGGGCGAGTAGTCTTGATGTGTCGTCGTAGTAGCCACACCAGATCTCCAATGTCAAAAGGGGATGGAAACCGATGGCGATCCGCATAAACCTTGTGTGTTTGTTGAGCTTGTTGTAGATGAGTAGATAAATCTACATGTATCTTAGGTAGCTACTCCAAACGATCCTCTACACAAGGATTTGTAGGTAACTCTAGGGTTTCAAATACACACCACGGGGGTGACAACCCGTGTAAGCATAAAATGGTGTCACCTTTGTTGATGAGTGGATAGAGTTATTATACGCAAATTCGGCGAAGTGGAGAATATCCGCCCAATCATCTTGATGATAGCTTAAAAAGCACCGAAGATACTACTCCAACGTTTGATTTGTTTGTTCTGCTTGGTCGTCTGTTTGTGGGTGGTAGCCGGAGGAGAGGTTACAAGTGAACTTAAGCATTTTTAAGAGGTGCTTCCAGAACTTCAAGACGAACTAGGGTCCATGGTGGCTGATGATACTATCAGGAAGGCCATGATGCCGACATACTTCACACATGACAATTTCGACGGTTTCTTCACTAGAGATTTTCTTAGTACATGGCAAGAAATGGGTCATCTTCGTATATCTATCTACTACTATTAAGATCGCATCGAATCCCTTAGAGACCAGAAGATCTGTGATGAAATCTATGGCAATGGATTGCCATGGCTTGCTTGGAATTGGTAATGGTTCTAATAAACCATACGGATGATGCCTTGACATTTTTGCTCTGTAACATGTATCACAAGTCTGAACAAAATCTTCGACAAATTGTCGCATATGGGGCCACCAAAATGATCGTTGTACTAAATCTAGTGTTTTAGTGCTACCAAAATGCCCAGTTGTATATGTGTCATGACAGTTTTGGACTACTTGAAGGCGACAAGTACCATTAGGAACATACAAGAGTTTCTTAAAGAATAGTAATTCATCATGACATTCGAATTGTCGATGGTCCATACCTAGTTGTTGCGACTATGAACAAGATGCTCGAGAGGGATCAATTTGTGCTAGAATGGCTTGAGCGAAAACATCTGTCTTCAAGTCCTCATGTATGGTATTGATAACGTGGGAATCCAAGGGCATACCGAAGACCTACGTTGCTTGCAGTCGTGCCGGTCCCAAGATTACTTGGTTTTGGTTATCGAAAGCTAGCTTGTCGAGACGCGGTGCTAGATACGAACGCCGTGATAATGCATCTACCTTCCCTTGTTGCTTCCCCGGACGATATGTAATTTCGAAGTCGAAACGAGGAATTGGGCCCACCGAGCTTGACGTCGATTTAACACACGAGCATTCTGAAAGTAGGCAAGGTTTTTGTGATCACTGAATACGATGACTTGATGAGAAGACCCCTCTAGAAAATGCCTCCATTGCGTAAAAGAGTCCACTATTGCTAATAGCTCTGTATCATGAATTTCATAGTTGATTTCCGCAGCGTCAAACTTGTGTGAATGGGAAGCCACAAGATGTAGCTTTTCATCATCGCCTTGTTGAGACAAAATGCTACCCAAGGCGAAATCTGACGCGTCTACTTCAATGATTAATGGTTTTTCTGGATCAACGTGATTTAAAATAGGAGCTGATGTAAATGCCTTCTTAAGACTCTCAAAAGCAATGTTCGCTTCTTCAGACCAAACGAACAATTTTCCCTTCCTAGTAAGTTGTGTGAGAGGCAGAACAAGCTTTGAGTAATCCTGTATGAACTTGCGGTAAAAATTGGCAAAGCCTAAAAAGCATTGCACATCTCGCAACAAACATGGAGTCTACCACTCTACCACTGTTTTGACCTTAGCTGGATCCATGGAGATGCTTTTCGAGGAAATGACATAGCCCAAAAATTCTACCTGGTTGCACCCGAAACTACATTTTTCCAGTTTTGCATAAAGACCATGTTCTCGAAGTTCTTTTAGTACTAACAGTACATGAGAATCATGCTCTTCTTGGGTCTTCAAATAAACCAGTAGATCATCCAAATAGATGATCAAAAACTCATCCAAGAGATCTCGGAATATATCATTTGCCATGTGCTGGAAGACTGCTGGTGCTTTAGTGAGGCCGAATAGCATGACCGTATACTCGAAGTGCCCATATCTGGTGCGAAACGCAATCTTCCATTCATCTCCTAGTCAGATTTGTACGAGGTTATACGCTCCTCGTAAGTTGATCTTTGTGAAGAACCCTGCACCATTTATCCGTTCTAAAAGACTTGCGATAAGGGGAAGTGCATACCTATTCCTGACGGTGACTTTATTCAACCCACGGTAATCTACGACGAGACGAAGTGATCCATCCTTTTTCTTGACGAAGAAAATGGGTGTGTCGGCTGGAGATTTTGAATGTCAAATGAAACCATTTGCCAAATTCTCCTCTATTAGGCTCGAAGGACTTCTAGCTCGATTGGTGACAAATTGTAGATCAGTCCCCATGGTGGCTCTTTTCCCGGTTGTAAATCAATGGGGCAATCATACGGTCGATGGTGAGGAAGCGTTGTCGTGCCTTTCGGCTCCGGATCGTTTGCGTGAGTCGGGTGGGAACCACTGGGGTTTTGGACTAGGAAGAAGAGAGTTTTAAGGCTAATAAGAATATAAATATGTTGTAAGAAAGAGTTATAGCAAACTCGTGAATCCCACGAGTGTATTGTATTAGATTAATCAATATGAATATAAGAATATAAACTTCGGTTGAAAGAGAATGATATAGAATTCTCGTGAATCCCACGAGTATAGTTTATTAATTGGTGTTTTTTAGAAACATATCTAGTTTCCAAATATTTTTCACACACAATTACATTGTGCTCCCCATCCTTATGTAGTGATGAGGAAGTCTTAGTAATCCATGCTTTTTCTCTAACTATAGACCCCATGCTTTTCCTATAGATAGACTATATGCTTTATCTAAAGTGATCATGCTTTTTTCTAACTTGTGCGTTTTTTATCATGCACGCTAGATGTGTATGTGTAGCTTTTTCTTTTGTTATGCATTTTTCTAATGTTTATCCTAGCGTGAATTTACCTTTCTATGAGGGACATCTATGCTTTAACACTAATGAAATGCTAGTGTAATGGTAAGACATTACATTATTAACATGGAGGTGCAAGGTTCGAATCTTGCCCTATGCATGTTCCATTTATTTTGCTATTTTCTTCTATTTCTTCATTTTTTTATTGAATCTAATACTATATACGTTTTTCACGTAGTGTACAAAATACACTACGACACTCACCCCCTCCAAACCCGCACATCCTCCGGTATGTGCCGAAGTTGTTGGTGTTTGTTAGTCTCCTCCGTTCGGTCTCTACCTGATTGGTTTCGTTGCCGGCTCGTAGTACCCTCGACTTCTCTTGTTATGTTGACTTTGTCTCTCCATTTGGAGCACATCCATTCTTTCCACCCGAACCATTGTCGACATCCGATCCACCATAGTCTTCGTTCGCTTTTTGCATGGCCCGCTTGGTCCTTGTCATCCGCGGTAGTATCTTTTCTTGCCCTCTTTCTTTTCTTCATCAATCTCGACTTCTTTTCGGATTTTCGGTTTAGTCGGATTAGCTTACTTCCGATTCGGTCTCGTCGGATCGTCTTTCATTTAGTTCGGCTTCCTTTCCGATTTGTATTCGGTCGATCCGGACTCGGTTGATCGGTTTTTACCGATTCAGTGCTCTTTCGGGTCGGTTTCTTTTCTTTTCTTTTCGTCCGGATTTGCTTTCTTTTCTTCGTTTTCACCAGCCTTGTCCGGTTCGACTTTCTTTCGGATCGGAATCCCGTCCGGATCACCTTCCATCCAAACTGGCTTCCGACTTTACCTTTCTTGCTGCCACCTCCCGTCTCTCCGGTCTCACGTTGGTTCTCGGACACAACCGCCGAAGTCTCTAGAATTAGTGGGTAGGAATCCTCGGTATTATCATCCTCCATTGTTTCACCCATAGCCATATTCTCGGCTATCTCTCCGTCGTATGCATCGACTACGACCTTTGTTTTCTCTCCGCCACCTTCCGTCTCTTCGGTCTCACGTTGCCTTTCGAACGCAACCGCCGGAGTCTCTAGAATCAGTGGTGGGGAAGTCTCGATATGGCCATCCGTCGTTGATTCGTCCATAGCCACCTTCGATTCGATGTCATGTTTCGTGGCGACCTCCTCAATCAAGTCCTCCTTGCTCTCTTTCACTGCATCAATTATGCAAACATCAATTATGCTTACCCCTTTTTCACCCGATGTTTCAGACACTTGTATTCCGAAATCTTCTTCTACACTTGGGTTATCGGCCTTATCCTTCGCCGTCGTTCTTTCGCAAGACAAGAGGGTAGCTTGTTTTACACCCTCTTCTGTCGCACCATCATGTTGTATTTCAGCCTTCATATCGGCTCCATCGTTTGTCTTCAATCGACCATCCTTCATCGGCCATGTCGTTGACAAGATTCTCATCTTCCTCTCATCATGTCTCCGGCATACCCTTTCGACTTTAGCCCAATCCTCGGTAAGACCATTCGCACCGTCATCGTCTTCGAGTTCAATCCCGATGTCCTTCCTTTCTTTCCGATCAATCGATCTTACGAACATTAGGACTTTGTCCTCCCCCACCAATCTTTGTTCTTGCTCCGAGAGTCGCGCAAAACGATGCTCGAACTCTAGGAATGCTTGTGTTGCACTTTGGTGGGTCTTCTCCGATGCCACCCATTCGTCGAATTTTCGCCGATCTTGTCCCTTTGATCTCTTGTAATCATATGCCTCTCGTAAAGCTTCTTCGAATGACCCCCATGTCGAGTTTTGTTGCCGTATCTTGTGGATTCTCTCTTGTAGCTCATCCGTGGCCACCCGATTGAAGGATGTCACTTGCAATCCTTCCGGTATCCCACATCGTATCATCTCCGCCTTGTAGTCACATAGATAGCGTGACACATCGTTTCCGTTGAATTGTCTGTTTCGTTGTACGAGCCGCTTTACTGCCCCCGTGATCTCCGACATCACTCGTTGTTCTTGTAGAATCCGCTCGAACATCATCATCATCGTTATGCTCATTGCCTCTTGTTGATTCTCCATCTCCTTGCCACCCGCCTTCACGTCGGGTTCACCAACTGTGTCGTGCCTTTCGGCTCCGGATCGTTTGCGTGAGTCGGGTGGGAACCACTGGGGTTTTGGACTAGGAAGAAGAGAGTTTTAAGGCTAATAAGAATATAAATATGTTGTAAGAAAGAGTTATAGCAAACTCGTGAATCCCACGAGTGTATTGTATTAGATTAATCAATATGAATATAAGAATATAAACTTCGGTTGAAAGAGAATGATATAGAATTCTCGTGAATCCCACGAGTATAGTTTATTAATTGGTGTTTTTTAGAAACATATCTAGTTTCCAAATATTTTTCACACACAATTACATTGTGCTCCCCATCCTTATGTAGTGATGAGGAAGTCTTAGTAATCCATGCTTTTTCTCTAACTATAGACCCCATGCTTTTCCTATAGATAGACTATATGCTTTATCTAAAGTGATCATGCTTTTTTCTAACTTGTGCGTTTTTTATCATGCACGCTAGATGTGTATGTGTAGCTTTTTCTTTTGTTATGCATTTTTCTAATGTTTATCCTAGCGTGAATTTACCTTTCTATGAGGGACATCTATGCTTTAACACTAATGAAATGCTAGTGTAATGGTAAGACATTACATTATTAACATGGAGGTGCAAGGTTCGAATCTTGCCCTATGCATGTTCCATTTATTTTGCTATTTTCTTCTATTTCTTCATTTTTTTATTGAATCTAATACTATATACGTTTTTCACGTAGTGTACAAAATACACTACGACACTCACCCCCTCCAAACCCGCACATCCTCCGGTATGTGCCGAAGTTGTTGGTGTTTGTTAGTCTCCTCCGTTCGGTCTCTACCTGATTGGTTTCGTTGCCGGCTCGTAGTACCCTCGACTTCTCTTGTTATGTTGACTTTGTCTCTCCATTTGGAGCACATCCATTCTTTCCACCCGAACCATTGTCGACATCCGATCCACCATAGTCTTCGTTCGCTTTTTGCATGGCCCGCTTGGTCCTTGTCATCCGCGGTAGTATCTTTTCTTGCCCTCTTTCTTTTCTTCATCAATCTCGACTTCTTTTCGGATTTTCGGTTTAGTCGGATTAGCTTACTTCCGATTCGGTCTCGTCGGATCGTCTTTCATTTAGTTCGGCTTCCTTTCCGATTTGTATTCGGTCGATCCGGACTCGGTTGATCGGTTTTTACCGATTCAGTGCTCTTTCGGGTCGGTTTCTTTTCTTTTCTTTTCGTCCGGATTTGCTTTCTTTTCTTCGTTTTCACCAGCCTTGTCCGGTTCGACTTTCTTTCGGATCGGAATCCCGTCCGGATCACCTTCCATCCAAACTGGCTTCCGACTTTACCTTTCTTGCTGCCACCTCCCGTCTCTCCGGTCTCACGTTGGTTCTCGGACACAACCGCCGAAGTCTCTAGAATTAGTGGGTAGGAATCCTCGGTATTATCATCCTCCATTGTTTCACCCATAGCCATATTCTCGGCTATCTCTCCGTCGTATGCATCGACTACGACCTTTGTTTTCTCTCCGCCACCTTCCGTCTCTTCGGTCTCACGTTGCCTTTCGAACGCAACCGCCGGAGTCTCTAGAATCAGTGGTGGGGAAGTCTCGATATGGCCATCCGTCGTTGATTCGTCCATAGCCACCTTCGATTCGATGTCATGTTTCGTGGCGACCTCCTCAATCAAGTCCTCCTTGCTCTCTTTCACTGCATCAATTATGCAAACATCAATTATGCTTACCCCTTTTTCACCCGATGTTTCAGACACTTGTATTCCGAAATCTTCTTCTACACTTGGGTTATCGGCCTTATCCTTCGCCGTCGTTCTTTCGCAAGACAAGAGGGTAGCTTGTTTTACACCCTCTTCTGTCGCACCATCATGTTGTATTTCAGCCTTCATATCGGCTCCATCGTTTGTCTTCAATCGACCATCCTTCATCGGCCATGTCGTTGACAAGATTCTCATCTTCCTCTCATCATGTCTCCGGCATACCCTTTCGACTTTAGCCCAATCCTCGGTAAGACCATTCGCACCGTCATCGTCTTCGAGTTCAATCCCGATGTCCTTCCTTTCTTTCCGATCAATCGATCTTACGAACATTAGGACTTTGTCCTCCCCCACCAATCTTTGTTCTTGCTCCGAGAGTCGCGCAAAACGATGCTCGAACTCTAGGAATGCTTGTGTTGCACTTTGGTGGGTCTTCTCCGATGCCACCCATTCGTCGAATTTTCGCCGATCTTGTCCCTTTGATCTCTTGTAATCATATGCCTCTCGTAAAGCTTCTTCGAATGACCCCCATGTCGAGTTTTGTTGCCGTATCTTGTGGATTCTCTCTTGTAGCTCATCCGTGGCCACCCGATTGAAGGATGTCACTTGCAATCCTTCCGGTATCCCACATCGTATCATCTCCGCCTTGTAGTCACATAGATAGCGTGACACATCGTTTCCGTTGAATTGTCTGTTTCGTTGTACGAGCCGCTTTACTGCCCCCGTGATCTCCGACATCACTCGTTGTTCTTGTAGAATCCGCTCGAACATCATCATCATCGTTATGCTCATTGCCTCTTGTTGATTCTCCATCTCCTTGCCACCCGCCTTCACGTCGGGTTCACCAACTGTGTCGTGCCTTTCGGCTCCGGATCGTTTGCGTGAGTCGGGTGGGAACCACTGGGGTTTTGGACTAGGAAGAAGAGAGTTTTAAGGCTAATAAGAATATAAATATGTTGTAAGAAAGAGTTATAGCAAACTCGTGAATCCCACGAGTGTATTGTATTAGATTAATCAATATGAATATAAGAATATAAACTTCGGTTGAAAGAGAATGATATAGAATTCTCGTGAATCCCACGAGTATAGTTTATTAATTGGTGTTTTTTAGAAACATATCTAGTTTCCAAATATTTTTCACACACAATTACATTGTGCTCCCCATCCTTATGTAGTGATGAGGAAGTCTTAGTAATCCATGCTTTTTCTCTAACTATAGACCCCATGCTTTTCCTATAGATAGACTATATGCTTTATCTAAAGTGATCATGCTTTTTTCTAACTTGTGCGTTTTTTATCATGCACGCTAGATGTGTATGTGTAGCTTTTTCTTTTGTTATGCATTTTTCTAATGTTTATCCTAGCGTGAATTTACCTTTCTATGAGGGACATCTATGCTTTAACACTAATGAAATGCTAGTGTAATGGTAAGACATTACATTATTAACATGGAGGTGCAAGGTTCGAATCTTGCCCTATGCATGTTCCATTTATTTTGCTATTTTCTTCTATTTCTTCATTTTTTTATTGAATCTAATACTATATACGTTTTTCACGTAGTGTACAAAATACACTACGACAGCGTATTAGCTCGTACTTTATCGAACACATCGGCATAATGACGATACTTCTCTGGAAGTTGAACGGTGGATTCCTCTTTATTGATACTAGAGGGGTTTGTTGATATTGCGAAGAGAAACATTTCTTCCTTGCATCCTTCCTCAGGCAACTAATGTAGCGAAATGGTTGCAATCTTATGAGTAGATCCTCGGGTTTGTCGACACCATATTTCTCTTATTCTCCAATCTATGGCTGGGTTATGTAATTCGAACCATGGTAATCCCAAAACAATGGGATGTTTTGGGATACTAATTATATTAAATGATATTACACATGCTAAGTTATCTAGGACAATATTAATGGGTTTAGGGTTTAGGGTTTAGGGTTTAGGGTTCCCAGAAGCAATGGGACGACCATCAATGACTACTACAGAGGCTGGACATGGGAGTTTCTTTAGGGATATCTGATGAACTTGGGCAAAATTCCTATCCATGAAGCAAGAGTTGGCTCTGGAATCTAAGAGTGCTAAGACATGTATTGGAGAAGTACTTTTAGTATTAACCATTACTTGAGATAAGAACACATTGCTAACTTGCTTAGAGGAAATGAAACCACTAATGGGCTACATAGATCTAGGGTTGTCCAACCAAACGGCTCCTATTTTGGCTGGACTTAATCATTTAACTCTTCTTCCAGTTGACTAAGGATTTCAAATTTGTTTGAAAGGCTTGGGCTATTTGGACATGAGACACACCTAGAGGAAAAGACTCAGGTTTACTACTATTAATACTAGTGGTTATTTGATTTACCTACCTTTTCGGCCGATGGGGGCAGTTCACTACAATATGCCCCGGTCCACCGCAATAAAGACATAGTCTATTTGCCCTGCGTCGCTGCTTTTCTTCTTCCGATAGTGCTCCGCGACGACGTGTGGTGTCGATTTCCATTGGATTCTGAGTATTTGTTGGAGAGGTATTGAATGACTCCCTTGGGAAAGGCTTTGCTACGATTGAAGCGTAGGTGGGCTCCGATCTTCTCCGTGGCATTTGGAACTAACTTCGTTCGAAGAGCCGATTATCGCATCGCACCGCACAATTGATTGCTTCTGTCAATGACTTTGGCTCCTCGGGGAAAGTTAAGAGTAAATCTTTAACATCATTATGTAGGCCAAAACGAAATTGTTCCATTAGTGCCTGGTCATCCCAGGGAATATCTGTGGCGAGAAGACGAAAATCCGCAACATAAACCAAGGTTGGCTGCTCACCTTGGCGCAATCTTCGGATTTTGTTGATTGTTGTTCTAACACTGTCAATATCTCCAAAACAGGCTTTAAACTCGGTAATAAACTCTTCGAAATTATTTAACAAGGGAGAGCTTTTTTCTAACAAGGGGGCGAACCATGCCAAAGCCGTGCCACTAAGTAGAGTGCCTACTAGTCCCACTCGTGATGCATCGGTGGGATATTGAGAATGATGCATTTAAATGACTAATCATACCTGATTAAGGAATCCTCTAAACTGCGATCGCGTTCCATCGAATTTCATGGGAAGGCCAAACTTGGGTTCTTTATGAATCCCTTGTGTATTGGGTCCTTGTTGTTGCATCGCTACTAAGGTTGCTTCGAGTTGTTGCACACGTACCACTAGTTCCCCATCTTGTTGTTGCGTCTGCTGCTTTTCTAAGGAGATTTTTTGAAGATCCCCCAAAGCAAGGAACTTCTCTTTCAAGCATTGCAGCTCTAAGAAAACGGATTGATATTCTTGAGCGCTAACAGTGGCCATAGTATGAGAGAAAAGAGGAATAAGATATTAGTATGAATGGAGGGAGAAGTAAGAAGATAAAGGAAGAGAAGGAAGGAGAGGAAATTTGGTTCAAATTGTCAGGAGCAGTACTAAGACAGAGAAGTACTATCGGAAACAGTACTAAAACAGAGAAGGAATTAGTACTAAAAGATGAGGATTAGTAGTACTAAGGGTGGTGTAGAACTCTCAAGAGAAGGAAAGAGAGAGAGAGAGAGAGAGAGAGAGAGAGAGAATGAGGATACTAAGGTACGCTACATCATCAGGAGAGCTAAGGTTCCCATGTTGCCATACTTCAACCGGTAGTGCCTTATGTATTGGAACGTGGTAATTCGCATTGCGTGATGTTGTTTCCAGATTTTCTGCCAAAATTAGTCCCTTAATTACTAACTATGCATCTCATATTTGGGTTGTACACGCTAGACCACTTGTGGATCTGCAGTGGGATCCTGCGGATTATGGTTGGAAATTGTCCATGCCTAATAGTTCCACTAAGGTCCTACCATTCTTCACATATTCGGTGGCATTCGGGAGAAACTTTATGTTGAGTCAGACTGAGTCAATACCTGCGGGAAAAAAGTATTGGGACGAAGGTAATTTATCATCTTCTCAGATGATGATGTTTTGGAAACACTTTTGGTCAATTAAATGTATGAACAAGATATTACACTTTCGTTGGTTGATGATTCATTATGCATTGCCAGTAGGTGATTTGATGAGGGGATCTGTAATTGATCGGTCATGCGTTATGTGTGGTTATGCAAGTGAGTCATTGCATCATGTATTTTGGGAATGTGTTGTCGCAAAAAAGTTTTGGTTTAGAATTCTTAGGCTACTAGGTTGTAAGTATAGGTCAGGGATTTTTACGTGGGGTGCAGTTTTATGGGGAAGGTTAGATCAACAAATGACTTTCTATCATCAGCATTATTCTTCTTTGTCATTACGTGTCACAAGTTTGCAGGTAGACTATGCTTCAACCTCCTTGCAGGGAATCAAGTTTTTCTCCGGAAGTTATGTCTGGCAAATTGTCTCCTCTTTGGCTTTATGGATTCTTTAGAAAGCTAGGTGCTCTAAGCTATACAATGATGAAAACACTCACATCGTGGATCAAGTTAAGTCCTTTTGGAACTTGTTGGTACATACAGTTAAAGGTTAATATGATAGTTATAAGGGTTCTGGACATACAACTAATAAGAAAAGAATGAGAATTCGTAAAGTTTGGTCGTCTATACCTATTATGTTGAATGAAGCCGCAGATGTCAAGTGGAACTATGTACCGCCTCGATGGTTATTCCCGCCACCGGCACCATCTTTAGTACAAATACCATGATATAATATAGATGACCGTTTATCTTTTTGTCAGGATAATTGATGTTGATGAAAATCAAGGACATGGCAAGCCAAAATTTGGTGCCGGTTAGCGATAAGGCAAGATGGTTGTTGTGGATGTAAGAAGCAATTTTCTTATGAGCGATAAGGAAGAGTGTAGATGGTGTGGGGGTTAATGAAGCATGTTATCATGAGTTGGTGAGGGATTTCTTTTACATTAATTTGTTTGTGGTCTATATGGCAGGATGCTTGATGGAAGGAAATCAAGGACATGTCAAGACAAAATTTGGTGCCAATTAGCAAGAAGGCGAGATGGTTGTCATGGATGATGCTTGATGGAATTTGGTGTCATGGGATGGAGTGAAGAAGAGTTTAGGTTTCATATTAGGGAGTGCAACAAACAGGATAATCTTCTAGTTGTTGTCATGTAGTTATTGTCTTATACAGCTTATTAATGATGAGAGGATGAGTGGCGAGGGTGTGGGGGTTGAAGCAAATATATGAGGGGATGAGGAAACTTTATATTTTATATGTGTAGTCATGGAAGTTTTTATAGTTGGTAAGGATGAATGATGGTGTTGACGAGGGATTGAAGCGCATGTTTAGGAGGGGATACACACAATACATATATGCTATTGTTGTTTATACATGTTTTAGGAGTTGAACGAATAGATGGGTGACGTAGAAATGAAGCACATTGTTGATGTGCAAAATGAAGAGATTAGGAGGATATCACGACAGGTTCAAAATGGTATAAATTGAGATAGGTGATGTGGTATTGAAGCAATTTGTCTAGTTTTTAGAGATATGAGAATGGTGGTGGTATGGGCTAAAGCAAGGTTTGATGTGGGGGCATGTTTTAATTTCATGGTGATGATTGATGATGGCGGTAAGAATTGAAGCATGTGTCCCATATTGTTGTTGTTTGTTTGACAGGACCTTGATGGTAATCGGTTAATAGGTGAGATGTTGGATGGGACTGAATGAAGCAGTTTTTTCTGTGATAAGGATGAGTGAAGACGGTGGGGGGGTCGAAGCCGATTATGATGAGTGGGTGAGGAAACTTGTAAACTGTTTTTGTGTTGTTAATACAGGTTTTGCGTGGACATTGGCAAGATGCTAGTCGACAAGTTGGCTGATGTGGACTAAAGGAAGAATTTTTATGAGATAAGGATGAGTGAAGATGGTGGTGGGGTCGAAGTTGAATAGCATGAGTGGGTGAGGAAATTTTTATACTGAGTTCTATTGATTATGCAGGATTTTAGTGGACTTTGGCAAGATGTTGCAACATGCTAATCGCCGAGATGGCTAAAGTGGACTGTATGAAGCATTTTTCTTGTTATGAGGATGAGTGAAGATGGTGGTGTCGTCGAAGCATACTATAGAGAGTGGGTGAGGAAAGCTTTAGATTAACTGCTTGTGTTAATACAGAATGTTTATGGACAATGCCAACTTATCAAACAATTATGTGGGTTAAAAAAAGACAAAGGCTTCACACGCTTGTAACACTGAACAATGGAAGTATGCAAGCCACAATCTTTAAACCAGGGGGACATATAGTTTGCATTCAGTATGGAGGCCTTGACAATCTTCTCGAGGCATCAAACAAAGAGAAAAACAGAGGGTATTGGGATCTTGAATAGAACATCCCTTGAGGACTCTTGATCACCCGGAACGAGTGAAAGAAGATGGCGATTTACAGCCTACAACATGTTATGGAGATTGAAGGTTCTTGATTGCATAACAAAAGGGTATAGATTGCATTTTACCTCGTTTGGTAGACCTTTGTGGAAGCTTTTTATAGAACAATTTTCAGATTGATTGTTTACTTTACTCTATTCTGAAGTCAAAACTTTTCATCAAAACTTTTGTTTTTTCAACCAGCATCTTATAAAGATGTTTTGGGGAAATTTTTGTATGTTGTTATGACTTTTCTAAATACTAATGGAAGTATACTTTCTTTTGAAAAAAAAAATTGTGTGAGGAACATGATATGTGTGTCAGACCTTTGCAGCAACCGGCTCTCAAACGGTTTGAGTGGCTAGAAGTGGCGACCCAATCTAGTCGTGAATTGGAAGAAAGGGATGGCTTTGCTTCCTTGACCCGCATAAGGATCGTGTCACATCCATTGTAAAGGGTCCCAACAAATCTTATGTAGCCATGTCTTCTCATGAGTACATATGTGTCATTCTGGTTGTACTTTGATCGGATCAGGATCTATAATCCATTTATGACCAGTATATAAGAGTACTCAAATTGCCGTATTCAATGTTAGTGCTGCATTGTCTCGCAATTCATGGCCTTCGATCTTGCCTAGTGGTTCCCTAACTCTTGGGATCAAAGAGCCCTCTTCCTTGTATCTTATCCACTTCTCCATTGTCTTCCTTTGATTAGTAGCTTCCCTAAGCAATAGAGCATTAATTATTGCAGATCTCATAGTCCACCTACCCCTAATTCCATGGAGTATGTTGGCTTGATCTTGTATTGGCAATGACATAAACTATCTCCAAAATTCTATACTCTTTCTTGGACCTTTTGCAACGTATCCCTATTGTAAAAGAATATGTGTGCGGAAGCGTATGCGAAACACAAAGTACACAGTTCCGTAAAACACAAAAAACGCAGAGATGGAGAGGGAGAAAGAGAGAGAGCAAAAAACTCAGTTCTATTTCAAAAAATAATAATGCTTTGTACATATTTCGTGCTCAGTGAGCACTTCTTATACACACCCTTAAATCGGGCTGACACAAGTACTGACAGTACTTGACTACTCATAAATGAGCCTACTACACTATCTCCCAAAAATTATTCCTTACGAGGAATACCATACTTACGGCCTCTCAGTGTCCGCACCGTTACGGCCATGTTGTGCATAATTGTTTTACGCACCCGATTACACACCGAATGTTGAGCTTGTCTCTCAACACCCATGATAGTCCCTTACTTGAGCCAATTAGTTGATCAGATTCATCTCTAATACATGAATTCCATAGGATGCATTGACTAAGCCAAACAGGTTCAGAATTAGGTTGATCGCACTTGAGCCCTTGTCTAATGGAGAAAGCAAGAGACAAATTAGTAGCACAAGAGACAAAATTTGATTTTTATTGGCTATGGAGAAGCCTCGGGTTATAAAGCATATAAAGCATACAATTCTCAAACACACCAAATCTTCTTTAGTCATAGTATCATATTTCAAGAAGATAACCTACTCTCAAGGTTCTCAACTTCAACAATAGACAACGCATCTCCTTCAAATTTCCCACCTCTACTACCTACTCCACCCAATCCACATCCAATATATTCAATGTCAAAGACATCAACGTCAAGGAATTTTGAACTTAGTGAAAAGAACAATTCAACTATTTCCTTGACACTTCCGGCTCAACACAAGTTCAAGGAAACTACTCCATCGGATTGTTCATCACAACAAGAATCAAAGGTCACTACTACTACTTCATCAAAAGGTTTAAATTGTTTACCTTCATCTGACAACACTAGTTGTAACAACATTACTTGCTCTACTCCCATTCCTATCACTCCAACTCATGCTTTTTCACCATGATCCATTACAACTTCTACTCCACCATCATCCCCACCAACTAAGTATCGATCGCTAAATAGTATCTATAGACAACTTGATCAAACGGATGCACATTTTGTGGACTTGGACCATGAAGCTTATATAGAGCAAGAAGATAATCCAACACTTGGTGACGACACAAATCTATCCACCAAACATGCACTTTTAGAATTGGATTCTACAAAATGGAAAGAGACTATTGGAGGAAGATAGGGAGGCTTTAATAAGAAATGGTACTTTGGACCCTACTCGAGCAAGCAAGTTGTATTAATTGATGTAACTAAAGACAAAGATGAAATCTTAAAATTTTAGAAAATTTTCGTGTTAAGGGCATTCTTAATCCTAATAGAAATTATCTCCATAACGACCTCTTTCTTTTCTCCTCTTTCTCTTTCTCTCCTTTTCTTCTCTCTATACTTTCTTTTCTTACACCATTTTGTAATAAGATCATTAGAACAATAACTCTTGTCAAATTATAACTATGGAGAGAATATACACTAGCTTTGTGAAGCTCAATACTCTAGTAGTCATTGGGATTATAATAATCATTCATTTATGAACTATCTTGTGAAGCTCCAAAGATCAACTAATTGATCACATGAAGTATTATATAAGGATGGATTCATTATATTATTATAATGATCTAGTCGATTGTAAGGAGAGTCATGATCATGAGGGCCGTGTTGATCATGCATTATTGTATGTTTGTGGAAGCTTAATGTATTATTTTCATTAAGTGGATTGATCGATAATGGAGGTGGATGATGAATAATTAGATTGTCAATCGGCAAGTTGCAAAACTGATCCGGACACCGCCGATAGTTAATATTGTCGGCATTCGATCTAGTGGCAATGACACTAGTCTCATTATATAGGCTGCTCCATGTTGTCAAAGTACCATATTCTAATTCTACATTCATGTGTTGCCCATTATGGATGAGCTCAACTAGATTATCATGATCTGGCATGAAAACATTATCATAATGATTCATGATCTTTCTATTATTATCACTACCATTGATGTTGTTGTTATGATCACATTGTTCAATGTCATCACTACCCTCATCATCATCATCATTATTGTCATTTGAGCATATTAATGATGGAAGTTGAAAGCCATCATCGAACATTGATGCACCACTAGTGATGGCACAATCCTTTTCAATATAGTCATGATACCCATGATGATGATTCACATTATCTTCATTAATGGTGGGAGTACCCGTTACGTAATGATCGAATGCAATGTTATCAGTAGGGCTAGTAGAGATTATCAATGGACATGACGACGATGTATTTTCATCTGACATTGTCTCCGATTTGATCCTTCCCAAGAAGTTTTCCGATGAAATTATGTCAACATCTTGATCCGATTTCGCATCTACTTCACGGGTGTGCCGTACATTTCGTAGCTTTTTAGGTCTGCTTTTTAATGGTGTCTTTTCGGCATCGGACAATGTGTTGGTGTCGATGACATTATCAGAATTACTAGATGTCATCGCCTTGTTATCGTCACGGGTAGTAGTAGCCTTTGATGATACCGGAAGGTTCCTTTTCTTGAATACTCGGCACACGACCCACCCGCCCTCCTGCATTAAACCAATGTCAAGTTAATTAACTAGACCAAGTTATCGCACACGATTTTTATCTAACAATTTATCCCCAAATTCCCAATTGTTTAATGCAATAACTCGGACAATGCTTAATAAAATGACCCAGTCCACGCAAAATGTGGTGCACTAATGAATGTTGAAAAGGGTAAAAATCTGTGATGAAGTTGTTAAGAATATTTGGAAGTGTCCATGTAACATTTAAATCACTTTATAGACATAGTATAAACCATTGTTTGAAAAAAAAGTTTGAGGATGATGTAGCTTAGTAGGTTAAGACTTTATATGATCATGACACAAATTAGAGGTGTTGATCTAGCCATTGTGTATATATACATGTGCTATATATATATATATATATTGAAATTATTGGAAGAGATAGACCTACATTGCCAGATTTGGATTCAATATTATTATGGTCCTTGTCATCTTCTAGGCGGTATTCGTGCATAATCCAATCGGTTTTCTTCCCGTGTGGGGCTCGGCCTCGGTAGAAGACAAGCGTTTTTCTCATCCCGATCATGTGAGAGACATTGAGCCGGACATCGGGTGCTGAGTGAACGGCCTTGTCCCGTCCGGTCGCTTTCCAGAAGCCCGCAACAGTAGCCCGATTCGTGCGAGTTCCCGTCGGATACTTCTTGTCCTTGTGGCTGAAGAAATACCACTCGGGCGCTTGAATAGATTGCGAATTCGCATCTATATTGCATTTCTCTACATGAAAACACATATTTAAGGGTAATGTTAGATTGCGAATTTGCATCTATATTGCATTTCTCTACACAAAAAACACATATTTAAGGGTAATGTTAGATTGCGAATTCGCATCTATATTGCATTTCTCTACACAAAAAACACACATTTTTTAAGGTAATGTTAGGTTATTAATTCCCAATGTCAAATGTAAAGTATCTAGGTAAGTATGTTCCATCGGCATCTCGCCTCGCCTCGAGAAGAAGCACAACGTAATGACTAATCAAGATGTTTAGAAGGAAATGTGGACTGATTCATTAGACTCCAAGTGATGATAGTATGAAATGGACCAATGGTTGTAGGTTAGTGAGATTTAAGAGTATAAATTTGTTACTACGTACAATGTGAGGTTTAATATCGAAATGATATATGCTTTTGCTACATATATATATATACATATATACTAATGATGTGAAATCTAAAACTACAAGTGGATAAGAAAGATCATAATGTATATACCACGCAAGTCCCAAGGTTCTAGTTTGTTGAGATCGATCTCGGGGATGACATGGTCGAGGTGGAAGTTGTTGAGGTGAGTGTGGTTGTTGTCCATGGACACTTTGTTCTTGAGGTAGATGTTTACAAGCTCTTCATCGGTAGGGTGGAACCGGAAGCCGGGTGGGACACAATGACGTGAATTACGACCATTAGACTCCATTATTTATGTTCACTCCTATATATGTTATATGTTTCACTTGCAAATGTGAGGAGTATGGACCAATTGGGTTGAACTATGAGGGAGGAACAATAATTATGATGATTGTGGAAGACCAGACAAGTTTCTATGAATGTATGAATGGAAGGAGTACTCTTGATTTAGGCATACATATATATAGATAGACATATAGAGATTGAGAGAGAGAGAGAGAGAGAGAGAGAGAGAGAGAGAGAGAGAGAGAGCATATCTTCTATTTCTTTATTTCTAACATATATTGTAGTATTTATTTATGAATTTATGTCTAGCAATAAGATGGATGGATACATGTATTATTGCTAAACTAACATATGGGCACGTACATACGTATGTATGTATGTTTCATAAAGTAATGGATGTGTATGCCTATGTTGCATGTGTGCATGGATGTTTCTCTATCTCTCTAATGGGCTTACTTGGCAATAATCTATTAGGCCATGACACAATATCATGGATTCAGATCCCTACTTCCAATATTGATACAACGGTCATCTTGACGAATAGGAGACCCATTGGTTGTGCGTGTTTGAGACATCTCAACTATGGCATTATTGGTCATGTGTGTGTGACATCTCAAAGAATAGGAGATCCATTGGTTGTGCGTGTTTGAGACATGTCAACTATGGCATTATTGGTCATGTGTGTGTAGGTCATCCCTCACATAACTATGTAGTATCTATAAGATACTCCAAAGTTCTAGTATCAATAGCAAAACATTGTTTCACTTAGGGCATGGAGTAGATAATAATTCCATGTACCTAATATGATAACACGTCAATCTTTATTGACACAATTTGTACTAGTAAATATAATCGACAAGTAGTATTCCTTTTGAAGCTATGTTATTCATGTGGATAAGGGGACATGAAAAGTAAAGCATTAGAAGGATTCCAATACTTTGAAATTCTCTTAAAACTAGTAGAAGATTAGGGTGTTGTTTACTAGTTTAACTTAGATTAATAACATCATAAGCCTAAGTGTATAAAATGATTAGAACATATGTGATATTATCACTCTTGTGATTGGATCATCTATGGCATTTAGTCTCTAGATATTCTAAACCACCTAGTTGTGGACACACTGCATTCAAAAGGCATTATTATATCCTTGATTCTAGTTTAAGCCTCCCTACTAATGAGCATGATGTTATTAAGAATACCTCAGAATAATTCTTAGAGATCTTCCAAACGCATCATTTATCACAATTTTTACAGGGTTTGGAAGATTGGATTCACTAATATATTTAACATCTTCTTCATTAAAGAGCGTGGGTGGATTTGAGCTAGCAAAATTCATGTATAGTGAAGACCTATTGTTTTGGTTATTTTGAGGATACTCCATCATGAATGAACACTAATCATGTGACTTTGATTAAGATGTCCAAGTGAATATTTAAAGAAGTAAAGCTTTCCACATGAATTATAGCACACGCCTTCAAGCCTTTTTCCAGAATACTCTCTACAATATTAAAGACTCATGTTATATTTACCAACTACCGACATTCAGGCACGTCATTGTAAGGATGGAATGTAGTAGTTGCATTTTTAAAGCTTATTACATCAAAAAACAACATTTTAGTCCAAGATGCCATATTCCTCATAAAAATTACCGTATATATCACTTTCTCTTTTCTTACCCATTTTTTCAAGGACAATCCTTTTGTTCCTCTCTTCTAGATTTTGGTGTCTCTCTTGCATGACATTCAATATATATTGATGTACCTACTACCTTTCATTGTCACACACAGTTCAACCAGATACATTTTATCCGTTTCATTCCTTAACTTGCAGCAATTCCGTAATCTACCTAAGTTGCCTTGATCTTGTTCTATTCAAGTTTCTAAGAATGTTCTACATCTTAGTTTAATCTCTTCAATCATGTTCATAAAGGCATAATTTTCTTTATATCTTGATACACTATCCGACTAAAGCTCATCTAGTTCTTTCCATGTTTGTTATACCTTCGAGGTTCAAACCACACTTTATTAAAGTGGTTGTGTAAAGATATCTATGTTTTACCCGAGAGTAAGGTCCATCAGGCAACCTCTTTTTACCTAGCTCCTTTTCCTCGAAAGAAATTACATTTTCATTTGAATTCGAATTTAAGAAGAGAATAGTTTTTGTCATTCTACCCTAGCAATAAGATAATTTTATTTCCCATGTGTATCAAGTACTTACCCAGTGTACATGTTCATAATCTTTTCCATTCCAAATTTGAACTTTTTTATAGATCCAATGTTAATGACCTCTTTTGTTCCAAATTTTAACTTTTTTTACATAGATAGGGCCAAATAGTTTACAATATCTAGGATTATGTGTAGGTAGAACATCTTTCTAATTCCAAAGTTTCGCTTTTTCATAGCACTCTTTAAAACACATACACGCATTACCTATGTAAGTGGATGCATTTACATATGTATGTTGCCAATATTCTCTTTGCCCCACTATATTATATGGCACACATGTACATAACATCAAGATACATACTACATGTTATTGATGGCGCATAGGTGAGTGACAAAGGCAAACACTCTTCAACATCATGTGGATACAAAATGAGAGTAAGACATTAAGAAACTATGTAGGAGATTGAAAAAAAGGCAAATATGTCTTCTATATGTATGTGTAGATTGTCAAGTGATTGTGCATGTGCATGTTTGGTAGATCCTCATCAAAGCAATATACCCTTTGTTCACATTTAGGATACATATTTTCAAGCTAATGAATATATCTACACATGTCGATGGTTGCATTTATGCATCTTTCACATTTGTCAATCTAGTGAATATTTCGAGTATATAATTTAGTTTTTATCATTCGTCGTGGAGAGTGTCGTTGTAGAGCAACAAATCTCTCCTCGATCACCCAAACGAAGGACAATGTTTCATATCAACTTTAAAGCAAGGAATAAAGTCACCTATTTCTGTCCACCCATGTGCGTCTACCCCTGCATACTCTGACATCCATGACATCCTTGCCCTCTCTTTGAGTTCACCTTTGTAAGGATATTCTCTTACACATTGGACTTGTCCTAGTTCGACTACATGTGCAAAATATATCTTTGCATACCTGAAGGAACTTTGTTAAAATCATCATCTATATTGCCTACATATGAAATAAATATCATGAAAGATATGGTTGCACGACTTTATAGCAAGGAAACTATGTGGTGATGTCGAAGGTTTATTCATCATCATGTCATGAAGAGATCAAAGTTGATTTGTTTTTTTAACTAACCAAGAAGAAGTAGCAGCATAGATATCAATATCACTCTAGCGTCACAATTCCTTGTACCCATGCATCATTAAATAAAGGGTGGGCAATCCTTTTGTTTATAGTATAATGTTCGACCAACTTGGTATAAGCAAACAATATTATTATTCTACAAATACCTTGGTACACGGTTGTGTGAAGAGTGGGTTGGGACAAGTGTTATTTCTTGTTCCATAATCATGTACGGTAATCTGCGCACAAAAAGTTGCAAGGTTTTTTGCATTTATTACTTTTCTTTAGGGTTTTTCCTTGGCAATGCATACAATTGGAACAAGCAGAAAATTAAAACAAAATGAAAGTTCTGTTCAAATTTGGAAATGTTGGCCATTAAACAAATTCATTAATGCAAACCATGACAAATAAATGGGAAAAGAAAGTATAGCAATATGATATATATTGTTAACTTGCTTAAGCTTTTTAGAATTCTCATCAATCAGATCAATCCTTATGGGCATGGTGAAGCAATGTAACATCATGTTGAAATGGTATGCAATGTGTCTATGTACACAACAATAAATATTAGCACATAGGCCACAAACAAACAAATGTAATTAATTAATTAATTTGGACAAAATGAGGGTATCATATAGTTCATGTGCCCTTATTTCTCGGCACTCATCACATGAGAGTTGTATCACCTTAACTTGACAAGCCCCATGTTGATGAAAATTTGCTTCCATTAGTGGTTTGTCTCCGTAGGCAAACTGGTATTTGGCACTATTTTAGGTTAATGCAATTATGATGCTTGAATTTCCCTACAATATTAAGTTAAAAACGTGTACTACACAGTTTGAGCCAAAAGAACTATTGGGAGAGTGCTCCAAGTCCCATCTCTTTTACAATGACTCGTGACTCATTCTTGTCGCTACTTGCTTGATCCTTTGAATCTGAATATATACTACATAGGCACTTCATCTTTTGAATGACAAAGTTATGCCTATAATTGGGTTCATCATGAAACGCAATTGATCAACTATGTCACGTCACAATCAATATTCCCTTAAATCATTTCATTGTGATCTTTAAAAGTAGAGCTTCACGTTATTTTTATATTTTTGATTTATCATCATGAATAACTCATTGGATGTCCCAACACCAATAACTTTAGAATATGGCTATGAATGATAATGAACTCATTTTCTATATCATGAACATCATTTTCATGTTATGCTTTCACACCTACATTATGACAATCACTCTAATAATAACTTTTTGGTTAGATGTAGAAACATCCTTTTTATATTATGTGTTTGTTAACTTAGTTCTTGAAAAAATCCAAAGATATACAATATTCTCTTCCAAGTAAAATTTAGTGCAATTATATATGCATGGCAGGTGAAATATTACATAATTTTAAGAGGTTTGTACATACATCAATGTGTATGATTGGCCAAGCCATTCGTATCATGTAACATATTTGTCGGAATGGTTTTACTCCAAATAGTGACCCTTGGTACATATCATATGGTAATAGGCTATCCTCTTGCAACAATGATAAATTAGACCCTCATGCATCAAATGCCTTGATTTAAATTTATTTTCTCATAAACATTCTCGTGTTCAAAATTTAAATTCTTATACAAAAATTCCCTACTTTTGTATTCGAAATTCGTTTTTGTGGTGCTAAATCTAGTTTTACATGCCAGAGATAGATAGATATAATTTATCAACATTCTCGTGAAACGTTTTCACTTGGTATGAGAGATTAAGTAGTGACTCTTGACATGTAAAATATGCTAGAAGGCAAAGCCTTGTGTCCAATTGTGATAACAAACTTGTCAAAGGAAAAATATACAACGTTTACACATTTCCTCGCTTCGACTCTATTGCTTCGTCTCACATAAAAGACAACGGTAATTAAGCCATGTAAAAACAATGGTATCAATTGCAAACAAAGGAGTGGATAACATGTATAAGAGAAAAAGATGGTTTTGTAATTTAGAGCAACATATGTAATATAATGTATGATATGTGAGGTTCCACATCTTTCACAAGACCTGATACATTGACGTTACAAAATAACTTAATTCATGAAAGAATTTATTGGAGCAACTACAATGCATCCCATATTCTAAATCGTTTCTTCATATCTTCTATCCATCCAAGAACCAAGATTTGTGTTTGTTATCTTTTTAAGTTTTTTTACTTCTTGTGAGATTCTCTAAAGTCAATGAATAGGAGGGGCTCACTTGAAACTTCGTCAATGATCTTAATGGGAAGTGAACCAGTCTCACAAAGTTACCGAAAGCCAAAATTCGTTACAAAGAACTCTCCAGAGACGCATAGGTGGAAGATTTAAAAATTGTAGAAGAAAACAAAAATCTAACTAAATGCTAATATGAAAAATTACATGTATTCTCATTTTACAGTTTTGTATCTTCCCAAATAAACAACATGAGATCATTCCTATTGTTGTCAATGATGGTTTTTGTCTTTGTTAGGGGTTTTTGAAATGTGGTTTTCAAATATTCTTCTATTTCTTGTACATTGATGTAGTGTATTATCTTTCTTCTCTCAATATTCATCCAACCCTAGTTTCAATTCTCAATTTTTGTGATTGTGTGCATGTTATTGCGATGTTATGTCTTGCTCAGTTTGGCATAGGTGTCCAACATTGCATTTGAATGCAACTACGATACTACTCAAACTTAGATCGTGTTCTTCATTTCGTATGTAGGGCTTCCGATATGGTTGACTAAAACGTGAAATAATGTGCACATTCAAATATTCTTCAACATGCCATCTTGAAAACTATCTTGGATGTCTTGAACACATCCAAATGAAAACATTTTGCTTTGGTAGTAAGAGTTAAATTTTGTACAAGATCCTCTTATCTATATCAAGCCTTGTGTGGATAATAAGAATTTGGTGAGAAATACAGAAGAAAGGACTTTGAGCCAAATTCTTGTAATTAAGTTGTCAATTTGAGTTGAACAAATGATCGTAGAATGTAAGATCATATGATTGTTGGTTGTTAAGAGACATTACAAGTATGTTTACTTAGGCCAAATGTTCGAATATGTGTATTTCCAAAAATAGAAGAACTATTAAATAAGAGAAATCATTTTATGAAATAGGGGAGAGAATTAACAAATACAACCATCATTACAACGTAAGGAGGACCCAAATTTATAATAAACTCTTGTAGGCTCAAATCTTAAAGAATTGGTGAGAGAGAATTTGACAAATGATAGAAGAAGTCATTATGTACATATAGATTATTTGGTCAACGAACATTTGATCATTGTTATCTTTTTCAAAATTCATTACAATAATCACACATGTGCTTGTTATGTCCAATGTAGGGCACATTTATGCCCCTTAATTATTGCTTTTAGTTGTATAAATTTGTGGGTTTTGTCTCATTTTAAGTTTTCCCACTTTGAGATGTGACTAAAAACAAGTGTTGTGTGCGTGAATGCATTCAATAGAAGGTATATGCTGCCATCCTCATTTGGAACATACAACATCAATGTTTATTCTATTATTTTAATCCTATTATATGATATTAAAAACAATTGTTCCTAATATTATAAAAACAATGTTTCATTAATAATTATTACAAGTGCATTCTTTCAAAATCGACTTATTTGCTACTTGAAATATGAATGAGTATGATTATGTAAAGGTTACACTTTGCTGGGATTTTGGCTACAAAAATAAGATTTTTGGGAAGCTCACTTTATGCCTCCTTTCTGATATATGTATGCCCGAAATGATTTTACAATGAAGGCTGAAAAGCATCCTAAAACAAAATTTTGAATACAAACTACTTGATGAAACTTTTGGACAAGTATAAATGGTTGTGAACGATTATATTCTCGCGATAGAGATTTACAATGGGGAAAGTTTCAAAACGCCATTGTATTACACACCATGCTACATGTGTTTTTGTTTGTGTATTTGCTAGCGTCATCTTTTTATGTGGCATAGGAAAATGCCTAGAATCAAAACCCTTTATTAATTGGGTAGTTAGTTAAATTTGGTCCTATATGTAATCAATTTAGATTATTTAATAGCATCATATTCGATTAATAAGTTCATTATTAATATGCTCCTTAATAGAACAATTTATTAGTTGCTCATTAGTAGCTATACATATATGTAAGCAAAACATAAACATCTTCACTTAATTATATAGTTGTGAATGAGAGCATCAAATCAAGTAAAGTTATCTTTATCTTTATTGTAAAACCTGAAATTTCCGATGCATGTTATAATAAGCACAAAAACCACTACCTTGTATTCAGGTAAAAAGAAGCCTTTTGGCATCAGAAAATGTAATAGTTACTAGTTAGGCAACTATGTATGAAAATGAAAGCTACAAGGGACCCATGCACTTTCGAAATGAGAGCAATGCACAAATTGAACATCTCAATCATAAACAAGGACATATCCATGAGCCAAGATTGAGTTTCCAAAAAGAAAGAATGGAACATGTTCCGTGTGACTAAGTGAGAGAATCTTTCCACATGTTTTACGAAACTCTTTTATACTTTTCTAGGAGATATGTGTGCACCCGTGTTTGAGAATCAAAGAAACATTACATTGCTTACAAATTGAGAAAGTTTATATGATCCAATTGCACCCAGATATGGAAACCGAATGGCAATTCATCAAGTGTCAAAAGATTGATCAATAATTTTGGGGAGGGGCGGGGATGCCTTCATTCAAAAACATAATACGTTTTAGAAACAAATGGTTAACAAGACACTTTGCCCTATTTCAAAGTTGTGTAAGGAAGTACCCATTATTTGATAGTTTCAAAATGTTTTAGTCAAGTTAATTGGTTCTTTGCCAAAAGGTACCTACGATGTTTTTAGGATATTATGCAAACAATGTAGTATAAAGATGATTAAGACGAACAACTCACTTTTTGAGTACACAAGATCTTTGTTGTAAAAATTTAAGTTTTAATCTTTGTTTACGAGGTAGACTTACTACACATCCCTTGTGATAGGCTTTATTGTCATTTAAATTAATCTCTCTCAAGTACTTCTAATGTTTGGCATGGGTTTGCGTTACCTTCCTAAGATGTCTATGACGATTTATTTATTGCATTCTCTTGCATTAACATATCATTAGAAATAGTTATAGGGATTCCCACAACTAGTGTTGATCTATGCCATGAGGTCCAAGTATCATGTTTGAAGCAATGATGCACACAAGATTCTCAATACAATTGCATTATCAAAATTCTCATCTTCTCTATTTTATGATAAAGCCATATTCTTTGACAACCTTATACAACCCACATGCTTAATAAAAGACACTATCTCTCTCTCTCTCTCTCTCTCTCTCTCTCTCTCTCTCTCTCTCTCTCTCTCTCTCTCTCTCTCTCTCTCTTATACTACACATGTTGCACCTAACTACAAAACCATATTCTTTGTGAAACGGGGAAATCGTACACATCGATACATGTTAGAGCCCATACCGTTATCTGCCATTCGAACCATTGCTTCCATGCGACTTAGCTCACATGCATTGCGATGTGAGACAAGGCGTTGGGGCACAAGTGATGAGAGTGGTTGGCTATGCACACTTTGCCCTAAACAAGTTCACGAGTCTTAGTATCATATTTTGATACAATGCTCTGCCTTTGATCATATTCGACCATGCTTTCCACATCTCTTCGACCGAGCCCAATCCTTGCATGAATTCCTCTCACAACCACAATGTGCACTCTTGATTGCAACATTCATTGGTAAAGTTCTTGAACATCGAGAGTCACTACTCAGTTTCGTGTTGCAATCATTGGTAAAGTTCTTGAACATCAAGAGTCACTACTCAGTTTCACACGTATCACGTGAAATGTAATATTTTTGGTCTCATAGGTCATATTTGACCTCCGAAGATGATAATATAATCTATCGATCTCTCTCTCTCTCACGCTATCTCACAATTACATAGTCAAGAACACTCTACTCTTACACAATGAACTACTTACATAAAGTTTTGCCCTAGTTACCTTTATACTTAGATAACTTAGGAATATTTACAAAGCCGGTTGGCCCAAGTAGGCGCAACCGAAACATATTTACATATGTATCCTTTTCCAGATGTCGATCCAGACACCAATCCGAACACCGATCCATTCTCTCTCTTTTCCTTCGGATCCTTCGGATCCTACAGATCCGACTCGTGCTCTCCTTCCCATCCGGAGGGACCTTGTTTCCCAACAACCGGAAATGGTCATTCAACTCAAAGGGTACATAAATGTCGATTGGGTCGGCTACAAGACCGACAAAAGATCGACCTCAGGATTTGCCTTCTCCCTCGGTAGTGGAGCTATCTCCTAAAGCAACAAAAGTAGCTGACAGTTGCACTGTTGACCGTAGAAGCCGAATATAGGGGCACCGTCATCGCAACATGTGAAGACATTTGACGAAAGAGAATATTGAAGGATCTTGGTGTTCCCATCAAGGATTCAATTCTCCTTTACTACGACAACATGATCAATATTCATTTGGCTTGAAACCCGGTGTTCCATGCGTGCACGAAGCATATCAAAGTGCATTTATCACTTCATCTAAGAGCACGTTCACGCTGGAGATGTCGACTTGCAGCACATTCAGCACAAACCTTCAGGTAGCCGACATCTTCACAAAAGCCTTAGGAGTCGACAAGCTCAGGCAATTCATGTTGAATCTTGGCCTAATGATAGCCACATTGTCGAGCTTGAGGGGGAGTACAACACAACAATAGAATAACAACCAATCGATCGATCAAAGCCAACCAAAGGAGTAGTCGAAGTAGCAGCTCAACCGACCAAGGGGGGTCGAAACACGAAGCTGAACTTAGTAGTTGAATGAGCAGACAAACAGATAAGCTAGTCAAACAAGAAGCACGAAGTAGTTGGACGAAGGAGAACATATATCAATCGACTAGTCAAAGCTGATCCAATCGACCATCCAGACACTGAGCCTAGGAATTTAGAAAGCCGAAACACGCCAAACAACAAGACGACTTTCCGGCGACCGGAAGTGTTGTGTTTGAAGGGGCGTGTTGAGAGCCAAACCCAACTTCTCCAATGGAATGACTTTCACATTAGCAATGGACACTCTAGATTCATGCTAGTTTTATAATTAGTAGAAAGGGCAGTTGCCCTAAGTTAGTTGGTATTTAAACCAACACTTTTGTAACCAAATTACTTGTTTGATGTATTTCTATATTGCTAATACAACTTCTTGTTCTCTGTCTCTCTCTCTATCTAGTTGTCTTACACACACACACACAATTCCTTTTGCTGCACAATATCACCTACACTCTCCATTTCTTTACAAAATGTAGTTCTAAAAATATTTACCATTAGTATGTTTCTTAATTTGTTGCATGTTCAATCGTTAGTCATAAAAAATTGCTCGACACTTGCGGAAACAATGCATCATATGTTGGTTGGGGTCATTGGCACGATGGATTTCCTCAGACAAAGTTTCTACGAGTAAAATACCGTTAGGAAGAGGGAATTGATTGAGCTTGTGTGTCTAATGGACAAAGAACTCTTGTATCTTTCTTGGATATTCAAAGGCATGTTTTGATTAACCTCCTTGATGCAAGTGAGCTTATAGATGTTGTGAGCACCATTTGGATGTTTTGGGTACAGTAATTCATGTGCATGTTGAAGAGGTTTGTTAGACAAAGATCACAACTAGAGGGATGTGATACCTCTATGAGCATTTGTCCACAATCATCGTGGGAGTGGCTTGGTATTTATAATCATTGACTTGGAAGTGCGGGTGTGAATCCTGCTTCTTGCAAAATTAAGGCCAATCTCAGGGGAATTTTCACCAAATGTTTAAATTTTCATGATGTTCCTCATTTTCATCCAAGTAGTATTAAGAACAAGATTTACAAACTCCTTAGAAATTTGGTTTAGCATAAAATCTCTAAGGTGACTGTTGTAATTGCTATATATTACAATAAATTTAAGAGAGAAGGTAATCAAAATAGAATAAGTTCTTTCTTTACAATAATTAGCCCTTTTACACATGATCAATTAGATTAAGATATGCGTATTGGGAGGATATCCCCAAGTTTCGTATGGAAACCTCAAGCCTAGGCCCTCAAATCCCCTAGAAACGTGAACCCAACAATGAGCTCTCTAGCTCTTTTAATAGCATTTTGGGGCTCCTTTGTCGTATAACAATATTTTAACGTGCATTGAACTTTAACTTTATCCTCATATAAATGTCTAATGCTAACAAACCTTGCGGAGTTTGAACCGTAACTTTGTTGTTTTGACAAATACCTCGTACCATTTGAGTTATCTTTTGTGGTTGTTTTAATTTCATCTCCTCTCTTCTTCTTATATGCCTCTTCATCCAAATCTAAAACTTTTGTAAACAGGGCTCTTAGACGTTTTTCTCCCTTGGCACACACCACATCATGTCAACACCATATTGTTAATGGTGGTCGTTAGTCAACGGAGGTCAACAATTGATAGCCGATCGTTTGTGGCTAAGACACACATTAAGTGGTGAGTAGAATGGATGCTTTGTTACTTACAATTTGTAGTTAATAACATTACACACAATGAACTAACTACGACATGGTTAATAGAGTTAACACAATATAGATGACCAAGAGTTTGATTCATTATAAGTATTTACAATGGCAATAAAGCGGTTATGGTTGACAATGGCCGATTAGGAGAAATGCTCTACTAATGACAAGTATAAGAGCAATGAGGCTCTGCTCGAAGGATAGGTTGAGAAAGGATTCTTAGAGAGTTACACATATACCCACAATTCTCAAGGCATAACCATTAACAAACATTAACTCTTTTTCTATTACATTTAATTCAGTTTTCAATTGAATCTTTCTTGCTTTTGTATTAACTACATATAAACCTACCAACTTATCCCAAGCTTCCTTGGGAGATTGAGCATATACATACATACATCTATATATATGAACCAACATCAAATCATTGATGTTGAGTGAAATCCAACGGAATATATTCCTTGCTCCATGATTCCGAACTTGATTTGTGCAAAGGGTTGGATTTGCGCTTTCACAACTCAGGCACTCATTCATGTTCTCCTTCAATGTATTTCCAATATCCTTTTCCCTCAAGGAAATTCATAATTTTTAACTTCCATGCTTGAGACCATTTGATTTGTACTGTCAATAGCCATATTTGTCATTTCTTCAATGGAAAAAATGGTATAAGATCTATTTGTTCCTCTTTGTCCTCTCTCGCACCGCTATTTAGCAATATCTTAAGCCAATGTAATGAGCAAATACTTCCAAATACATGTTCGAGGCACACAAATTCTTTATGCCATTTGATGGCATCTTACAATGGTGTGTCACAAGCTCTAATACCATGTTACACATGCTAACCTTACAAGCATGTTTTTTATTTCATGAACGACAATCTTGCAAACTTCGCAACCCAAAAAGTACGAGTACAATTCAAGAGTTAGTACGTATTCTAATGGATCATTTGCATAATTTTCTTACCATCGTGGATAGAGACTCAATGTGATCATGAGTGAAGGATGTACCCACTCATTTATTGTCATGCTTATTAATGAATGTAGAAACTCTTAGGTTTCATTTAGCAAAGTAACCATCCCATGATAATATTCAAGGCTTGAACCAAGATTTTGGAACATATACACTTCACATATATGTGAATGCTAAAACTAATGAGCAAGGGTGAATATTTCTGCAGTTTTTTAGAGTTTGTGTGGAATCAAGTCGAATGTGTTTTCGCAATATTTTTCTAGGCCGATGGCCACATAAAAAAACAAAGTATGATCATCGACTACGTGTTAAGTTGTTAACAATGTTAAACGCTCGGATAAAGGACACTCTCAACAATGTTAGGTTTGTTAAAAAATTGTGTGCGTGCATGCGAGTGTGTGTGTGTGAGCATGATATCTATCCATTGCAAACCCTAAAATCCAATAAAACCCTAAATGCACCGAACCCTTAAAATGCAAGTAAACCCTAAACGCACCCAAATCTCAAAATCCAATAAAACCTAAAACGCACCACACCCTAAAATCCAATCAACCCTAAACGCACCATGCCCTAAAATATCTAAGAAACCCTAAACGCACCATGCCCTAAAATATCTAAGAAACCCTAAACGCACCATGCCCTAAAATATCTAAGAAACCCTAAACGCACCATGCCCTAAAATATCTAAGAAACCCTAAACGCAAGAACAAGTCACCGGAGAAGGCGACACGTGGCACCCCCGCCGCCGACGTCGCTGACGTTTGCCGCAGCTGGCAACGAACCGGACGGACGTCAGCGGCTGACGTGTGCCGTCGTTTTCTCAGGTTCCCACGGCGCCGGCTGGCGGGAGCAGACGTCAGCGGCTGGCGTTTCCCGTCGTTTTCCCGACAGCTGGCGGAGGCGGGGGCGTCAGCGGCTGACGTGTCGTGTCGTCGCCGTCGGTTTTTTCCCGCGCTCGCCGGCTGCCTGCGTTTTCTCGGCCCCTTCTTCTTCTTGCGTTTTCTCGGCATTTCATATATAAACGCGCGCAAGCTCATCATTCGCCATCGCTCATAATCCTTCTCATCATCATTGCTAAACCCTAAACCCTTAATCCCCTCCCTGCGTTTTCTGCATTTCATACATAAACGAGCGCGAGCTCATCATTCGCCATAGCCATCGCTCATCATCATCATCATCATCATCATCATCATCATCATTCTCATCATCATCTCCATCTCCATCTTCATCATCATCAGCATCTCCATCATCATTCTCATCATCATCTCCATCTCCATCGCCATCGCCATCGCCATCAGAGCAGAGCTCTGCAGAAATCACCAAGAAAGAAAGCCAGAAAGAAAGAAAAGAGGCGATCGATCAGCACCAAGAAAGAGGAGTTTGGGGAATCAATCATTAATCTTTCTTCTGCTTGCGATGGCCCGCAGCTTCTCTGCTGCTGCTGCTGCTTCAACCTCTCCTACGCCCAAGTCATCATCATCATGTCTCCTGCTTCTGCAAGCGCTCACCATGATCAACTTCTTCATCATCATAATCTTGACAGCTGCCCCCTTCTCTGCTCCTGCTTCGGCCCGACCCATCATGGGGCGTGCATTGACAGCTATTGGCGATGGCGGTGACAACGCAGCAGCAACTACACCTGCTCCTGCTAGGTCAGCAGACGATGATGGATCGCAGCAGGAGTGGCCGACATATGTGTACGCCTTCGGTGACTCCACCACAGACAGCGGCAACAGCCCTGTGTCGGACCCCAAGCACAATAAAGTGGTGCTTGACCTACCGTACGGCCTCACCTGGTTCCACAGGGGCTCAGGCCGGCGATCCGACGGGAGGCTCATCCTGGATTACCTCTGCCTGCAGGCATTCGGCTATGGTGCCACCATGGAACTGCCCAAGCCACATCTGCTGGTGGTACAGGATTCATCATCATCATCTGTGCAATCAGCAGAGCCACAATCTGCACCCACATTTCCTGCAAGCAGCCAGAATTACGCAGTGGCGGGAGCTACGGCAGTCGATCCGGAGACCTTGGACAGAGAGGAAGGTCTGGAGGCATCCACACCTTACTCGCTGGATCGCCAGGCAGATTGGTTCGAGGCCGATGCAGCCTCCTGGTCTGCTCAGTCCGCGGGGGAGAGCATCTCTTCGGGAACCTCGGTCATCTACTTCGGGGAGACAGGCGGTAATGATCTTCACTTCGCCTTCCGAACTCACCTGCCCAAAGACAACATCCGGGAAGATCTCATTCCCATGATCATCTCCGCCATGACCCAACAGCTTGATCGCATCCTGTCCGTAGACCTCGGCCCCGCACCCATCACCCGCGTGGTAATCCAAGGCCAGTTCCCCATAGGCTGCCTCCCCGCATACATCCAGAAGGCATCATCGGAGCAGGATTCGGAGCTCGATGAATTGGGCTGCATTGCCTCTGTCAATGCCATCAGTGACATGCAGAATGGGCTCATCCGAAGCTCAGTCATCCCCGCCATTGCTGCCAAGCACCCCGACATAGCCATCGTGTTCCTCGACAGCTCGGCCGCGTACCGCCATGTCCTTGCCCATGCGCCCGACTTCGGCTTCAACTCCAGCCTCTACGATGAGCCATGCTACGACACGAGCAACCACACCGTGTGCTCCGACCCCTCGGCTTACATGAGCTGGGATGGTGTCCACTTGACCGATGCCCTGCACGGGGCTCTCACCCGCCTCTTCTTGCACGGCCTACCCGATGGCTCCAAGTCCTTCTCCGAACCCTTCCCAAGCTTTCTCACCACGCTCGCATTGAAGTCGACTGATGCATCCTCCCAAGGCAGCAGCCCTGCAGAGGCCAATGGTAGTTAGTTAGTTAGCTAGTTAATGTGCAACCTAGCTTCTTGGGTTGATTTTGTAGCTCATGTACCGCAGCTTTTACTTGCTAACTGCCTCATTACTTCATTCTTTTTTGAACTACTGATTGTATTATCTGGTTCAATGCGAAATCATAATCCGCTTCAATCTTTGCTTTTCTCTGCACTTGTGTTGGTCTTCTCTGTTATGCTCCATTTGTCTGTCCAAAAATAATCTTTGCAAAGATTCTGTATTCAATCTTAAAGACAGATCTGTGTGTGTGTGCAAAAAATGCTCCTAAATTTCTTGGTTGTTGAATTGGCTTAAAAATATATATGCTGTCTTTCACATCTGCAACTTCCCTCATGACTCTCTGTCATTAAAAGAGTGAGGTTCATTACAAGCAGAATTTATCATACATCTACTAGGTATGCTTTATCAAACTAACGAGCACAATCTCCTTTGAAAGGCACAAAAAAAAGGGAGCTATTTGAAAGTCACCCAATGAAAAACACTTCCGATGAACTTCATTGAAAATGTAGCTCTCAATCACAACACCATGGAGCAGCCAGCCAAGTCATGGTAGCTCACCAAATTCTGTTTCTAAGCTGAAAATATTTTCATGTCTAAAGAACATCCTAGCTTTCCCCTGTAGGGGGATATGTTCAAGAACATCTAGGCAATGTAGTTTTAAAATTTCCAAAGAAGCAATGTATCTAACTAATTTCATGAGCACTCACCCATGCCCTCCATCCTTCTTGTTAAATAAGTTGGATGAAGTCAGATTCTCTTGGAGACACAATTTGAAATTTGAATTGCTTTAGTGTGTGTTGTAATTCGAATGTGCAATGATTCCATATGTAGGAAACTTTGGGAGAATAAAATATCACAATTCACATAACAATGGTGAGATCCAATTTTTTGTGGATAATAGGCCTTCTGTGAATTTCAAAACAAGCTGTTATTATGCTTTGCATATATTATTCTGAAACATTGGTGCTATCTAATAACAAATTTTCAGACAAAACAATGCATGATGCCACTGTTTTCTATCGTTCAAATGAAATTTCACAACATATCCAACCACGCCAAAATGTCCTATCCAATCTCAATATACAAACTTGTATGTTTTAACTGTAACTTTTTCACTTTTCTGGTGAGTATGATATTGTCTTATTACCCATGTAAATCTCCTAAAAGCTCATGTGCCCTGATTCTTCATCAGTGATATTAATCTATCAGTTCAAGGTTTCCGTGTATACACAGAGAGACACAGAATATTCAGTTGGTTCCATAGACATGATGTCATTAAAAAAAGTCATATAGTTCAATAAAAAATTGTGCTGCTTACAAACAAAGCCCCTGAAGATTTGAGTGCAGGCTCTTAGTATCATAGCTCCAGAGAAATGCAATTTTACAACCAAAAAACTAACCAAATGAATGAAGAAAGATATCGCCATATTAAGTCTTGACAGGACGCACTACTTCTCAACTATTTGGACTTTTGACATAACAAAATGTTAGCAGAAAACCTCTCAATTAAATTACAACTCAACATCGTAGCAGACTCTCCTCTGTACGAAGCATCAAAATTGTGGCCAAAAAAAAATGTGGCTGGAACCTAGTCCTCTACAGGAAAGCTCCCATTTTTTAACACTATTCTATAGACTACACTTCCGTGCACATAGCAATCTAAAGGCGATGGGGGGAAGGGGGGGAACTGATACTCCATGATAAAACCAACTGCAAAGCAAGCTTGTTATTGAGACTGCAATGACACCAACGCAGAAGCAAGGGCCAGATCTAGCATGCTCTGCTGAATATGCCTCGAAATATTGACTATTCTAGTAATTGTTTCACTTGTTGCGAGGTCAGTACGGGGGGGGGGAACGATAATTCATGATAAAACCGATTGCAAAGCAGCTTGTTGTTGAGGCTGCAATGATGCCCATGCAGAAGCAAGGGCTGGACCTGGCATGTTCTGCTGAATATGCCTCAGAATATTGACTATTCTAGTAATTGTTTCACTTGTTGCGAGATCAGTACCACCGCTGATTACCTGTCAAAGAATACAAATAATTTAAGCTAATAAACTCTAGTTTACCAAGAAAACATGGGGAAACAATGGAAACTTAAGGGCATATTGGGGGGAACATAGAAACTCAGATATTTCAGTTTTTTGCTTAAATTTAATCTCAACAAAGAATATGTACCTCGGCAAATATGGCAATTATCTTCGGTAGGTTTTCATTATTTGGCCCCAAAAGTGCTGCATCAGACCTACATAAAAGTTCGAGCAACTTGTTTCAGCTCCTCGAGGGCTAAAGCAACAGTTGTTTCCTGAATTTATGATCTTTACACACCTTTCAATTAATGAGCACAATTGCCCATGGACAACTTTAGCTTCTACTAAATCTGACCGTATTGGCAAATAAGTCAACCATGCTGGAATAATCTGTAATATCATGAAAGAATATTTTTATCTCATATACTGAGAGCGTTCAAATGTCTACATTCAGACATTAAAGTTCAGATCACATATGCATGACCATGTTTCACTATATTATATACGTGTGTACCAAGGAACATACATGTGCCATCCTCTTTGAATGTTTTAAGTCTCAGCAGTGACCTGCTGATCATTTCCTTAGTATCGGTTTTTGTGAGTTTTTTACACCATCAGTAGTATAAAATATTGTTAAAAAGTGTTTGACTATGTTATGCATAACTTGCTGAGCCATATTACAAACCCAACACCTGCAGCTACATTCGAGAAACTTATACAGAACATGACACGAGCAAACTATAAAATGTTTAATGTCATACCTGTGCAGCATCAATGGCATCCCTATGAAACTCGCAGATTTTCCCGAGGGCTGAAACAGCATTATCAGTAGCCAATGCATTGTCTGTGTGGAACGCATCAGGATGACCAATTACAAGTTTAAGCTTTTCCAAGGCCTCTGCATTCCATACAGAGAAGACGTACCATATATAAGTAACATGATGACAGGTCCTTCTGGACAAATTATCATATAACAACAGCATTATAATTACCTCCTGCAATAGTCTTGAACTTAGCTCCACCAAACTCTGCACAAACTCCAATACCGTAGACAGCAGCCTGATAATAAAAATAGGAGAAAACAACATAGAGCCAGTTCAGTTCACATTTGTTCAATGGTCAATGGACCTTCAACATATAGTTACATTTAGCTACTATGTTCAGGAAAGTGGAGCCCTCAATCATTAAAATGAGAGCCATTTGAGCTTATCCAGTTGGAAATAGTTACAAAAGGGAAAAAAGTCCAACATAGAAAGTAAAACGTTTTCATTAAACTCCTAAAAAACTGTGGTATTTTTTCACAAATTCTTATTATGTCATGCATGAAAATTCCTCAGGTTAGCATATAGAAAGATTCCCTAACACTGAATTACTCACTTGACGAACATCATTCTTTGTATCTGTTGCTGCATCTAGAAGGTAAGGAAGGAAAGTGTCATAATACCTGTTACAATCCATAGAAAATGTTGGTTTGGTACACGGCACTCAAATTTGAACTGCAGGAAAACAGGAGAGCACTTACTTTATTGCCAATCCTTGGCACTGCTCGGCTATATCATCGAAGATGCAAATGGAAATTCTCCTCTCTTCAGCAGTGTGATCTCTTCCCTGGGCCGCAGAAGGAATAAGCATTACTCAAATTACTAATGGCTGGTTGCAACTACACATATGCATTACATGCACGCACACACATACACTCAAAATACAACAGACATGTGTGTGCATCTCTCTTAATGAGGTGCATTGTATAACTTTGTACATTATCATTGCAATTCCCTAGCAGCATAATCTAGTCAAGGAAAGATTGTTACCAGCATCGAAACAATGAAAGGCAGCAAGTCCTCCAACAAAGGAAGGAAGGCTCCTTTGAAGGTTTTCAAGAGAGTTCCAATGCATTCTCCAATCTACAGGTAAAGGTGGAATATAAATTTCTCACTTCATATATAAATGCCTGAAAGCTAAATACCTCAGAGTGACATAAGGAATTCTTCTTTAGCATGCCTGATCAAAAACCTCCTCCTCTTGCTCATTCTCTTCTTGGAGCAGTTCCCCTTCTTCAGCATCGAAATCTTCTGAATGGCTTCGTTCAAACCTTTCTTTTTTACGAGTGTCACTAGCCGTAAGCACCTGCTTGAATTCTTCAACCATTGTCTTCGCTTGCTCAGAGTCAGTGAGGGTTCCCACAGTCTGTCATCCAAACATCCATAATCATTCAGGTTTACGGAATGTAACAAGGTAGAATGATGAATATAAAGAATTGACCTGAATACACTCATTGAGAGACTCTAACATGTCTACCAGAACCTCGGTCTCAGGTTCCTACATAACATAAAAGTTTAAGGCATCGAGAAAAAAATACAGTTAATTTGACCTAAAAAAAGAACAAATAGCAACCCAGTCCCACATTAAGAGAAAAAAATACAAAACCATAAAGACCTTGTGCAAGGCCTCCACAAGAGCAGGAATAATAAAATCAGCCAGTTGCTTCAGATATGACTCATCACGACCTGCAGCTTGGCCATTCTCAATAGCAAGCTTTGCTGATCGCAATAGTTCCGGCATAGCTTGTGAAAAAAACAAATCAAATCTGTAAACGGGCCAAGAGAAAACATCTGCAACTAATTTTAAATGAAAAACGATACCTGAAACTGCAGCTTTACGAACTTCCTCGTGAAAATAGAATTTAAGCAAAGGCACTAGAACAGGTGCAACCTACACAGAAACTCAAGATTAATCATAAACATTGAGTAACAAAATAGAATATGAACAAACACACAAAATATTAGTCACTTGATCAATCCATGGATAGAATCCCTCCTTCAATTCATTCGCATAGCAACACAGCATGTTGCAAGCAGTGGCCTTCTCCTCGAGAAAGCTTGTCCGTATACCGATTCGTTTATCACCGATTGTTATAGTCTCCACACTGCAAGTAACAAATGTAGCTTCTCCATAAAACATCTCACATACATAAACCAACACCAAGTCAAATTGTTACCTAAAACAATAAGTTTTCTTGATAAAAATTACCTCCCATCATCTGATTCGATATCATCATCAGAAGCATCAGCATCAGCATCAGTGATGGTTACATCTGGTTTCAGTTGTGCAGAATGCAGAAGCGGAGGCATGACAATGCTCATGTAGGGGAGGAAATCCTGGCCCAGACATTTGCATAGTCGAGCCCATGCCTAGATAAAACCAAACCGGTCTCAATCCCAAAATGAGAACTCATAGAAAGCAATAGAAATGTCAAATCATGTTCCAAGATTAACATAAAATATTGCTTAGATCTCTTTAGAATCAGATGTACCTGAAGCAAATAACTTGTTGTTGGATCATCATCTTCGAGATGAGTCCCTTGAAGATTCATTAGCACTTCCATGATCTTCATGAAAAATAGAGTGTGAGCAAGGAAGTAAATGCATCTGACAGTGCGTGAAGCATAATGCACAATCGGCATAATTATAGAGAAAATCAAGACACCTGCTTAGCATCCTGTCCAAACTTTTCTTTGCCAACTGCCATTCCTACCAAACTGATGCACTCTATAGCTTTTGCCCTCAGCATTCTATTTGATTTGTCAGTGGCATTGACAAGAATGGCTTTCAAATATGGCATCACAGCATCGTAGTAAACTTGAAAGCTAGCCTGGATCACATAAAGTTAAATTACTGGTAAGCACAAATAATAACTGCTGGTTTTCCCATCTATTCTTGCTAATCTTTTTAGTGTTGAATAAAAACCTGTGAAGAATCAGCAACAGATGATAAGGCTGTTAAAGCTCCTTCTTGCAACATTCTTTTGCCACTCTAGATATAGAAAAGGACAAATCTTATGACCCCAACTTCTCAGCGTACATACAAATTTCCTCTAGAGTCTATACTAGATAAAAACTCACTTGCAACAACACAAGCAGCTTGCTCACAAGTCCATCAAGGTACGGGTTCAGCAATTCCGCAGTGCAACTCTCAGTGAAATTTAGGATCGCAGCAGCAGCATGGGCCTAAACAAAAAACATATTCAAAGCAAAAACCAAACCGTAACGTTTCGTTTCTATGATAATAAAGAATAATGCAAACTATACCACAGTGAGTACCTGTACTCTTGCATTTTGAAAGTCATCCAAGGCTCTAATTAAAGCAGGCAATACTTTTTGGTGGAATTTCTCTTGCAAATAAGGACCTAAATCAGTAGAGAGTTGACCGATCGCATTGATGGCTGCCCAACGCACCTTTGCATGGGGATCTTGGAAGGAATTCAATATCATATGAATTACAGGCTCCAAGTTCTTGGTCATGATCTGAGAACAATATTAATATCCTAAAACTAAGATTTATTCACCTGATATGAAATGAAACAAAATCAAACTAAACAATAAATTATTAACAAAACCTTTGAACATCCTTCCGCAATTTGTGCCAATGCAATCAATGCAGCATGACGCTTCTTCCAGTCTTGATCTGATATAAATGCAGGTAAGATTTCAGATGCTGTAGACAACACAGTGCTTCCACCCATAGAAATTGCCACTCGATCTAAGCATTCTTGGGCCATTTCATAGTTACTACTCTCTCCAGCATCTTCTTCTTCTTCTTCAGCACTATGCCACGCAGGTTCATCATCGATATCAGTCAGCATCTTCATTAAAATAGAAAATAGCTTTCCGATAAAGTGAGGCAACTTCCGCATCATCCCTGGAGCTCTTTCCCGAGCTTCTGTGAGTGTAACCATGAATTCCACTGCTAAATGTTGGGTACCCTCCTCTAAACCTTCTGTTTCTGCAATTTGTAGGATACTTCCAACTACATCCACTAATTGTTTCCTTAGAAATCGAGGCTCAGAACCTGCTATTTCAATAAGCATTTCAAGTGCCTCTTGTGCAGTAGCTTCTTCGTTCATCTCTAATGCTTGGGTTATTGTCTGCATCATTGATGGCAGAAGATCTTGAAAAACATTTCTATCATTGGCCTCCTCTAGGGTTTGGACAAAACTTGCAGTGGCACGTAATGCGGCAATTCTAACGTCATTGGGCATAGATGGTAATAAAGTCTGCTGAAATAAGCCATGCAGTATCGGAAGGTGGGGTTGTAACTGAGGCCCCATATACTGTGCCAATTGTCCGAATATGAGCAGAGCACTCACTTTCAACCTACTTGAGTTTGAATTCACACATTGGAATAAGAATGGCAATAACTCAACCCATGGTGCCTCCTCTGATAAATTAGCTGCCACCTCCGCAACCGTATCACAAAGCTTTTTCGATACACTATGGTTCTCCTCTTGCTGAACTGAAAACAAAAGTTGTTCCTTTATCAATGCCTGAGTTTGTATATTCAATTGCGACCACGATCCTAACTGTTTGCGGAGAAGTACGGCGGCCATGGATCGAACATCAGGAGATGAAGATGATCTCAGTGAGAAAACAAGTTTTAAAAGGAAAGTGTCTAAATGCCTCGCCCGGCATAGATTAAAGAGTTGTTCAGCTTCGCCTCGATCTTCATTTCGCGGGCTCATTAGCTGTGCAATAAGAGCTTCGAATGATGATGTATCAGAACCAAGAAGAGCATTAATCTGACCCTCCGTCACTGCCGAAAGATTGTTATTGGCGTCCATCTTTGTTTCTTGATTTTGATTGAAACTAGGCTATGATAAAGTACCCAACTCTTGGATTGTTTCTTCAATTACGTTACTATCAACTGCCCAAATTCTGAATTGCCTTCTTGGTCTTGAATCAAACCAGACTATCTTCCCACCTCTTGGATTGTTTCTTGATCTGATTAAGACTAGTCTATGATAAATAGCCCAAACTCTAGCTTGCTTTTTGATATGATTAAGATGAGACTATGATAAACTGCCCAAACTCTGGATTGTTTCTTGATTTGAACTCTGATTAAGACTAGGCTATGATAAACTGCTCATACTCTGGATTGCTTCTTGTTCTGAATAAAACCGGGCTACGAAAAACTGCCCAACTCTGTATTCGTGCACACAATGCAGATCAAGGGTCCACGTATTGTCAGCACAGTCACAAGAATCTCATTTCTAAGAATATCCTTCTGATCGATTTAATGTCGTTAACCAATACAAAGGTACACTAAGATTTATTGAAACAAGAAAAAAACATAGTGAACTATCCAATTAGGGTTTTGGCTGAAGTATGATGAAACTTAAGGTTTCTGAACGCAGGCATTTAAGGGTTTCATGCAAAGAAAAAAAAAAAAAAAAAGACGAAGATAAACGACGAGCATGTGCCGAGAGCTTAGAATACCTGTGGCCAATAATCGTGCTGGAAAGCTTGTGTTCAGAACGAGAGCGGTACTGATCCTGTTCAAAAGAAGAAGAAGAAGAAGAAGAAGAATCTTTCACTGCTTCTTTGAGCGAGTTGAAGGGCAGAGGAAATGCCTTCCAAAGCGCCTCCTCCTTCAGAGACAGAGACAGAGACAGAGACAGAGAAGACAGAGAGAGGGAGACAGAGCAGGCTTAGGCCGCAAACAGATATTGAAGAGAAACGCCCCACAATTAAGGGCACGTTCACACCAGAGATCATTCTTTTTTCTTTTTCTTTTTTTCTGTTTTTGGTTAAAATCACACAATTATATTAATTGCATGTAAAAAAAACCCACTATTACAACTCGGTAAGTCATCTTTACATATCTTACATAGAGAGATACATACTTATTCATATCATTACAAACCATAGTACGTAAAATTCGTGTTCGTCTAACATAACATTCGTTTTCCTGCGTTGGAAAACGAATGTGAATGTTATTCAATCATTCTTGTGTGTTTTTTTCCCATTTTTTTAATGTTTTTTTCTATTTTTTAGGCTTATTTACCTCATAACAAATAGTTAATCCAAAAGTATGGTATTTATCATTCTTTGAGGGTGTTTTTCTTACGCGAATGTGAATGCACGTATGGTACGTATGGTTCATACTATGTTACAAACCATGCATATGTCTCTCAACATCTCATAACCTTTCTTATCAGACCAAATGACGAATGCGATGCCCAACTAACTTACATACTTGTCTCTCTTCATGATTGAATATACTTGACATCTCCAACGATGAAAATTTGCCATAAAAGGAACCCTTTCAATCTCAACACATAACGGTGTACTCCCCTTTGTTCATCAAATATAAACGCATTTCACATATGCCAAATACATAAACCAAAGCCCATAATACCTCAATATAATCCAAAATAATCTGAAAACAAGGTGAAAGACCTCCTAATTCCACTCGTGCAAAAACCCATTTGAAATGAGATTTTATCACTCCTGTCAAGGACATCCATATTGCATTCATAAATCTCCAAACCATCTTTGTAACAGGACATGAAATAAATCGATGTCGACCGTTGCTCTACTTCCATCGTACAAAAGAAACATAAGCCACTAGCTATTTTTCTTTTGCATAAAGCATCACCCAATGGTAATCCACCAACTATAACCCTCCAAATAAACACCTTGGCTCTAAATGACAAATGTGAACACCAACCCTTTTGGAGTACATTTGTCCACCAAATTGTTGGCCTATGAAAAGACCATACCTTAATTACCCTTTTTTCTAACCACATATGTTTCCCAATAATTGTATGATAAACCGCATTTGTTGAAACTATACTTAAGTTGTTCCCCCCTACAAATCTCCAATCAAGATATAGAGAATCTTCATTTAAGTGTGGCACACGCCCTTGCAACATTGATAATCCCAATAATGTATCCCAAATGTGTCGATAATTGCGTGGAATTCCAAATGTTGACCTAGCAGTACAAAAAGCCATCAACCCTCTTTGAGAAGACAAAATTGCATCTTTTAGTGATACCAATCCTAATCAAGCCATTCGATTAAATTGATGTTGCAAAGATTGTTTACTTTCCCAATCCAACAACCTTGATCAATAACCCAAGACATTGAACACTTCACTTGCCTTTTGGAATTGACTACATTCCACCAATGTGTTTCTACTCTTACTTTTCCAAACTTGATGCCAATTTTCTCAATAAAGAAAATCACCATTTCTATCCATGGTTGTGTGTTTGCAAATGGGAGCAAGAGTAGCTGAGATGTAGCGGAAGGACTATGTGTGTGTGTGTGTGTGTGTGTGTACGTAAGGCAAAACACAGAGAGAGAGCGAGAGAGAGCTTTAGACGGAGATAAAAGACTGTATATTACATTAACCAAAATACTTCCAACAATAACTAAGTTACAATGGGTTAGTTTAAATATCAACTAAACTAGGGCAAATGCCATTTCTACTATTTACAAAACTAGCATGGTATGGCCATAAGCTAGTGTGAAACCTATTACTATGGGAAGTTGAGTTCGACTCTCAACACGCCCCTTTGAACACATCTTCCGTCTATCGAAAAGTTGTTTCGGTTCGGTCTTCAAAATCCGGCTTCTAGTGTTCGTAATCCTCGAACTGGATTTTTCGGCTTTTCGGCTTTGTGCTCTGTTCAATTAACTACGTGTTGCATGTTGCATACTCGATCAATTGCGTATAGTGTATGTGTCGCTCGCAGCACTCCCCCTCAAGCTCGGCAATGTGGATGTCGTGAGACCAAGATCCGATGTGAATTGCCCAAGCTTGTCAACTCCTAAGGCCTTCCTAAAAATATCAACAACTTGGAGGTGTGTACTGATATGTAGTAGATCAAATTTTCTGGTCTGTACACGCTCGTGGATGAAGTGGTAGTGTACTTCGATATGCTTAGTACGCGCGTGAAATATGGGGTTTCGCGCCAAGTAGATGTTGCTCATGTTGTCGCAATATAGGCGAATAATAGGATATTTGATGGGTACGCCCAGATCCTTCAAAATACGCTTGAGCCATACGGCTTCGCATGCGGCGACTGCCGCGCCCCTGTATTTGGCTTCTGTGCTCGACAATGCGACTATCGGCTGCTTCTTACTGCTCCAGGAGATCGCTCCGCTACCAAGGGAGAAGACGAATCTAGATGTAGATCGTCTATCCGCTTTGTATCCTGCCCAGTCCGCGTTTGTGTATCCTTCGAGTTGAATGGTCGTATTTGACTAATACATAATGTCGTAATCCATCGTCGTACTAACATATCAGAGTATCCTCTTAGCAAAATCGAGATGAAAGTTTCGCGGATTCTGCATGAATTGACTAAGTAGGCCGACCGAATAACTGAGGTCGGGTCACGTAATGGTGAGATAGATTAAGCTGTCGATCAGTTGCTGATACTAAGTTGACTCGCATTCGGTTGTGCCGGAATCGACATCAATCTTGAGATTACAATCGAGAGGGGTAGACACAGGTTTGCACTCGGTCATTCCAAACTTGTACAGAAGGTTGAGAATGTACTGCCGTTGAGAAATCATTATTCTGACTGGTGTCTGAATTACGTCAATGCCAAGGAAGTAATGGAGCTCGTGTAGGTCTTTCATTTCGAATCTGCCGAAGAGAAGTGATTTGACCTTGTTAATCTCGGCGAGATCCTTTCCTTCGATGACCAAATCATCCACATAAAGGATGATGACAATCGGGCTATCTGACTCGTTTCGGATGTATAGAGAAGTATCGGATTTTGACATTCGAAATCCGATCTGATGAAGATATTGCGTGATCTTCGAGTGCCACGCACATGGTGCTTGTTTGAGGCCGTAGAGAGGCTTCTTGAGTCAACACACGACGTTCGAATGATTCCACAATTCAAAACCGGGTGGTTGGATCATGTACACCTCCTCTTCCAATTCACCTTGAAGAAAGGCGTTCTTGACGTCCATCTAGTGGAGGCGCCACCCTTTTGCTGCTGCGATTGCAATTACGGTCCGCACAGTTGTCATCTTTGCCACCGGGGCAAAGGTCTCTTCGTAGTCTACGTCGCGCATTTGCGTGTATCCTTTTGCAACGAGTTGTGCTTTAAAATGATTTACGGAGCCGTCGGCATTGTGTTTCACTTTGGGAATCCATCGACAGCCAATCGCTTTCTTGTGCGGCGTGTGAGGGACGAGATCCCATGTCTTGTTTTTGCATAACGCTTCCATTTCCTCATTCATCACATCGACCCATTGCGGATCCTTTACGGCTTCGGAAAGCGTCTCCGGCTCCCATACTAACGCTACGTTCATCACGAAAGTGTAATGGTACGCCATATAATTGTTGTAGCCGAAACAACTTACAGGGTTTTTTTCACGGGTCGATCGGCGGAGTTTCTCGTTTGTGGATACTAAGGCTTTCTTCGCTCCATCTGTCCGGATGATTGGGATGTCCAGGCCTTCGAACTCACTGTCGCGGGAGTGAGTCGACGCGTTGTCGATTGGATCTTCGTATTCAGACATCTTGGCCTTCCCTTTGTCAAGTTTCGGACTCGGTCGAAATGTGCTTTGGTCACTCGGGGGCTCCCATGGTCCACTAAGTCGTGTCGTAATCGGGCTTTCGTTGAACATGTGTGTGAGCCGATCTTCATCTTCTATCTCCATTTCGGCGGATTCCGGGTTGAGCAGAGTCAGAGTCGAAGTTGTTTATGGTGCGTACTAGGATGCGAACTCGTCGAAGACTACGTCTCGACTTGTTCGAGCTTTTCGGGTAGATGGGTTGTAGCATTTGTACCCCTTTTGTTCGAGTGAGTATCCTATGAGGATACATTTCTCCGACTTCGGGTCAAGCTTTTATCGTGTATCGTCGGGAATATGTACGTAGGCGATAGAGCCGAAATTGCGGACATGTGATAAGTCTGGCTTCTTTCCAAAGAACTTCTCAAGAGGAGTTACGTCGTGTACTCCCGAGGTTGTGCACCTATTCATGAGGTATACGGCCATGTTTGCCGCTTCTGCCCAATATGATTTTGGTAGGTTCTTCTCATTCATCATAGCCTATGCGGCTTCTACTATGTGCCAGTTTTTATGCTCAGCTACGCCATTCTACTGAGGTGTGTGATGGCATGAGAATTCTCGTCGGATTCCTTCCTTTCAGAGATACGTCGTAAACTCATTTGAAAAGTATTCTTTGCCTCCATCCGATCGAAGGCAAAGTAAGTGCCGACCCGTAGTTTTTTCGACTTCGGCCTTGAACCTTTGGAAGTGTCCGAACACTTCGTTATTCTATCTCATCGGGTAGATCCAAGTATGCTTGGAGAAGTCGTCGATGAACGTGACGTAATATCGGCATCCGTTGAGTGTGCTTATCTGGGCCGGTCTCCATACATCTAAATGTACGACATCCAAGATCCCTTTGCTCACATTCTGCTCTTTCGAGAATGGATGTCGGCGTTGCTTTCTGAATTGGCACGCTCCGCATACGCCCATAATCTCCTTCACAGTAAAGTTCGGGAGTTCGATTATGACTCCTTTCAATTGCATGTTCTGAAGCTTTTGAAGATTGATGTGACCAATTCTCTTGTGCCACAAGTTTAGGTCGGTTTCGACTTTGAGGTCCTTTGCAAACATGGCTGATTTTACCTCGTTCGATTCGAGGACAAACATACAGCCGTGAGCTACAACTTGATCTCCTCTTTCAATAAAGCACCCATCATTGTTGAATCGTACCTGCATTCCTTGTTCGACAATCTGGCCGACCAAGACCAGGTTTTTCGTGATGGTAGTAGGGACATGCAATACATTCTTGAGATAGGTTTGTTTGCCATTGTTTCCGAATGGGACATTCCCAATATGTTATATTGGATGAGTCGTGTCATCGCCTGTCTCGACATATCCGGGTTGTTCGGGTTTTCATAATTCCCGAAACCAATTTTCATGAGACGTCATGTAGTTGGATGCTCCCCAATCAATAAACCATACGTTATTTGAGGCGGAGGCACTAGTTGAGGCCTGTGCTGACATCGAGTGTGCTTTGTGCCTCATTACGAACATTCCGCCACGGCCGTCGTAGTCGGAATTCATGGCATAATTTGTAAACATTCCATTACAATCGTCGTAGTCGGAATTCGATGCGTAGTTCGTGAGCTGTCGGATAGTTGAAGCCGAGTCTCGTACCTTTTTCGGGCACTCCTCTTCATAGTGGTCGTGTTTTCCACAATACCCGCATTCAAGCGGGGTATTACGATTGCTTGGTCTAGCATGATGACTCCCCCTTCTACTGAACTCTCTGGGACCATTCATGTCCGCTTGCCATTGGTGGGAGTTACGCTCTTGCGTCTGCCGACCATTACGACCTTGTTTGAATCAACCTCTATTTCCACGGCCGAAATTTCTTCTATCATCCGATTGGGAGTAGAGCATATGACCCTCTAGTGCGTTGCTCCTTTGTCGGGCGTTGTCGTGAAGATTTTCGTCCATAGGCGGAAACCGGGGCGGAAAGGGCAAGTCAGTGGTGTGCAACATGTGCACACGTATACTAGGAAATGGTGTATAGAAATAAGAGGGGAAATTTTATCCCACATTATAAGGTCCCTCCCTCCTTGGGCTATAAAAGGAAGGGAGGGGTCATGAAAGGTATACCACTTAGTGTAGAGTTCTTACCGTTTAGGGTTTCCTTATTCATCCTCGGTTAGGGTTTCCTCATAGTTGTTTGGTGCGGTTCATGCGGCCACCATTGTTGTAATCATTCGCTTGTTTTTAATATATCTTGTTGTGGATCTTGCTTCCATCTATTTTGGTCTATGCTTATGTGCTACTCTTCATCTTCTCATCCGGTGTTAAGCTTCCATTTCTCATATCTTATTCTTTCTCCTCTACTCCCTAGTCCAAGACCCCCGTGGTCCCGCCCTTCTACACACACACGTGTAACAACGCGACATCTTTGGTGAACCCGACGTGAAGGGCGGCAAGGGAGCATGGAGATGGAAGAAGACTTCGACTTCGACGAGATGATGGCAAAGATCGTGATGGAAGCCGGACGGAAGATGGTGAAGCAAGATGCGGCTCAACAAGCCATCGAAAGGGTGGTCGATCGAGTCGGCTGGTTCAATGGGAATGAGGTCCCAAAATTTTTGGGAGCCTACAAGGCCGAGATGGCGAAAGGGGGCGTGGACGAGGCGATGCGGCTAGAGTATTTTCCTCGAGTGGCGGCCGCAGCGGTGCACAAGGAGGTCAAGGAGCTATGAGAAGCTCACGAGGCGTGGGTGTCCTTGGAGGGAGCCCTATTGGAAGCGTACGAATACGCGAAACCAGAGTGGGTATGCCGGCAACCCGATGGGGAGTGGTCGGCAACAATGTGGCCCACGAGTGGTAGAGAAGAGAGGGCGATGAGCGGCTACGCAGTACCGTCGGAAGAGAGCTCAACGTAAAACGGTTCGAAGGAGCTCGACCTAGAAGCGCTAATATGGGAGGCATGCGAGCTTGTGAAGGGGAAAATCGAAGCCGAAGAAGGGCTTATTATGGAGTCGGGCTGGAGGCGATCGGAGGATGCGGAGGAAGAAGCCTCCCTAAGCGTAGAAGACGGGGGGGGGGGGGGCCTATACGGAGGCCGGAAGAGCGTACGACGACGACATGGGAGAGGGTGCGGAGCAAGCGACCCTCTTGCCTTGCGGTGAAGGGACGGCCATGGAGGCTTGTGACTACGGATTCGAGACATGGCGGCCCGAAACATCGAGTGGGGAGGAGACAAGCGGCGGTGTTGGGTCCTTACCCACACCGATTCTAGAGACTCCAGCATCCGGCATCCGGCCCGAGAGTCGGTGTGAGACCTAGAGTGATGAACGGTGGCGACGGCAAGGCAGGCAACCAAGACGACGGCAAGGAGATCGAGGAAGAGGAGGCGGCAAGCGTAATCGAGGCTTCCACGATCGGAGACGGGGTAGCCACGAACAACGACGTCCGGATAGAGGTGGCTACGGACATAACGAGCGGCGGTGCCGCGACCTTACACACACCGGTGTCGTAGTGTATTTTGTACACTACGTGAAAAACGTATATAGTATTAGATTCAATAAAAAAAATGAAGAAATAGAAGAAAATAGCAAAATAAATGGAACATGCATAGGGCAAGATTCGAACCTTGCACCTCCATGTTAATAATGTAATGTCTTACCATTACACTAGCATTTCATTAGTGTTAAAGCATAGATGTCCCACATAGAAAGGTAAATTCACGCTAGGATAAACATTAGAAAAACGTATAACAAAAGAAAAAGCTACACATACACATCTAGCGTGCATGATAAAAAACGCACAAGTTAGAAAAAGCATGATCACTTTAGATAAAGCATATAGTCTATCTATAGGAAAAGCATGGGGTCTATAGTTAGAGAAAAAGCATGGATTACTATACTAAGACTTCCTCATCACTACATAAGGATGGGAAGCACAATGTAATTGTGTGTGAAAAATATTTGGAAACTGGATATGTTTCTAAAAAACACCAATTAATAAACTATACTCGTGGGATTCACGAGAATTCTATATCATTCTCTTTCAACCGAAGTTTATATTCTTATATTCATATTGATTAATCTAATACAATACACTCGTGGGATTCACGAGTTTGCTATAACTCTTTCTTACAACATATTTATATTCTTATTAGCCTTAAAACTCTCCTCTTCCTAGTCCAAAACCCCAGCGGTTCCCACCCGACTCACGCAACGATCCGGAGCCGAAAGGCACGACACAGTTGGTGAACCCGACGTGAAGGCGGGTGGCAAGGAGATGGAGAATCAACAAGAGGCGATGAACATGATGATGATGATGTTCGAGAGAATGCTACAAGAACAACGCGAGATGTCGGAGATCACGACAGTAGTACAACGGCTCGTGCAACAGAACGGGCAATTCGATGGAAAGGACGTGTCACGCTATCTACGTGACTACAAAATGGAGATGTTGCGATATGGTATCTCAGAAAGATTGCAAGTGTTATCTTTCAACCGGGTGGCTACGGATGAGCTTCAAGAGAGAATCCACGAGATACAACAACAAAGCCCGATGTGGGAGTCCTTTGAAGAAGCTATACGAGACACATATGACTATCTAAGACCGAAGCGGACGAGGACATGGTCCACGAACGGCGGTCAACAGTGGGTGAAAAGCGGCCACCGACTACCACCGAAGGAGAGCTTGATGCGGAAGGGTTCGGAGATGCATGAAAAGTCGCAAGTCGACATTGAAGGGGAGCTTAAAACCGAACCAAAGTCGAGGCCAACAAAGGACGAGGAGGAGGAAGATCGAGGACGAAAGGGTATCCCCACACCGGTTCCAGAGACTTCGGCGGCTGTGCCCGTGCACCAACGTGAGACCGGAGAGACGGAATGTGTCGGTGGAAAAGTGGAGGACCGGAAGGGCAACGAGGAAGACAAAGTAAATGAGCACGAACGAAGGGATTCCTTCACCATTGTTTCGGAGACTTCGGTACTAGAGCCCGGGTGTCGACATAACACCGAAGATAAGGAAAGTGGTGGCAACGAAACGAAGGTCGAAGCCGATGCATACGAAGGAGAGATAGCCAAGGAGAACATGGCTATGGGTGAAACAACGGAAGATGATAATACCGAGGATTCCTACCCACTAATTCTAGAGACTTCGGCGGTTGTGTCCGAGAACCAACGTGAGACCGGAGAGACGGGAGGTGGCAACAAGGAAGGTAAAGTCGGAAGCCGGTTCGGATGGAAGATGATCCGTCTGAAATTCCGATGTAAACAAAAGCATGACAACGCGAAGGTCGGGTCTACGATGGGAGAAGCATGTAATACGGAGCACGCACTACGGCACCAAAAGAAGCACGTGCTACGGCGTAAAGAGAAGCACACGCTACGGCGCAAAAAGAAGCACGTGCTACGGTGCAAAAATAAGTATGCACTACGGGGTAATACGGCGCATGCACTACGATGGAATACGAAGCATGCGCTACGGCCTAATACGACGCATGCGCAACATCGAGAAATAAAGCATGCATTAAAGCCGCACAAGGACCTAACAGCGAGCGCGTATTCGGAGGTCGACATCGACGCGTGGGTAGAACCTACGGAAGACAAGCGCGGAGTGGAGAGAGACAACACACCGAGATGCTCAAGAGTACCACAAGGGACCATGACAACCACTCATGGCAATGCAAAGAATGAACAAAGAATATGGTGGATCGGATGGCGACAATGGTTCGGGTGGAAAGAATGGGTCTACTCAAAATGGAGAGACAAAGTTGACATAGCGGGACAAACGGAGGATGAAGGGGAGACAACGAGCATCGGCAACTTCGGCACATACTGGAGGATGTGCGGGTTCGGAGGGGGCGAGTGTCGTAGTGTATTTCGTACACTACGTGAAAAAGTAAAAATAATATAACCGATTTAATTACATATAAATAAATAAAATAAGAATATTAAGATATTTATCACCAATAAATAAAATAAGAATATCAAGATATTTATCACGTGCATAGGGCAAGATTTGAACCTTGTACCTCCACGTAGCTAAACTTCAACTTTACCATTATGCTACCTTATCTTTAGTGTTCTATAAATAGATTTAATAACTATAAGTGCTTTATTTGCGCCTACCTTTATTAAAAGGTAAATCATGTATTTTTAGAGTGCGTGAATATTTTTATAGAAAAACGCAAGCGACTAAAAAGTGACTCATGCACATCTAGCGTGCATGAGCACTATATTTAGCAAATAAAAGCAAGGATTAAAAAAGCATGTAGCTATGCTTAGTCTCTCCCATCACTACATAAGGATGGGGAGCACAATGTAATAGGTGTGTGAAATATTTGGGAAATTGGATATATTTCCTAAAACACCAATTAACAAACTATACTCGTGGGATTCACGAGATTTCTATATCATTCTCTTTCAACCGAAGTTTATATTCTTATATTCATATTGATTAATCTAATACAATACACTCGTGGGATTCACGTCGGGTTCACCAACTGTGTCGTGCCTTTCGGCTCCGGATCGTTGCGTGAGTCGGGTGGGAACCGCCGAGGTTTTGGACTAGGAGGAGGAAGAATTTGAGGCTAATCTAGTTATGAATATGAATAGATTATAAGAAAGAGATATAGAAACTTGTGAATCCCACAAGTATAATTGTTTTAGTTTATCTAAATCGTAGTAATAAATTGAAATAATTTAGAATAGATTAGAGTAGATTGAGAAAAGAGATCAAACCTTGTGAATCCCACAAGTATTACATTAATCAATATTTATGTAAGAATATGAATTTAGATTGAAAGAGATAGATTATCTTAAACTTCGTGAATCCCACGAGTATATTTTATTGATTGTTGGTGTTTTAGGAAATATATCCAATTTCCCAAATATTTCACACCCTATTACATTGTGCTCCCCATCCTTATGTAGTGATGGGAGAGACTAAGCATAGCTACATGCTTTTTTTCTAATATGTTCATGCACACTAAATATGCATGTGATGCTTTTCTAATCCTTGCTTTTATTTGCTAACGAGATTTCTATATCATTCTCTTTCAACCGAAGTTTATATTCTTATATTCATATTGATTAATCTAATACAATACACTCGTGGGATTCACGTCGGGTTCACCAACTGTGTCGTGCCTTTCGGCTCCGGATCGTTGCGTGAGTCGGGTGGGAACCGCCGAGGTTTTGGACTAGGAGGAGGAAGAATTTGAGGCTAATCTAGTTATGAATATGAATAGATTATAAGAAAGAGATATAGAAACTTGTGAATCCCACAAGTATAATTGTTTTAGTTTATCTAAATCGTAGTAATAAATTGAAATAATTTAGAATAGATTAGAGTAGATTGAGAAAAGAGATCAAACCTTGTGAATCCCACAAGTATTACATTAATCAATATTTATGTAAGAATATGAATTTAACTTCGTGAATCCCACGAGTATATTTTATTGATTGTTGGTGTTTTAGGAAATATATCCAATTTCCCAAATATTTCACACCCTATTACATTGTGCTCCCCATCCTTATGTAGTGATGGGAGAGACTAAGCATAGCTACATGCTTTTTTTCTAATATGTTCATGCACACTAAATATGCATGTGATGCTTTTCTAATCCTTGCTTTTATTTGCTAAATATAGTGCTCATGCACGCTAGATGTGCATGAGTCACTTTTTAGTCGCTTGCGTTTTTCTATAAAAATATTCACGCACTCTAAAAATACATGATTTACCTTTTAATAAAGGTAGGCGCAAATAAAGCACTTATAGTTATTAAATCTATTTATAGAACACTAAAGATAAGGTAGCATAATGGTAAAGTTGAAGTTTAGCTACGTGGAGGTACAAGGTTCAAATCTTGCCCTATGCACGTGATAAATATCTTGATATTCTTATTTTATTTATTGGTGATAAATATCTTAATATTCTTATTTTATTTATTTATATGTAATTAAATCGGTTATATTATTTTTACTTTGTCCTAGAGGCTCCTACGGTCAGCCTGAGTGCCGGCGTGAGTCCTAGAGCTATGGGTGGTGGCGATAGCAAGGTGGGCAACTGAGACGATGACATGGAAGAGACAGCGGCAAGCGTAATCGAGGCTTGCGCGATCGGAGGTGGGGTAGCCGCGGACAACGACGTCCGGACGGAGGCGGCTACGGACACAACGAGTGGTGGTGCCGGGTCCTTACCCACATCGATCCTAGAGGCTCCGGCGGTCGGCCCGAGTGCCAACGTGAGTCCTAGAGCGACGTGCGATGGCGACGACAAGGCGGGCAACCGAGACCAAGACGACGACGAGGAGAACGAGGAAGAGATAGCCACGGACCACGGTGTTCGAACGAAGGTGGCTATGAACATGACATCGGCGAGTAACGGTATTGGGACTTTTCCCACACCTATTTTAGAGACTTCGGCGGTCGGCCCCAAGAGCCCACGTGAGACCGGAGAGACGGAAGGTGGCAGCGGCAAAGCGGACGATCAAAACGACAAAGAGGAAGGTCATAGCGGACAAAAGCAAGACCCCTCGACACCGGGGCCGGATACTTCGGTTGTTGCGCTCGAATGCCAACGTAAGACCGGAGAGAAGGACGGTGGCCGTGAGGAGGCATGGCCCGGAGCGAACATGTGCGAAGATGAGGATGCGAGGCCCAGAACGGGCATATACAAGAGGACCGACGGAGAGGTCGGGAGCGGCAAAGAGGAGAGAGTCATGGACCGACTCGACCGGAAGACGAAGCGAAGAAGAGTGAAGCGGGGGCCAGTCAACCGGGCCCAAACCGAAAGAAGCCGGCAAGACCGGGATTGTTTGATCGACTCCTTACTGGCCGATTACGGTTACGATGGAAACCGATGAGAGTGAGAAGGAGGCTAATTGGGCACAACCAATACGGATCGGTGAGAGGCCGAGAGCAAGGGGGACCCTCCTCGCCTATTCTAGAGACTTCGGCGGTTGCGGGTCAACATAAGACCGGAGAGACGACGGGTGGCGGCGAGGAGTCGGAGATAGGAACGGACGAGGCTACCAGAACGGGTACTCGGTGCGTGAAGACGGACGAGCACAGCCAAGACGCCAAGCCGGGGTCGGGAAGGGCTGTCGAGAAGCAAGCTCAACATGGTATGCGATGCTTATTGGGAAATAAGCTATAGTAGTTATTTAGCTACTTGTGAACATAAAGGAGAAACAACTAATTAGCTACTGACAGCTATTTAGCGACTGACAGCTATTTAGCTACTGATAGCTATTTAGCGACTGATAGCTAATTAGCTGCATACGTAAGTAACTTATTACTTAGGTAGAAAGTAAGAGAGTAAGAAAGAAGAAGAAGAAGATATACAGGAAGTAGAACTCTGAGAGAGAGATAGTGAGTATAGAGAAAAAGAACTCAGAGAGTGAGAGCAAGAGAGAGAAACAAACGAGAGCAAGTAGAGCTCTGCGCATAATGAAATAGAAGAAGTTTTGGCTGCTACAGAGGTAAGTCTCCTTCCCCCTTCCCTTCTGTGTTTGAGCACTAAACGATCTAGCACACCACGATCCGCCGCGCACATAAGAAGAGCTCGAGTGCCTTCTTCACGTTTTATTAACATGGTATCAGAGCGGAGTTGCTCATAAAGAAGAGTACAAAAGTGCATAGATCTGAGAAAGGTATTTCTCTGTTTGCTGATCTGAATTAGAAAGTTACTTGTTGAAGTAATCGTAGCAGAAACCCTTGTTTGGAAGAGATAATGGCTGCAGAGAATGCGGGCCAAATAGTTACAGAGAAACTAGATAAAAACAATTTCCCGGCGTGGAAATTTAGAATGACAAATTTCCTAATGGGGAAAGGATACTGGGATTACATTGAAGGAGACCTAGAAGAGGCTCCGGAGATCCCAGAAGAAAATGCCACAGCAGCACAGATTAAAGCATTCAAAGATTGGAATCAAGGGGCAAGGAAGGTAATGCATTGGCTCTCACTTAGCATCTCAGATTCGATGCTTGGGCACATACAGGATGCTATGCTCCCAAAAGAAGCTTGGGACAGTTTGGTAAAACTGTTTGCAGTAAACACAAAAGCTAGAAAGCTACAGTTGAAGACTGAGCTAAATACCTTAGAAAAAGGTAAGATGTCAATAAATGAGTATGCCTTGAAAATAAAGAGCATATGTGAATCACTTGCTTCTATCAATGTAAAGATAGAAGATGATGATAAGGTAGAAATATGCTTGAGAGGCTTGGGACCTCAATACAAAAGCTTTAAAACCTCTATGCTTACAAGGGATAGTATCCCAAGTTTCTCAGATCTGGTTTCAATGCTTGTAGTAGAAGAAAGGAATCTGATGGATGATGTAAATAAAGGAAATCTTGAGAATGAGGGGCAAGCCCTATATAATAGTGCTGGAAGAGGCCGAGGAAGAGGCCATGGAAGATTTGGCTCAGCAAGAACCAACAATAATGGTTATCAAGGAAGAGGACAACAAACCATTAGAGGAAGAAACAACAACAGAGGCAGGGGGAGCAACCAAGGTAGAGGTAAGCAAACATATGTAAATGATGATGGCTGTTGGTATTGTGGAAAACCAGGCCACACACAAGCTGAATGTTACAAGAAGCAAAATGATGAGAAAAGAGGAAAGAGTCAGCAGAATAACTATGCCCAAACTAGTGAAGATTGTGAAAAAGATGGTGCATTTGTGGTACAACATGAGATAGCAGCAGTGGCTGAAAGCTCACAGAAATGTAATGAAGAGTTTACATGGTATGTAGACTCGGGGGCATCTAACCATATGACTGGACATGCAAACTGGTTTGAAAGGTTGAGAGAACCAGAGATTCCTGGCTATGTACAGACGGGTGATAATAGTACTCACCAAATAGAACATGTTGGAGATATTCCATTGTGGGAAGAAAAAGGAAAGACTAAGTATATGTTGAATGTAATGCATGTTCCAAATCTTGCTAAGAATCTGATTTCTGTTGGACAGATAGTAGAGCAAGGTATGCAAGTAAAGTTTAAGCAAAGTGGATGCTATATAGAAAAGAATGGGAAGCTCATTGCAAAAGGAAAACGACAAGGAAGAATGTTTATTTTGGATGTTGACATGCCTAGACAGATTTCAGCTATGTTTGCAAATGGAATGAGTGTAGTCTCAGATGTGGAAATGTGGCATAAAAGGATTGGCCACATAAGTATGCAAACCCTAAAGAATATGTTGAGAAAAGATGCAGTGGCTGGACTACCAAAACTGAAAAATTGTGAAATGGGAAAGATATGTGAAGCATGTCAATATGGAAAGCAAAATAGGTTGCCATTCCCTCATGAAAGACATGTAAGTAAAAATTTGTTGGATTTGGTACATACGGATGTATGGGGACCAACTAAGAATGCATCTATCGGTGGCTGCAGATTTTATGTAACTTTTATTGATGATTGCTCAAGGAAAACATGGGTGTACTTCATGAAAGAGAAAAGTGAAGTGTTTGAATGTTTTCGTAAGTTTTAATGCATGGTAGAAAAGCAGGCAGGTACAAGAATAAAATGTTTAAGATTTGATGGAGGAGGAGAGTATTTCTCCAATGAATTTTCTGATTTTCTATGCAATCAGGGAATAAGAAGACAGTTCACATGTAGATATACTCCACAGCAAAATGGAGTTGCTGAGAGGAAAAACAGAACATTGGTGAACATTGCAAGGGCTTTGATGACAGAGAAGAATATGCCATTGTACTATTGGGCAGAAGCTGTAAATACAGCAAATTATATTCTAAATAGATGTATAACATCGGGAGTACATGAAGCAACTCCTGAAGAGTGTTTCTATGGAAGGAAACCTAGTATAGAACACTTAAAAGTGTTTGGATGCCTTGCATATGTACATGTGCCTGCAGAAGTAAGAAGTAAGCTGGATCCAAAGGCAGAAAAATGTATTTTTGTTGGCTATTCAGAAGAACAAAAAGGGTATAGATGCTATAACCCTGTAACAAAGAAGATTGTGACAAGTAGGGATGTAATCTTTGATGAGTTAGTCAGCTGGTATAGTCCAAAACAGAATCCAGAGACTGATGAAGACAATGAGATTGAAGACAAAGACAAATCTGAAAATGTAGAAGACTGCCACAGAGATGGAAGCAAGGTTGGACAGCAAAGTCCAACATCAACAGAATGTTCTGGACCATCAAAAAGCTTAGATGGTAAATCTGATTCAAATTCTTGGAGTGGAAAAAGTGGAGGACACAAAAAATGTGATGATAAAAAAGGAAAACAGAAAATGCCAAAGTATGAAATGTTGGATGACTTGTCTAAAAACATGGAAGATGAGGATTCAGATGTGTCATTGGATGATCTTCTTGGTATAAGAGGATTGAAAATCCCTGGTATGGAAAAAGCATTGAAGGATGCAAATCAGAAACTGAGAAGATCAGATAGAGAGAAAAAAACTGTTGAAAGATTTGGTTATGATACATACATGGCTATGCATTATGCATACATGTCTAAGGTGGTACAGATCCCTGATCCAAGTAGTTTTGATGAGGCTAAAACTGAGAAGAAATGGGTGGACGCAATGCAAGAAGAGATTGATGCATTGGCTGAAAACAGAACATGGGATTTGGTGAAGTTACCAAAAGAAAAAAATGTGGTAGGTTGCAAATGGGTCTACAAGACAAAGCATGATTCCAGTGGGAATGTAAGTAGACATAAAGCAAGATTGGTTGCAAAGGGATATGCCCAAATGCAAGGAATTGATTATGATGAGACATTTGCACCGGTTGCAAAGATGGCAACATTGAGGACATTACTGGCTGTAGGTGCAGCCAGAAGATGGTTTCTCCATCATATGGATGTAAAAAATGCCTTTTTACATGGTAACTTGGAAGAAGAAGTGTATATGTGTCAACCACCAGGTTTTGAAGATAGGAAGCATCCAGATTATGTATGTAAGCTGAAAAAGGCTCTCTATGGACTGAAACAGGCACCAAGAACATGGCACAGAGAACTTTCAGATTATCTGAAAAAACTTGACTTCAAAATGTCAAAGGCTGATTCATCATTGTATGTTAAAAGGAAAGATGATTGTATGGTTGTGATTCTGATTTATGTTGATGATCTCATCATTGGAGGTGATTTCATGGATGAGATAAGTAAGCTGAAAAGAAATTTGGAAATGAAATTTCATATGAAAGATTTGGGAGATCTGAGATATTTTTTGGGTATTGAAATCATCAGATCTGAAAGTGGTATATGTGTGTTGCAAAGACAATATGCAACAACTATGTTGAAAAAGTATGGTATGCTTGGATGCAAACCTATTGGAGTACCACTAGATAAAAACTGCAAATTGAGGGCTGATTTGGGAGCCAAAATAGAAGATGTAAACATGTACAGGTCTATGGTGGGCAGCCTTATTTATTTGACCATAACAAGACCTGATTTGAGTTATGCAGTTGGATTAGTCAGCCAATTTATGCAACAGCCAACAAAGCCGCATTTGGACTGCATTAGAAGAATTCTGAGGTATGTAAAAGCTACTCAGAACTATGGATTGTTTTACAGGGCTGATTTGGACATAAATCTGGAAGGATATACAGATGCTGATTGGGCTGGAAGCCAAACAGATAGAAGATCCACAAGTGGATATATCTTTACATTGGGAAGTGCAGGTATTTCATGGAGTAGCAAGAAACAAGCTATTGTTGCATTGTCTAGTACTGAAGCTGAGTACAGAGGAGCTGCCATAGCCACTTGTGAAGAGGTATGGATTAGAAGATTGCTTGCTGATTTGGGAGAGTATATAGAAGGTACTGTCACAATCTGGTGTGACAACATGAGCAGCATTCAACTTGCAAAGAACCCTGTGTTCAATGCAAGAACAAAGCACATTGAAGTGCATTATCACTTTGTTAGAGAAAAAGTGATTGAAGGAGAAGTTGATCTGGTGTATGTGAATACAAATCAGCAGGTTGCTGATATTCTCACAAAGGGATTGAGTGTGGAAAAGCATACACAGTTTCGGAACATGATGGGAGTTGTAGACATTGATATGATGGTTGAAAAGCATCATGAAAAAGAAGTTGTAGATAACCCCAAGAAAGGATAAGTTGAGCTTGAGGGGGAGTGTTGAGAAGCAAGCTCAACATGGTATGCGATGCTTATTGGGAAATAAGCTATAGTAGTTATTTAGCTACTTGTGAACATAAAGGAGAAACAGCTAATTAGCTACTGACAGCTAATTAGCTACTGACAGCTATTTAGCGACTGACAGCTATTTAGCTACTGACAGCTATTTAGCTACTGACAGCTATTTAGCGACTGATAGCTAATTAGCTACAGGCAGCTAATTAGCTGCATACGTAAGTAACTTATTACTTAGGTAGAAAGTAAGAGAGTAAGAAAAAAGAAGAAGAAGATATACAGGAAATAGAACTCTGAGAGAGAGATAGTGAGTATAGAGAAAAAGAACTCAGAGAGTGAGAGCAAGAGAGAGAAACAAACGAGAGCAAGTAGAGCTCTGCGCATAATGAAATAGAAGAAGTTTTGGTTGCTACAGAGGTAAGTCTCCTTCCCCCTTCCCTTCTGTGTTTGAGCACTAAACGATCTAGCACACCACGATCCGCCGCGCACATAAGAAGAGCTCGAGTGCCTTCTTCACGTTTTATTAACAAGGGCTACGGCAACAAAGGGAGAAGAGGCCAACGCGGAGGTCGGGACTACGGCGGGAGAAGCGTGTAACACGAAGCATGCATTACGGCGTAAAACGGAGCATGCACTATGGCCGGCGAAGGGCCAAGAAGCAAGCATGCAGCCGGAAGGGCGGTAACGAGTGACCGACAACGGCGGACCGGTCGAGCCTTTGAGAGGCAAGCACGTTGCAAGAGACAGAGCGGTGAGTTGCCGGGATCGGCAGATGAACGATGAAAGCGGAGGATGGTGCGCGGAGAGCAAAGAGTTATGCACCGGGGAGAGAAAAAGCGGCGTCTCGGAGGACGTGCGGGGCCAAGCGGGCCAAGAGGATGCGAGTCGGGATGAAGCGGTAACGAGAGCCGTGAAGAACCCCGACACGAAGGTCGGGATGACAATACGCTCTACTACGAGAGAGCACGGAGAGCAAGGGAGAATTGAGGTGCGCGTAATGGGGTCACCTAAGGACCAAAGAATGAGCGTGCATTCGGGGGAGCTACAACGAGTGACCGACGATGACGGTCGGAGGAAGCCTTTGAGAGGCAAGCACGGGACGACGGACGGTGCAGCGAGACGCCAAGATCTGACGGGAACTCAACGCTCCTTATGTGCAACGTTCGGCCACAACTAGAAGTTAGAATGATACACAGAAAGCGGGAAATGAAACACGACACAAAGAAGAGGAAGATATACAGGAGGTTTACGTGGAAAATCCCAAACTAGGGGAAAAAACCACGGCAGCCCACAGGCTGCAAATTATCACTATGTTGGAATGTACAAACAGTGAGTTCACGGAGGCAACGACCTCGTGCTCACGATCTTCGCCACAGACGGCGGTTACAACAGAGGCAACGACCTCTTTCTCTCTCTCTGTATAGTTACACACTCTCTCTTTTCTTGCACCAACAAGAAATGACAACAACTACTAAAAGTTTGCCCTAAGTCATATTTATACTAATATGAATTTTCGGCTATTTACAAATATAGCCTCGATGGACTCTCAGAAACATATTTACGAATATGTCTCTTCATCCGGTTCATACTGGGTCTGCACCATCCGGCTCTCCGAAGCCGGGTACTCCTCATCCGGTTCATATCGGGTCTGCACCATCCGGCTCTCCGTAGCCGGGTACTCCTCATCCGGTTCATACCGGGTCTGCACCATCCGGCTCTCCGAAGCCGGGTACTCCTCATCCGGTTCATACCGGGTCTGCACCATCCGGAGGGACCTGTCTCCCAACAAACTCCCCCTTCACTCCGGCATGGGGTGTCTTACCAGTCCGATCCTCTTCCGACATGCGTCCAACTTGTCGGGTGTCAGCACTTTGGTCAACATATCTGACCCGTTCTCGACCGTGTGGATCTTCGTCAGTGCGAACTCCTGGTCATCTACTCTTTCCCGGATCCAGTGATACCTCCGCTGGATATGCTTCGTCCGGGAATGGTAGGCCGCATTCTTAGCAAGGTGGATGGCACTTTGACTGTCGCAATAGAGTCGGTATTCCTCTTGCCGGATACCGAGCTCTCCGATGAAGTCCTTCATCCATAATATTTCCTTGCCGGCTTCCACAGCCGCCATGTACTCCGCCTCTGTGGTTGACAAACCAGAGAGGCTAATGGATGAATGGAGTCTTTTAACACAAGAGTTTGGGAAACTCAAAAATTATATTTCTAAGTATAGAATAATCATGTTGCAAATAACTAATATGGATGGTTTTGACAGGTTGCATTGTTTTGTCTATGATTACGACCATCTGTGACGAAAGAGGTAGAGAAGCTTGAACTAGCTAGCTTGGAGGAGGCAATCCATATAGCGAAGTGTGTGGACGACGATTGCGAGGCCCCCCAACACAAGCATGACTCCATGGAGAAAGGAGGAATAGCAAGACCTTGCGATCCAACAAGGAATGTGTCGCCAAGCAAGGTGAGTGAGTGAATCACTCCCTCAAACCCCTTGATTGGGAGCTACATACAACAGATGTCCCGATTTGACCAAGGTTGCTTCAAGTGTGGTGGACCACACTTAGCTCGCGTAGCTCGACAGTACCCTATGCTAGAAGAGGGTTCCTATCTAGTGGGCAGACGCACGAGTCGAAATGGACAAAGAAGACGAAAAGGAACAATCCTTTAGAGCTTGAGTTCATCAAGCTTACAAAATTGTGTTAGGAACTTTGATGTCTCGAACCGCACCTTGTGTTGCTTGAGCCACTCTCAACGTTTTGGTCTACATCCCTTCAACGCCTTTCATCCATCTTCCCGGTGCCCACATTGCTCATCCACCTTGGTTGAGTAAACCTTGGCCAGACTGCTCAATCTTTTGCTCTAATGCCCTTTTGAGGCCTTTTCTCCATCTTTCTTCCACTTTGCTCCCTCACCTCGGTTGACCACACCTTCATTGAAGCCACCTTCACTTGGACTCGAGCCACAGACAGATGTTGCAGAAAAGGTACGTGATATGCTACAGAAATACAAACGTAAAGTCCAGTTATGCTCCTTTAATTCCACAGTAAAATCTTGATAACCAGCTTGCAGCTAAAGACTCACCAAAGAAGGCGGCCGATGAGTTAGATTTAAGGATATATCTAGTGTAGTGCAGAGCACAGGCTATATCAATATAAGGGTGGATTATGGGGTGAACAGACTTTAAAGGATGGCGAAGAACAAGGAGTTCGAAATGTGGCAATTGTAACAACAACCAACTTACCATGGATGATGGGAATTGCTATAAATCCTCTTTTTCGTGCAACATATCTAGCTAAGAACAGGAAGAAGGTTGTAACCTTGCTCATTCCATGGTTGTGCAAGGATGACCGAGGTCTTCTATACCAGCACAATATGTGCTTTGATTCACCAGAGGAACAAGAAGCATATATATTCTCAACTAGCTTGAGGCAAGAGTACCTAGATTCAAATCTAATTTCAAGCTGGTTTCCAACTCACAATTTTGTAAGCTTGACGGGACTCATCGCAACTCACATTTTCGTTTTGTCGCAATTCTTGGGACTTGTAATATTTTTGAGTTCTAAATAACAAAAGAGCATTGTGTCCCATGTTTGGTCTCCACAACATGTTCTTGTGTGCAATAAGTCTAATAGTGCTTTTGGGAAATAACAACATACGTGTTCATACATTATACACAAGGGTGGGGAATTTATATAGTAACCCCAAATAGCACCCTCTACATATTCAAACTTAAAAGTTGTTTTGTTTGTTCTTGTGTGCAATAAGTCTAATAGTGCTTTTGGGAAATAACAACATACGTGTTCATACATTATACACAAGGGTGGGGAATTTATATAGTAACCCCAAATAGCACCCTCTACATATTCAAACTTAAAAGTTATTTTGTTTTCACATTACCTCTTTAGATAGTCATTTTCAGATACCAATGAATACTTGTGCAAGCACATGTTAAGGCTTGACGCCATGATAAGAGAATACTTGAGATTTTATATTTTTTATGAAAATCACATAATAACTTTTGGGTGCTCATGATATAGACCATTGGATACAATAAAAACCCCAGCAAAACACATTATTTTTAGATATTTCAACAGATAATTGCTGTTTTTATAATATTTTTCTTAAATGTTAAATCTTGACTACATGCATAAACAAGAGGTCATTCATTAATTAGCTTTTGAATTGGTCTTAATAGCTTAGAGAAATACTAAATTTGCAAGACAACATTATAATTGGTCTCTACTAATTAAAAAAATATTCAGCTTTTTTAGTAGATATTGCAATTAGTTGGAAAACAAATGTTGTAGGTTTATGCCACTGTTTAATCTATAGCAACAAAGAACAAGGGTACGATAGTGGCATCATCAAGTTCCACAAATCTCTTCATTCTTATGTATTTTTTTGGATTTTAACCAGCACATGCATATGCTGATAATTTTCTAATGTCAATTATCATTACAATTTCTAACATTACATGTTCTATTAGCACTCACAATCTTCATATCACTAGTATATACAACATTAGATGCTCCAACATTCCTCAAGAATAGAGAACATTCAACCAAGGTTTGCCAATCATTCATTCCCACTTCGGTTTGATGTTTGCGAGGACTCCACAAACAATTAACATACGTCACATTGAACTAACTACAAATGCAAATATTATGATCACATGGTCTACAGCGTACGCCCTTTAATTTATTCAAACGTTTCAGAACATTATCCATATGTTCATTATTGAATAGAAGATGCAAAACATATACAACAGCCATCATATTAAGGGTATACCTATTATACCCTGCTGATATTTGAAAATATATTGGTGATCCTGTCATAAAAGAGAGCATGTAATTAATGTAGCTAAGTGATAATCTTTCTCGATTAATAAAAACCTCTCTACTTCCTCAACTGAAGTGCTTCACTCACCCTTCTCATCTTCTTATGAATTTGGACTCACTGGAACTCGATTTCACATCCAGTCATAAAAGAAGTACGTAATTAATGTAGGTACGTGATCATCTTTCTTGATTAATAAAAACTTATCTTTACTTCATCAACTGAAGTGCTCACTCACCTCATCTTCTTATGAATTTGGACTCACTGGAACTTGATTTCACATCCAGGAAGCAAGACTGTTCCTCAAGAAGGAAGTTAGGAAGTTGCCATCATGTTGAGTATCCATTAGCTCTAAAGCTATCAATAAAGTTATTTTTGAATAAGCCATGTCTTGTTCATGCTTCAAACGATCACCTTTTCAAAATAGTATCTTAGCCCATTCATGACTTTTAAATGACTTCAGGTAGGGCATGATGTATAAGGACCTTGTAAGACAACTTCACAATTACACACATCAAACGGCATGATGTATCAGGACCTTATAAGACAACTTCACAATTACATACATTAACCCAATGCTACTGGACTGAAACACATACCAATCCAAGAGCCTATCGGCTTTGGCTCTTCCAATCTAGAGACCATTGGCTATACAATGTCAGCAATGACCCTTGGCAATTCAAAACAAGTCATAGAGGGCCCTCTAGACCAATTTCAAGAATTATGAGGCAAATAAAAATATAAAATAGAATATTTATTTCAGAATATAAACAAGATGGGTATAATATTACTATTGCTTTATGTAGTACCACAGATTTTATTGCTCATCTTGGTAGCTTCTCATACATATAGAAATAGAGTCAACCACACCTTTTATAAACAATGTTTGTTGTAGTTATGGCAAAAATATTGGTAATTCATGTCAAACATCTATCAGAATACACTTTTCAACAATGAGGGAAAAGATGATAGAACTCTCAACCTCAAGATTTCACTGTCATGGTTCTAATTGAAGATAATATATTAGGAGTAGGGTTCAAAGGTAAAGGTAAGAAGCTTCCTACTGTCGAAATGGTAAAATCTTATTGGTAAAAGGAAAGAGATGGGATGAAGCCTTGGTTTCCAAGTGTGTATTTCTTGCTCACAGAGAAAAGAAGGGTGGATACGTTTCAAAAAGTTAGACTCAGAGATTCCAACTCAAGATGAGTCCAATCCAACTATTAACTTTTTCCAGTTGATTTATATTATACCTGGTTAGTTCCAAAAGGCATCCAACTTTGTGAAACCTCCCTTATATTATTGTCTACTTGTACCCATGAAAGCCATTAGCCTTGATCCTCCAAATGTACAGATTTGACTTCTTATAAAATTGACCTTTTCATAACCTATCATGTTGGATTTTTAAAATGAACTTCACAAAAACCTAGTTTTAAGTAGAGTTTGGAATGCCATTTTTCATACAGTTCTAGTTGGTAAAAACACACTTTACCTCTGAGGCATCTGAACCCCATTGTGTCAAACTTGATTGTTGCTGCAGTAAGATTTTCTTCTGTGTTTCTCATATTAATATGGTGATACGTTTGTTCTTGAAAGAATTGTATCATCTATAAAGGATTAGCAAACATGTCCAATGGGGCCTCTAAAGGAGTTAGAACTGAAGATAGTTCAAGTCTCTCTAATTGTTTATGAACAAAACCAAAAAGTTAAAATAGGAAGTCAAAAAGGGCTTTAAAGAAACATTCCCCCTTAAGTCTACCTTTTACTTCTTCATGACCTACTAGTGAAGGGAAAAAGAGGCGAAGTTTTTCTATTTAATGAAGCCTATTTTTCTCACTTTCAATATGGAAATTCATTCATAAAGAAAGACATCTTCCTTCTGGTAAGGACAATGGCATAGGGAGCGCAATTACATACCTTTCAGGGGGCTCATGATACCCAATGTTATTATCTAAAGGCACATCATAGAAATCTACAACAAAATCACTTCCATGGTGTTTAGCTAATCTATTTACAGTTGCCAGTTTCTCCAGATCATAGATCTTTCGCCTTAGCTCCATCACAGTCATGAAACAATTGAGCCTGTTTCAAACCAAGTCAGATTGTAAGTATCTGGCAATAAGAGCAAAGAACTATTCATTTGGTTATTCATGTTTAGCAACAATAAAAACGATCACCATTTCACTGGCATAGACTTTGCAAAAGTGATGAAGTTATGCATGCACACTAAAAGTAGTGGAGTTCTATTAGGTTCTAAACATCATACATGCAATGTGTAGATTTGGAAATGACGGCAAAATATCATAGGACCTCATAGAGGAGATTTGTGGTCTCGTTTCAAGGTCTACCGGATTCATTCCCAAAGTCAAACATGGATAGTAATGGACAGGTAACACTAAGCCTTGGGATTAGCAACCTTGGATACCACTAATAGAAGTGAACTTCTCTTTAATGTAACTCTTTTGAAGTTTTGAGGGACAAGAATGTATAGAAGAAATTATGAGGATTATCAATTGGAATGTATATAAATAAGCATCATAGTTCAAGTTTCATGAAATATAGCATATAGTGTTAGAAAATCAGTGGGATGTGTCCTCTTTACAATTGATCATCAATCCCATTATAAGTTTGATTCAAGAAATCGGGTGCTGAAATAATAGATTCTGCTGGTAAGGTCACACGGAAAGGGGTAAGGCACAACAATCTCTACAACCTGAGCACACTTACAATCTCTACTGAACAGTGTACTAACACGAAGCAGTGGCATGAGAGATTTGGCATCTCAATGTTGCCACGTTGAAGGAGATGAAGATGTTGAGTATGTTAAATATAATCAATGATCGATCCCAAGTTGTCAGTTTATCGCCACATGTATTTTTAAAGTGCACAATTTGTGGTAGCACCCCAAATGAGTAGCGATTGTACAACCGACCATATGGATCACTGAGGGTCAATGTAAGATACCATAGATGAGAAGGACAGAATGTATTTAGGAAAGAGGGAAGTAAGGTAATGGGATTGACTAGTCAGTTCGATTAGGAGAATATTCTCTGTAGGTAATGTACTTAGTCTTGAAGCATGTGCCATTCATTTTACGATAAGTACTATCTAGCACTAGTTTGCATATGAAATGACAAGTCAGTTAACAGAAAAGGAATATCCCCACTACTATCAACTGACTCGCACATTTAATGTGACAATAAGACCAAACATACAATATAATATCCACCCTCTTTCTCTTACACAGCAGCTGTGAGTATCAACTGTGTCGACTAACTTTGTAGTTGACTAGTCTAGATTCCATCTAAGCTCTATTGTGTGCATGCACGGGAGGACTAACATTGTGAGGTACTCTCATATGTAATAGTAAGTTTGTATTGCCACCACGTCCAGACACACTTCCAATTAGCCCAATATCGGCTACTTGGACCAGATTAGCACACCAAGGATTTCTTGGCAGATGTACTGTGTTTACTATGGACCATGGCCATATTTTGCAAGATCATGTTCTGTTTGTCAATGTAAACAGAGCCCAAGGATAGGTTAAAAGAACTTTCAGGTAAGCCTCTGAGCTTGTTCCCTAAAGACCAAAAGCAGTTTATATTTCATGCACTTGGGCCACATCCATCTGGAAAACAGCTCCATAGCGCTTGTTATCAATAAATCAAGGTCATTACCTATCTGCGGCCCTGATATTCTTCTTTCACTAGAAAGACCACACCATCTTGGATTGGCCCATGTTGGAGATCTTTTGAGGGCAAAAGTTTCAGTCAATCTAACGTCATGTTAGTTATTCAGCTAAGCGGAAAATATGATACCTTATGCAGTTTTACTCTGGTTATACTTTCTTTGATGGCAAGAGAGATCTAGTTTGATTACATTATAGATCAAAAGTTGTCATTCTTTGAGCATTTGCATCCTTAATCTTTAGTTGGATTTCTATCACGACCATGTTAGCATAAATTTCAGTAGTAAAGAGATAGGAACCGGGAATAAGTCTCAGCTTCAGGACAGAATTCCAATTCCCTGGAAGTCTATGAGGTACAGGTCCATAAACCCACAGTCAATCTTTAAATTATTTCAGAATTGCAAAACCAGATGTATGGTCAGATATATGCAGTTACCTTGTAAGGCTAATATCCAATTTTTTTATCCTGTCCATAAATTTCACTACAAGCCGCATCATGGTAACATCCTTTTTCATACTTCTTGTTCTTGTATAATGTCGTCCATCCCTGTTAACAGAAATCTCAAATAAGTAAAACATCACAAATAGACTACATTGCAGACTATGAGGCAAACTCACGTGTTAGGGTTTCCCACATCCTTTTGTGAATTTTCAGGTTCTTTCTCAGTCCCTGATAATAGCACACATGCATCCTCTAATGCAGTTCTTGTAACGTTATATGTCAAACATTCAATATCTCCAGACTTGTTCCCTCGCATTAGGATTCTTGGGAATGGAAGGATCAGTTGTTGCACTAACTGTGTAGTAACCCTAAGCCTTCTCTTTGCTCTCCAGAAGGTTCCAGTATGGCTCTCTCCAGTATCCTGTCCAAATAGAAACTTATTTCAGTATTACTGGCAATTAACCATTAAGCATCTCCCATCAAAATGGTCGAAGGCTGAGATTAACCTTGTCTGGAAGACGGTTGGTAGCAGTAGCCCACATAAGTTCAGCCTTGCTGTGGTATAAACATCGATAAATTTACTTTCAACGTCAATCATAAAGCACATTTAACACATAAAACATTTTCATTTTAAATAGATTTTTGCACATGGTATAGAGGCAGTATCATCCACCTAATAGAAGGAAGCTGGCCTTTAGGTTGAGTTGCTCCTATGTGCCAGGGAACAAAGAGAGAGAATGACTTCTTCCTCTTCTTTGGGAGATCTGAGAATGTCACAGAATATCCATTTCTTGAAACTTGATGTTGAAATTGAGAAGATTGATCTGGCATAGATCCAGCGGTTGTTTTCGCAGAGAATTCAGAGTCCCCATCCATCAACCCAACAGTAGGACTGCGATATAATCCATTATCATATCCTATACCCTGGCTTTGGCTCCAATCCACCTGAGGTCGATAATTTAGCTCACTTCCATAAGCATAAGAATAGTGATAACCTGATGGTGGTTGTGACATTACCGATTGTTCATAACATATCGGATGTGATTGCCATGTGTCTGCATTCATAGGTGTTGCATTTGTGCTCATGATAGCATCATTCGAAAACAACTTCCTTTGTGAATGTCCACTGGTGCCTGTCAGTGAATTCTCTACCTTCTGTTTGATTTCGTGTGCAATGCCTGAGGTGGAGTTACTACATTGTTGCATGGCTTTTACTTCTTTAATACATACATGCTGACCTATTGGCATTAATGTGCCATTTTCTTGATAACGGAATGTTTCTTGTCCCACAATTGGAGGATATCCTTGATACAATTTTCTGTTTAATGACTTGTACGTTCTTGGTGCCCAAGCATGATAGTCACCCTGAGATTGTGCGCATGGATTAAAATGCCTTTCAGTATTAGAGCCTCTTTGAGAAATGCCAATGCTACCTTCAAGAGAAGAAGTGGCATCTGTAGGATCAATCAAAAACTCCTTCATGCTGACGTTTTCAATTGTGGAACAAGTGGCTCCAAATTGTGCATTTTCTGTAGCAATTGATACTGAAGGTTCATGATGCATGCGTAATCTCTTGTACATTCTTTCAATCTCTTCAGAGGTATGACTTTCTTGATCCATTTGATTTTCATAACTGGCCCTTGATACAGGGCTTATATTATGCGAGGCAGGAGGATTCATATTAACATCCTTGATTTCAGAGGATATTTTTAACTCGGATTTGGCATTATATGGAATTGAATTATAAGGCCTTCCAGAGCCTGCTTCTCGAAGTAATAAAGAACTATGACCATAATGGTATGGATTGTCTGATGCAGCCATGTGAACATGGAAAGATTCTCTTTGTTTCTTCATATGAGCACCCTATGTTAAATTCAAAGAAACAACTTCATATGAGTGTTATATCAAAAAATAATGTAGATAAACAAATTAAACTATGATGAATATCAAGTTCTCTTTTAACAAGGAAATCACCTCAATCTCCTTTTTCCATGGAGAACGTCCATCATCTTTATTTGAACTTGGCGGCATTGGCTTAATCTGTTCCTTAACATTACCGACATATTGAGCTAAATTATCCTGTTCATGGTTAGCATGAATTTCTTGACATTGTATGGTATTCGGATGATTTTGTTGACCCGATTCATTGTGTATATTTTCGGAATCCCCGGCCAACTCAATTGTGCTTTCAGAATAGTAGTTATTTTGATGTCCGATGTTGGTATTGCAGATAGGATTCTGGTAATCAGGTTGGAAATAATTCCCAAAATCTGGATGCGTCATGTAAGACTGGTAAAGATTGGAAGGGTGAATGTTTTGCTGCTGACCGTTGTCAATACCTTGGTGTTTGAATATTTGTCTCGATGGAGATTTCCAACCTTGATGATGTCTACTTCCATCTGTAAATGTGGATTCATCAACAGGAATATTCGTCTCATTTTTAAAATTACAATGTGTTTGCACAGAATTCGGATCAAATATTTGTGTATCACCTCCTGTGACATCAAACGGAGCAGCCTGATACTGTTGTACACCTGAGTTTTGCTCAAAGTAACCCTGGTTATTTTGATAGCTCAGCCCCATATGATGGCTATTCTGATCCATTGAATACCCTCGATTTTTTGACGGGATGTTTTCCAACATTGTGCTTTGGTGTACATCATGTGTGTAAAATGATGATCTCGATTCACTACCTGATTGGAATCCATTGGAGTAGGATGGATGTGTACCCACTGAGGAACTAACAGATGTATTTAAGCAGAATGGTGGATGAAATCCTGATCTTTGATCCCCACCCATAACAAAGCCATATGGGGGTTGCCCATTATTTACAGAATTATCCATGGACCCATTACCACCACCTAAATCAGTATGGTTTTCATTACTTTCAATTGATAGATCCCATACTGGGTCAGACTGAGGAGGTGTATCTGGTCCATGTAGAAGAGCTGAATATGAAGTCATCGAAGACTGTATGTATGGTTCGTGGTACAGATTTTGCTGTTTAGTAGGATCAGGATTTTGTGGCTGGAAATATAAAGACTGTTGCGGCATCTGCATCTCCGGATGTGCCATCCCTCTTGTGTAGCCAATAAATTGCTGCTCATAGTCTCCTTGCATATGACCTCTCCATGATTGCTGACTTCTGGAGAGATCATCATGTATATATTTATCACTTACATTGTCATAGTGACCACCCACATTGCTTGCACTTAAATGATGTGGAAACATGTTAGTACCAATCTAGATCACATTTATACATAATCAACTCAATTATGTCAGGCCATCTCAAAAGAATTTGAGATGAGATCAACCTCGAAGCTCTTGAGTGAACCATTGTAAGTCAAGACATCCAATCATCTGAACCCATTTCTGATGAGATATAACCACATATTAAGTTCCTCAAAGTCAATATCTTCAAATCGGTACAGCTAATTAGAAGCCACTGAAGATTCTTATTAATGTATTCATCTTACCACCCCATGTATCCAACTGAAATACAAAGAATTACAAAGAATGTCATTTGAAGTAATGAACACAATGATAAGGCAAATGAGATATACATTGCATACAATAATGCGCATATATATTTCTATAATCATAGCTTAAAATAAATCAATGGACTTCAGAAAACCTACCAATGCAATAGACATTAGTAAGAATGGTTTTGTACGTATATATTCTAAGATATCTAAAATCTCCAATAGGTTCACTGTGCTGCAAAAACAATAATACGTAAACAGTGACGGTAACTACAGAGACAGAGAGAATTAACGAAAAACAGGTGAATATTAGGCCAGCAGCCTTGCCCATTGTGAATGCTAAGGTTTGCATGTGAGATTTATCATGGATTGAATTTTCATATGCAAGATTTAGGATTTTGAAGAAAGAAAAGCAGCGGCAAAGCGAAAGCAAAAATGAGAAACATAGAGCAAGCCCTTCAAATGGAATTTGATTCTGACCTTGAAACGTGGCATATTAAGAAAGAAGACTAAATTAATGTCTTTTAAAAGGCCAGAAAGGCCTTTAAGGCTAAACTGGAGATTACATCTTAAAATGTTCTTGCCATTCAGAATGACGAACCAAAATAAACATAACTAAACATAGGTTACTAAAGGATGCCAAAGCAAGGAAAGCACTGTCAATGCCAGGCGATAATGGCCTTTATTTGTTGATGACAATGTGACCAGGATGTATCACACTATGGATCACATGAGATTGATATCTATTCACATAAGGCCTAATAATAAATCCATCTTGCAACATGTGAAAAAGGGTCATCTTCCTACCTAGAGATGTTGTGGGGCTCATCCATGTTTTTTTATTATCCAATATTATCCAATTTAATGATATCATCTTGGATTACTTGATTCTTTTCTGGTTTAGTCATTTCCAGGTGTGAACAATCCAACCTATATTGGAATGGAGGTGGTGTACATATACTAATGTCATGTGACTGGAACTAGTCTTACATTTCGACATACCAACAATGTTATCTCCATGTTCAGCAAGCTATTTTGATGATGTAAGTGCCAATCTTCAGTACCTTTCCTTGCACAGCTCGCAAATTTGCATACCGATCACTGATCAAAATAATGCTTTGGTCACTACTGGGGCTGCTCCAATCTCTGCCCACACTATATCACAGGACAACATTGTTTATGCTTTCCTCATTATCATGCTAGCCATTATTGAGACTAATCTTCACTATGAAGGCTTCGTCCCCAAATTTCTATTGCATATTGACGAGTTGGGTGCTACAAATACATCAAACAACCTTACTTAGTTCGTGGTTCTTGGAACTAGTATGTGCATATTGCCTTTCAAGGGAGTCAATGGCTGCATTTTCATGAGAATGTCAAGCACACACAGCCTCCCTTAGGGAAAACCTGCGCCCCGTGAATGTTACTCCTAGATATGTGAAGGATCATGTGTATGTAACCTTTTCCTCTCCCTAGAAGAATTCCAGTTCTGATCTCATTATCCATGCTTGAGTGGTGTTCAACACCATCATTTTAGTTTATTAAGGTTGAATAACAAACTTTTATCTATACAAAAATGACTTTGAAACATTTAGATGACTTTGTAGTTCTATGAAGAATTGCAGGATCAATGCAATGCCATTGGCATATAGCAATATCAGTATAGTTTCCACCGTTAAGCATGCTTCTGAACCACCCAATCTCTATATGTAATTAGATATCTCATCTATAGAAAGACTGAAGAGAGTGGGAGACAATGGGCATCCTGGTTTTACTCCATCGTACAAGCCACGGCCATTGATAACCCCATAGTAGTGTGCATTTTTCTTAACAAATGGTTCATATCCTGCATACAATCCCCATTACCTATCTATTAGGATTCCAAGGGCTTCTAATCACTGCATGAGGCAACCATATAGTACAGTAGAGTCAATATGTGATCTGAAGTTGTGAACCTCTTTTAGGAAACCTGCCTGTCTAGCTGAACAGTAGCCATTTCTTGCTACCCATACACACAATTCTGACACTGGGATCGAACCATATAGTTTAGCTAAGTTGTGATTGTTCTCTGTTGATTAGCTTGTGTGGCTGTATTGTTGTCCTTCATATCTAGCCTTATAGAAAGCCTTAAGCTTGACCTTGAAATACAAGATGTTTAGCTATAGAAGAGAGGAATTTGAAACTGGTGAAAATTCAGAAACCATTCTGTAGAGAGTGTAGAATCCTCTGGTAATAGCAGAAAAAATAGAGAATAGTTGGATCACAATTATCCATAGAGAAGACAGCAATTTGAAACCAACCTTGAAATTAAGAAACTTTAGAGAAGAAACATTTCAGCTGAGATGCGTAGATTATAGAAATGGCAGAGCTAGCCTTTATAGAAGAGAGGAATTTGAAACTGGTGAAAATTCAGAAACCGTTCTGCAGAGAGGGTAATCCTCTGCAAATAGCAGAAAAAATAGAGAACGGCTGGATCACAACTATCCATAGAGAAGACAGCAATTTGAAACTGGCCTTGAAATTAAGAAACTTTAGAAAAAAACATTTCATCTGAGATGCGTAGATTATTCTAGAAGTGGCAGAAACTTCATTCAGCCTTGAAATTAAGAAACTATTTCAGCTGAGATGCGTAGATTATTCTAGAAACGGCATGTCTAGCACATTCATTCGACCAGAAGTGCAAAAGCTTCTAGGAACGGAAGAGAAACTGCAGATCAGAGCTAAACTTAAACAAAGCTCTGGATTTTACCTTTCATAAAACAGGAATTGTTTGGCAAGAGCGTAAATACCGCAGATGTCTTAAAGTCTTCTAGAGATTGCAGATAAAATGAGAAACCAAAGCAAATCTTACGCACAAAGCATTGAGTTTTGATCTTAAAATCGGCAACTTTTTGCAAAATGCTTCTACAGAATTGTACTGTGCCAGAAATAGCACAGACATTTCTTGACTTTGGCCTTGAAAATACGAATGTCTATCAAAACTGATTCTGCAGATGGGGAAACTCCTCTAGAAATGCAAAGAGAGAGAAAGGATCAGAGAAATTTAACGTGTTTAGAGAAATATTTTTTCTGCAGGTGTAAATTCTTCTGGACAGCACGTTTAGCACATTCATTTAATTTTGATCTTGAAACACAGCACGTTTAGCAAAGATAGAAAATTTGATGGATCGGAGATGATCATGCATGAATCATTCAATATTTGACCTTGGCAATATTTCACTAGAGGAGAATTCTTCTAGAAACGGAAGGGGAAGTTAGTTGGGAAGATGCAGATCAGCACTTGTTTTACAGAGAGCATTCGATTTTGACCTTGAAAATAGGACAATTTTAAGCCTAATTTCTCGTGGAGGAACGGAAATGCTTCTGGAAATCGCAGAGACAAAGACGAATCTGAGCTAATTACCAGTCACGAAAATCACAATCCGGACATTGGAATTATAGGAAATGCTTAGCTAAATTGTTTGTGTGCGGGAGTTTGAGGAAATTAAAGATAAAATAGAGAGAGAGAGATGAGGGAATCAAGAGGTAACCATGCAGAAACCATTCCGTCTTGGCTATGAAATTATAGGAAGTGGTAACCTAAAATTGCTTGCACGGGAAGTCTGGAAATTGCAGAGGGAGAATAAAAGACGGAGAGCTAACCTTAACAAAGGCGAATCATTCCGATCTAGTTGACCGTGAGGAGAAATTCGGAGAGAGAGAGAGACAACAAAAAACGATCCAAAAAGAAGTCGAGCGAGGACCGTTTCTTCTGCGGGAGGGAAAGAGAATCCGTCGACGGGATGGCGATGGCGATGGCGAAGGAGAAGCAGAAGGAGAAGGAGAAGGAGAAGGAGAAGCAGGTGTGCTTCCCCTTCAGAAGCGATGGCGTCTTCTCTCTGTATGCGTGCGCGAGCGATGTCTTCTCTCAGTTTTGTTGTTGAGCCTTCACACAGGCGCAGCCTCTCTCTCTAGACTCTCTTTCTAGACACGCACACACACTCTCTCTCTCTAGACTCTCTTTCTAGACACACAAACACACACTACCTCTCTGTCTCTCTCTAGATATACACACACACACTCTCTCTCTCTCTCTAGACTCTCTTTCTAGACACACACACACTGCCTCTCTGTCTCTCTCTAGACACAAACTCTCTCTTTTTCTCTATCTTTTTACGCCTATCATCATTACTCTTACCTATCATTTATTGAAGTTGTCACTTCACACGCACAGGCATTCTAGAGAGAGGATGTGCATGTGGAGAAAACAGCGGAGGCATTCTAGAGAGAGGATGTGCATGTGACGAAATAGCACATGCATTCTAGAGAGAGGATGTGCATGTGGACAAACCAGGAGATCCCGTCCCAAGAGGCATTTTCATTCTAGAGAGTGCATGTGTATGTACATATGTATGTGGAAGAAAAAGGGTGGCCCTGTCCAACAAGATAATAGAGAGCGGATGTGGATTCTAGAGAGCGGATGTGCATGCGGAGAAACGACAATCCAAAGCATGTGCCCAAGTCCAAAGTGAAGAACGTTTTTTAAATCATTTCAGCACGAATGTGTAAACTTTCAGATGTCTGTCTATTTGCGTCTCACTTCCAACTTCCAAGGGCATTTTGGAGCCGGATAGAGACAATTTGAGCTCACACCGACCAACCAACTGACTGCGCCTGGTCCGAAAGCCCTTACCCATCCATCACTCACAATAACCACGTTCGAGAGATGTTACTATGTATATATAGGGTGGACGTATCTAGCATTACACCCAAGATCGATTGTCTCATACCACCGTGTATGGACATGGATCGTACCTTGGTTTTAAAGAAGGTGGTGGGACACGTCTTTTCCTTTTCCTTTCTATAACTGTTTTTAGAAATTTTTGAGTTTTTGTACATTGTGAAAATTAACGTGCGAAAGCTACCTTTTTCTCTCTTTGCACATTGTGAAAATTAACGTGCGAAAGCTAAAAAAAACAAACACAACCGGCTCAACCGGATAGCAACAGAGAAAACATAGAGAATACAGAGTACTCGGGAGAGAGAGAGAGAGAGAGCAGAACATCGAAAACTCGATTTCAAAATAACACTCTATACAGTCAAATGTGTTCAAAGAGCACTTTTTATACAAGTCCATAAAGGACTGATCGAAGTACTAACAAGTATTTCAATACTCATAGCTGAGCTACTGACACTAACTCCTAGGAATATAACTTCCTAGTAATCTAGGATCGTAGTCCTCTAACAGCCTACCAGCTCACACAAATCCAGTTCTCCGATCCGGCTCTCTGATCCAATCCGGCCCATGTTGAGCTTGCTCGCTCAACACTCCCCCTCAAGCTCAACTTGAGGTCCGTCTATCGTGTCAAGATTTGTTGGTCCTTGTCTCCGGCTCCTCTTGGTGTCTTCACGCCTTGCTCGCGTTCCTCAACCCATCCAGTCCTGCACACCTCAACCTCCTCGGTCAGCTTGTCTACTCATCAGGCCCTTCTCAACTCCCTCATTGTCGTGGCATCGGCGCCCCTCGACCCGTCTACGCCTTCATTTCAGTGTCGGCTGTGGCTGCCTCCCTGTCCGCTTGGCCTTCATGTAATTCGACTCATCCGAATCAACCCACTTGACCGAATCGGTTGTCTCTAATTTGTTCCTGCTCTTGTCCGAATTGGCTATCTCCAATTTGTCATCCTTCTTCAAGCCCTTAACCACGTCCGACCATGTCTTGGTCCTGGCCTTTTTCTTTTGGTTGGCTTTGTCCTTGACTCTACCGCCTTTGCCGCATGTCCCGGCTTTTCCAGATGTGTCAACTTCTTTAGTCGATTCAACATCTTCTTCGGCTTCCTCCTATTGCTCTCCTCCAGTTGTTTCTCCACTTGTTCTCCCCCTCAAGTGCGGCACATCGAGATGTTGCAACCCAAGCATCTCCGAAAAATGCTTCAACTTGTCTGATCCAAGCACCTTGGTGAAGATGTCTGCAATCTATTGATCGGTTTGAACATATCTGAGTTCGACTTCACCGTTCAGGACTCGCTCGCGCACAAAGTGATAATGCACTTCTATGTGCTTCATCCGAGCATGGAAAACGGGGTTCTTGGCCAGCTGCATGCTATTGATATTGTCGCAGTAGATCGGAATCAGAGTGTGAACTTCGACCCGTAAGTCTTGCAACACCTACCGATGCCATATAGCTTCACATGTAGTGATCGTGGCTCCTCGATACTCAACCTCAGTGCTCGATAGGGCCATTGTTAGTTGCTTCTTGCTGCTCCATGCTATAGCCGCGCTTCTAAGAGAAAACATGAAACCTAATGTTGACCAATGATCCGTGGTGTCTCCCGCCCAACCGACATCAGTATAGCCAACTAGTTGTTCGGCTATACCGTGTTGGTACAACAGTCCTCGATCCTTCGTGCCGCTCACATATTGCAATATTTGAGTCGTGCACTGTGGATGTTTGACAATCGGTCTCTGCATGAACTGACTTATCATACCTACTGGATAGTCGAGGTCAAGTCGGGTGATGGTTAAGTATATTAGGCTCTCGACAATTTGTTGGAACCGTTTGTCATCGCAGGTCGCTCTTGAATTGGGACATAGCTTCAAGGTCCTGTCAAGAGGAGTGGAGATGGATTGACAATTTGTGATGCCGAATTTGTACAACATATTATACACATAATGTTGTTGAGATATGTTGATGGGGTGTGGATCACTTCAATCCCGAGGAAATAGTGAAGGTCCCCCAGGTCCTTCATCTCGAATGCTTCCAACAACTTGGACTTTACGCGGCCGATTTCAACAAGGTCGGGTCTAGTGACGGCCATGTCATCTACATATAGCAAAATGCAAACCGGAACTTGGGGAACTTTTCCAAATAAATAGAGAAGAGTTGGAATTGGAGGCCGCGAACCCCATCTTATGCAACTAGTGCGAGATTTTTAAGTTCCAAGCACGGGGGGCTTGCTTGAGGCCATAAAGTGACTTCTTTAGTCAGCATACTGCCAACTTGTTCAGCTCCGACTGAAATTGGGGGGGTTGGACCATGTATACCTATTCTTCAAGATCTCCTTGAAGAAACACATTCTTCACGTCCATTTGGTGGAGATGTCCCCCCTTTCTGTTGCGACCGCCAACACCACACGAATAGTCGTCATCTTTGCTACTGATGCGACTGTGCAAGGTTCAAATCTTACCTTGCATGAGTTTATCTTTGTGGCACGTTTGGTTTATTCGTACTACTATTTTATTTTTTATCTGAGTAAACATCACGACAACGTGTACATAACGATTCTAAGACATTATCTATAGGTAAGAGGACTAAACTAGACCCTTGGTTTTGTGGACCTTTCACAGTCTTCAAATGCTTTGGTTCATTAGCCTATCTCCTCACTCTTTCTAATGGTGTTGGAATCTATCCAGTTTTTCATATAAGTCCTTGAAAGAACTTCTTAGTTTTGACGATAATACACTTACAATGGAAACTCTATTTACTTCTAAGGATTTAACTTCTAAACCACATGTACCAAGGAAAATTCTCAATGTTAAAACAAAACATTTACATTCTAAAACAATCAGAGGGTTTAAAATCAAATGGATGAATAAGCTTATAAAAGATGCTACATGGGAATGAGATAACACCATTAAAATTAACTTCCCTAACTTTTCATTTGCAATACCGAAATGTTTTAAAGAGGGGGAGTATAATACGAGCATAACCATAACTTATCCCTTGGTAGTTTGCACCATAGTTTTCTACACATGAGGATAAGAGTGTGCAGGTTAATCAAGAATGTAAAGAAGGAAGGATTATTTTAATCCTAGGCATTGAGACAACCCTTAGTGGCTAAGTGTGAACTTTCCTGGGGGCCTTGGGTTGTCTAGCGAGAAATATGAAGCCTTAGCTATCTTCAATAGATATATTTGACTATGTCGACTTTGTGATATTGTGTGAACAGGCTCTTCTAGCGAGCACTCACTATTAACAAGTGCTACTCGGAGCCATATGGGTGGTATGGGATGTCATTCAATGCTTGGGTCCATTCTATCCGTTCGCTCGGGGGTGGTCGTGTGGATTGACACCCTTCTTTCTAGACTCTCTTTCTCTTTATTATCTTATCTATTTCCTTATAATATGCTTACATTAGAAGAAATCTCTAACAAGAATGTACTTGCAAGATGTTTGAAGGTCAAGAAAGGGGTGTTGTAGATGATGACACCATATCTCACCTTCCCATATGTTTGTCTTCCTCCTCACAACATAATGAAGTCACTGAGTCGATCAACTTCCATGCTCTCCAATCCTTTGCTCAATGACAGAGAGCAAAAGCCATGATTGTCGCAAGTAAAATGCATAATAATTGACCTTGTGATGAGCTAGCTACCTTTATTGCAACATAGATCCAAAGAGTTACAATCTTCCAGGAAAAAAGAAAGGGTGAAACCATCACTCTATTTTGTTGCTCGTATCTAAAGAGCCAAAGGAGGGAGGATCGAGGATGAAAGAAAAAAGCAAACACAAACTTTTGGTGGTGAGCACCCTAAAAACCTTTTTCCCTTTCCTACCCTATGCACACTATTGTTTTTTACCTTTTGCTTGGGTGGTCTAGCTAGAATCCAATGTATGCTTAAGTCAAAATTATAATGGTGCATTCCTACCCTTTGGTAGACCTGTATGTGTATAGACTATAATATAGTCTTGAAAAGTGCATCGCGGGAATTTCCTGTCACTTCTCTTGTCATAGATTTGGTTGAGAGATACCTTGAGAAAGAAAAATGGTTTAGTTTAAGATATCAAGATTCTAGTATGTGTTGGGAAACATGTCCTTGCGGATGGGAAGAGAAGTAATGTGTTGGTGAAGAGAAGTATCGTGTCCTTGCAGATGGGAAGAGAAGACTCGTTCGGCGGCATGTTTAAGCTAACCGACTCCAACTACTCAGTGTGGAAGTCGAAGATGAGAGACATGCCTGTGTGCAAAGACCTCTGGCTGCCAGTGTAGTTCAGAGATAAAAGACTAGACAAGATCGATGTAGTGACTTGGGAAGTGTTGCATCTAAAGGCGGCCGCATACATAAGGTGTTTTATAGACATGAGTCTATACAACAACTTCGGCGAAGAAATAGAAGTAGACGTCCTATGGAAGACGATTGGCATCATGTTCGAAAACAAGAATGTTGTGAACCGAGTCTCAGTATTTCGAAAAATCGTGAGGCTCTGGTATCAGGATGGCTCCAGTATGACGGAGCACATCAATGCCTTCCAAGGATTGATGAACCAAACCACCTCTTTAGAAGTACCTCAGGCCGACGAGGTACGTAGGATATTATTTTCATTTAAGTTTTACTACAGAAAATTATTGTATATTCCAGATTTCTCTAGAACATTCTAGAAGCTTCAGGACTATTCCTGAGAACACTATAAAAAGAGGCATAAGACATTATTTCGAACCAAATTGGTTCAACGCCAGTCTTAAGCCTCATAGCTATTTTGTACTTACTCTTCACATAATATGTCATCTGTTATCATTATCCTCTCTCTCTCTCTCTCTCTCTCTCGTGAGTCTTACGTAGTCCGTCCTCTTAGTACTAATAGTACTTCCCTTCTCTAGTACTAATTCTCTCTCTGTTTTAGTACTATTCTTGACAGTTTGAACCAATTCTTCCCTCTGGTCTTCTTTTCGGTTTCCCTCATCCTCTTATCGCTTTTTCCAATACTATGGCTACTGTTAGTGCCCAGGAATCTCAATCCGTTTTTTTCGAGCTACAATGTCTAAAAGAAAAATTTGTTGCATTGGAACAAGAAAACCAACGATTGTTAGGGGATCTTCAACAAATTTCTTTAGAAAAATAGCAAACGCAGCAACAACATGGGGAGTTAGCGTTACGCATACAACAACTCGAAGCAACCATCGTAACATTACAACAACAAGGATCAAGTCCCCAAGGACTTCATAAAGAGCCTAAGATTGGTCTTCCTATGAAATTCGATGGAACGCGCTCACAATTCAAAGGATTCCTTAATCAGGTACGCTTAGTCATGCAAATGCATCCTTCCCGATACCCCACTGACGCATCCCGGGTAGGCCTAATAGGCACGATGCTCAGCGGCTCAGCCTTGGCATGGTTCGCTCCGCTTTTGGAAAAACAATCTCCCTTGCTTAATAACTTTGAAGAATTTATTAACGAGTTTAAAGCCTGCTTTGGAGATACCGACAGCATCAGGACGACAATCAACAAAATCCGACGATTGCATCAAGGCGATTGTCCAGCCTCTACCTACGCGGCGGATTTCCGTCTACTTGCCTCAGATATCCCCTGGAATGATCAAGCACTAATGGAGCAGTTCCACTACGGCCTGTGAAACGACGTCAAAGATTTACTTTTAACCTTTCCCAAAGAACCAAAATCTCTTACAGAGTGTTGAGCGAGCAAGCTGAACCGAATTCGGATCGGCTGAATAAGCCTAAGACGGATCGATATCCGGATGGTATCTAGAAACAACCGGCCGGATCGGGGAACCGGAAGCCTAGTAGTAGCCTAGACTACTAGGTAATCATTGTCTCGTAGTTAGTGTCAATCGCACGTCTGAGCATTGAAGTACCTGTCAGTCCTTATGGACTTGTATAAATAGTGTTGTTTAACACGTTGTATGTACATAGTTTTTTAGTTAATTTTTTAATATAGTTTTATGTTCTACTCTCTCTGTCTCCTTTGTGTTTGAAGCTTTTCCATTAAACCTTCATCTCATTTTCTGTTGCTATCTAGCTGAGCTGGTTCTGTCTGACACTTCCACACATTAACATTCACATGGTATCAGAGCGCGAGGGTTGAAAACTTCTGTAGCCGACATTTGCTTCCATAGACGAACCCTAGAACCCGGTAACAACAAATAGAGAGAAGATATGGACAACGAAATGACGAGTTCACTTCCAACAGAGAAGCTCGACTGGGGCAACTATGCGTCCTGGTCATATAAAATGCACCAGTACTTGCTGGGGCATGGATATTGGAGCTTCGTGGAAGGAACAAATGAAGTAGCACTGGAGCCATCACACAAAGACTTCCCGGTATGGGAGCAAGGAGCGAGTTGGGTATTGTACTGTCTCGCGTCTGGTGTGCATGATCAAATGCTCAGCTACATCAAGGATGCAAAGACGCCGAAGGACGCCTGGGAAAATCTACGGAAGATTTTCGCCGCAAGTACCACAACTCGTAAGTTGCAGCTCCGGCAAGAGCTTAACAACATCCGACAAAGAGACATGTCGGTTATGGACTACACCACCAAGATAAAGGAGATTTGCGATGCACTCGGGTCCATCAATGTGACGGTGGATGAAGACGAGATGGTACAAATCTGCCTCGGTGGTCTAGCGCAGAGGTACGGGCCAATCCGGACAATGATTTGCACCCGGGAGAAACCACTGTCTTTCTTCGACTTATAATCGGTGCTGATGGTCGAAGAAAACCACGTGAGTGGGTCAAGGACCACTCAATCGGACGACTGGATGATGTACACGGAGACAGATCGGCCCCATGGACGTGGTGGACAAGGTGGGTCGGCACGCAATGGAGGCGACCGGAAAGAGCAAGACCGGAGGTACAAAGGAGGTGCCAACAATAGTTCCGAACCCTCCACAAGCAGGGGGAATCAAAGCGGCGCCGGGAACCGGCAAGGAAAGGCCAACACGAAATGCTGGTACTGTGGAAAAAAGGGCCATAGGGAAAGAAAGTGTTGGAAGAAGTGCGTTGATTCGGATAAATCCGGATACGGCAAAACCGGTCGGGAGAACTGGCAAAGCTCTCACTATGCGGAAGGATTGGAAGGATCGGGAACCGGGAAATCGGTAAAGGGCCAGCCTTCGTGATGAAGCACAAGGCTAACTCGATGAAGAAGACTACTTCCGAATCGGAGGAAGTATGGTACGTTGATTCTGGAGCGTCCAACCACATGACGAGCCATGAAGAGTGGTTCTCTTTTTTGGAGAAACTGGAACAACCGGGGATTGTTGAAACCGGAGACGACACCCCTCACCGGATTGTGCATGTCGGAGAAGTCCCTTTAAGCCATGTCGGACAAAAGGGGAAGCTGATGAATGTACTACACGTTTCGACTATCACAAAGAACTTGGTGTCAGTTGGACAAATCGTCGACCAGGGGATGCAGGTGCGGTTTACACACCTAGGTGCTTCATCGAGGAAGAGGGTCGGATAATTGCACAAGGGCGTAGAGACGGGAGGATGTCGGCACTGCTATGTTAGCGAAAGGGCAGAAGGTCGAATTGGACATCGACCTGTGGCACAAGCGGATTGACCACGTCAATTATCGGAGGCTTCAGGACCTACAATCGAAACAAGTCGTTTTCGGTTTGCCGAAATTTAGTGGCCGGAAGGCCGAAATTTGTGAAGCCTGCCAACTCGGGAAGCAACACCAACTTCCATTCCCCACCGATCGAAACCGGAGCCATAACAAGCTCGATTTAATCCATTCGGATGTACGGGGACTAACACAAAACGTTAGTCTTGGCGGGAGTTGGTATTTCGTCTCCTTCATCGACGACTACAACCGACACACGTGGATCTACCTCATCGAGAGGAAGAGTGAAGTCGTCAAGTGTTTCCGGAACCTTCAAAGCTTGGTTGAATGGGAAACGGAGAGGAAGATCAAGCGCATGCGGTCGGTTGGCAGGAAAGAATACTTTTCTGGCCAATTCAACAGTTATTTGTAGCAGAATGGAATTCGGAGAGAATTCAGCTGCAGGTACACACTGGAGCAAAACAATGTGGCCGAAAGGAAGAACCAGTTGATTGTCGACACGGCAAGGGCAATGTTGGAGGAGAAGAGCATGCCCCATTTATACTTGGTTGAGGCAGTCTGGATGACCGTCTACATCCAAAACCGGATCGGTGACAAGGTGTCAGCACATGAGTTGTATTTCGGGTGAAAGCCGAATTTGAGACACCTTCGGATATTTGGCAGCATAGCATATGTGCATGTACCAGATGAGAAGCGGAGGAAGCTGGATCCGAAGTCGGAGAAGTGCATTCTAGTCGGTTACTCATATGAGCAAAAGGGGTATAAGTGCTATAACCCCTGGACTAAGCAGGTCCGAGTAAGCCGAGATGTCGAGTTTGATGAGACGGCATCATGGTACTCCTTACCGACTCCAACTCCCGACGAAGACCCGATTCCGGAACATGAGGCTAGTGAGCCCGAGGAGGTCCAGGTAGAAGATGAAGACTTCGGCACTCTAGAAGAGAGTCCGATCTCATTCCGGCTAAGTTGATCGAATGAGCGGATGAGTCAGGATGACCAGTTGGATGAGGAACCGACGAGTAGTGGAGACTCTGCCGTGCTCTCCCCGCGCAAGGAACCGAGGAGATGGTGTCGTGGAGAAAACCATCCCTAGGCGGAAACTGGGTATAACATGCGTAAACCGACCCTTACACGTGGGCACAAGTTTTGTTGTATAGTACGTAGATAGGTACAAGTCGGCTGAGGTGAAATCCTAGGTAGCACGCATTCATTAGGGAGAAAATCGAGGCATATCCCTGTCCTTTCAGACAGGGAATAAACATGATGTAACGGGTGGTAATGGCCTCCCTCATTGGGCTATAAAAGAGAGGGAGAGGTATGGTAAAAAAAAGAGGAGGAATTGTGTTTTGTGGAGGACGAAGTGCCGCCGAACTGGAACCGAGCTCTTCTCCTCTGTCTTCTCCATAGTCGCTCTGTGCAAGTTTTCGGGGGGCTGACTCTGCTTTGCGGAACGCCCGAGTGCTTCCGGTAGAGTCTCCATCTCGCGTTGTGTGTGTGTGTCAGGCGTCAGTCAGAGCCTATCACTCGCCGGCTTGCCGGTTGTAACTCCTTGATTCGTATATACATATACATTCGTTCTGTCTCCATTGTTCAGAGTTAGTTGCAACTTCTGTGAATTTGTGTGTCTGTGCGCGTGTGAAGTACATCGGTAGTTTCCTTCCCCTCTTCTCATTCAGTTATTTCTCGGTCCTAGGCCCCCGTGGTCCCGCCTCGTTCTCCACGCACGCGCATAACAATGCGACATATTTGGTGAAACCGACATGAACATGCGGCAGAGGAATAGAAAGATGAGAGGGTCGGATCTTGCAGAAGCCATGGCTTCGACTGTGGATCAGATAGTGAGTGCGTGCGAAGGCACAAGCGCCCTCGATAGGGCTATTGAAGCAGTCGTCAGCACGATAGGCCGGTTCGGTGGGAAGGACGCCACGAGCTATTTGGAGGCTTACCGAGCCGAAATGGTGATGAGGGACATCCCGAAGGACATGCGACTGGCTGGATTCCCTCGGGTGGCGATGCCGGGCATCCACGCGGAGGTGCTTGAGGTACGGGCTGAGAGTCGGACCTGGGAAGAGTTTGAAGGTCGGCTCCTTGAAAAATACGGGCTTGATGACGCGCTTCGGCTATCGAAGTGAGACTTCATGGAATGGGTGGAGACCCCCGAAAAGGGGAGAAACGCGTCGGTGCTCCTTTGAGAGTTTGAAGAACGCTTCGCACGTCTTTCGGCGCTGGACCGGACCGTACTGGACACAAGTCGTGTCCTATTGTTCATTAAATCGGTGGATGTAAGGGACCGGGAGCAAGTGGGCTTCCTGCTAGAGACCGATGACGGCCTAACAACTGACTGGGCCATGGTAAAGAGAGTCTGCGGCCATTTTGACAAACGACGCGAGTGGATCGATAAAGGCTTGACGGAGGAGCGGCTCTGGAGGAGCTGACTCAGATGGTGAGGGACCTCCAGATTGCACAAGCAAGGAGGGACGACGGCGAACAAGTCCGTGACCGAAGGCCTCTGGTTGGTAACCGGTGCTTGTGGTGCGATGCGGTCAGCCACGCACGAAAGGATTGCGGGGACTTCGCCGAAGCGATATGAGCTAACATGGTGTACCTATGGAACGGTCGGGTGCACGCTAGCGAGATCCGAAGGGCCCTGGATCTGAATGTCAGACGAGGGGGTATGAAACGGCTGATGGAAGAAGCGGCGGCTCGCCACGCGGAGACCGTCCACTACTTGGCGTCGGCTGGAATCCGGGTCGGAAGTGATGAAGTCCGGAAGACGAAGGAAGCCGGATTCTGGCCGTTGATGCTGGAAGGCCTCGCTGGCGTACGACTGAGGAAAGAGGAAGCCGACTACGCGGAAAGACGGGTCCGGGAGGCAACCGGGTGGAGTGACCCGGTCGAAGAGAAGACGGGCTTTGTTGAAACCGCTTGCCAAAACTACGAGGTTTTGTGGAGGACAAGCATGCGGGTAAGACCGGAGGGGCTGGACCCTCACAACGGTATGAGACCCGGTACGGGCAAAAGCAGAATGATGCCAGTGCAACCGGCGCACCGGATAAAGCCAAGAGGGCTGAGTACCGATTGAGCACGAAGATCGAGAGGACCACGGACTTGCGAAAGGTCCTCGAGGAACGTATCCTCGACAACAAAGTGGAGCTGTCACTAAGGGAAGTGCTCGGAATCGCCAAGAAGGAGTTCCACGACTCCATCGTGGACTTGGTGAAGCGGAAAAGGCTTTTGACAGAGCCGGAGCCGGAGAAGTCGGTGGAGGTGCGTCGTTCACACCTAGAAGACATGGCTCTAGAAGACGAGTTGGCGGAGAGCCACTATTCAAGGCCACATCGGGCCAGAGCAACCACGGAGACCCCCGTTAAGATTGGAGATGTTCAGGAGCTGGTGGTGGCGTTGATGGATTATGGTTTAGAAATAAACTTGATGTCCATGGACTTCTACAAGAAGGGGAAGTGGCCAATCAACACCAAGCACGGGTGGAAAATACGGGCAGCAACGCGCGCCACGGAAGAGCTGCATGGAGCTTGCCCGAATGTACAAGTAAAGATCGGCGATGTCGAGATCGATCAACACTTCTTCGTGCAGGAGATGTCCTCGCACCTGGTTATACACGGGGAACCGTACATCACGGCGGCACGGATGGAGACAAAGGTGCTGGACAACGGTTTGGCATATGCATGAGTCAAGAGCCAAGATGGGCGTCACTCGGTCCAATTCCTGACGGTGCGACCGAACCATGAGCGTAACCACGAGACCCTCGGTGGCGAAAACCGAGAGGATTTTTAGAGAGGGCTATCAAGGCGTGGGGCCGCGATAGTCTGGAGACCTCGGAAAAACCCCACATATGTACTATAGGCAAAAAGACCTGTACCATAGGTAGGAAATTTTGGTTCTCCGATAGCAGAGGTTGTACGATAGCCGACGTAGTTGGCCGGGAAAAGAAGTGGGTAAAGGAGCGGCTTCGAGCATGCGGAGTCCTCGGCCCTGAAGAGGAAATCAACGGAGCCGCGGAGGCGGTCTCTTTCGACAACACCTTGGGGAAGTTATGGGAGGTGTTCAGAGAAGGCCTTAATGAGGACCGGACGATTCCGGTATGTTCGGAAAAGATGTATGAAGTCATCGCCGACTTCGGTAATGGACTCGAGTCGGATCGGACGGCCCGAGTGGATACGAAGTACAAGACTGTGAACCGGAAGGTGAAGCCAGTTGCGGCACCCTTGTCAGAGGGCAGTGAGTTACGGATAAAGGGGGTCGCGTTGGACCCAAGTTTACGAGATCCGGGCAGCATAGGACACACGTTCACCGACATAACGCTATGGGAGCTCAAGATCGGTGGGGGTGGCTTTCTACTACCGGCGAAAGAGGACCGGTTTCGGAGAATGCTCGGGAGGCACGAGAAGGCTTTCACATTCTCACCGGAGGAGATCGCTGAAACAGAAGGTGGAGATGGGCATCCTCGAACCGTCGAGTGCCCCATACTCGAATCAGAAGCTGATGGAGCTGCTGAAACAGAAGGTGGAGATGGGCATCCTCGAACCGTGGAGTGCCCCATACTCGAATCAGTGGTTTACCGTGCCAAAGAAGAACGACACGTTGCGCTTTATTCAAGTCTTGTAGCCGGTCAACAAGGTGACCATTCAGAACGCAAGGATCGGACCGACCATAGACGAGTTTGCGGAGGCCTTCGCCGGAAGATCGATTTACTCAGTTGGTGATCTGTACTCGGGGTACGATCAGTTCCAACTAGCCGTGGAGAGTAGGGACATTATGACAATGCGGACTCCTCTCAGCCTAGTTCGGATGTGTACCTTATCGCAAGGGGGAACTAACTCGGTGGCGCACATGGTGAATGCGATGAACAAAATGCTGAGGGATTGTATCCCAGACATCACCATGCCATTTCTGGACGACATCCCGATCAAAGGGAGTTCGGTGGAGGACAAGGACGAGTCGGTCGGGCCCGACGGTTGTCGGAGGTTTGTGACGGATCACATCCGCGACTACGAGAAGGTGCTACATAGACTCGAGAGCGCGTTGTCGTGAAGATTTTCGTCCATAGGCGGAAAACCGAGCGAAGCAAGCAAACCCGCGATGTGCAACGTTGCACATCACCATGTTGTATTTCTATTTATCAATAGTGATAAGTATGGTGCTAGAAATGCACCTTAGGATTTGTAAAGTGTAGAGGTGATGTGCTTTTGCGCGCACATCCACGTGAGAGAGAGAGATAGGTACATAGTAGTTCGTGTAGAGGTGGGAGTTAAGACCCATCCTTCCCACCTCCCCTAAAATCAAGGGAAATATCCCCATTGATTGAAAGGGGATATTTTGTAGCACCCTTTTATGTAACGGTCTTCCCTCCTTGTGCTATAAAGGGAGAGGAAGAGCACCATTGTGGGGGTTGCCTTATCTTTGAGTGTGAGTGAGGTATACCATTTCGTTTAGGGTTCCTTAGTTAGGGTTTCTTTTCTTCTTCGTCGGATTAGGGTTTCGGGTTTATCATAGTCGTTTGGTGCGGCCTACGCGGCCGCCATTTTGTAATCGGTTTTCGGTTCTAATATATCTTGTTGAGCATCTGGCCTCCATCTTCCTCTTGTCCATTCTTTCTCTTCTTGTGCTAAGCTCCATTCCGAAGTCCTATTCCTTCTCCCCTTCTCCTTAGTCCAAGACCCCCGTGGTTCCGCCCTTCTCCACGCACGCGCGTAACAACGCGACATCTTTGGTGAACCCGACGTGAAGGGCGGCAAGGGAGAAAGAGATGGAGGAAGGCTTCGACTTCGAGGAGATGATGACAAAGATCTTGATGGACGCCGGACGGAAGAGGGCGAGGCGAGAGGCGGCTCAACAAGCGGTCGAAAGGGTGGTCCGTCTAGTCGGCCGGTTCGATGGGAAGGAGGTCCCAAAATTTTTGAGAGCCTACGATGCGGAAATGACGGGGATGGGCGTGGACGAAGCGACGAGGCTAGAGTTCTTTCCTCGAGCGGCGGCCGCATCAAAGTACGAGGAGGTCAAGGAGCTCCAAGAAGCTCACGAATCGTGGGAGTCCTTTGAAGGGGCTCTAATGGAGGCATACGGGTGCGCGGAATCGGAGGTAAGAGGTCGACGAGAGTTCGATCGGTGGATGGCGTCGGCGAGGCGCCATCGGAGCGCAATAGAGGCATTCCGAGAGTTCGAGCGTCGTTTCTCTCAACTCTCGGAGTGGGAACGAAGATCGGTGGGGGCGGACAAAGTCCTCCTATTTTTGGAGACGGTCCATCATGAGGAGAGGATGGACATCATGTTCGAGCTTCAAGACGATTATGGGGCGCATGGTCTCACCGAGGAGTGGCCCGAAGTGGAATGGGTGTGTCGGCAACATGAGGCGAGGCGGTCGGCCACAACACGGCCCGCGAGCGGGGGAGAAGAGAGAGCGACGACCGACTACGCCATGCCGCCGGACGAGAGCTCATCGCGAACCGGTTTGGAGGGGCTCGACCTACAAGCGCTAATACGGGAGGCGTGCGGGCTCGTAATGGCGAAAATCGAAGCCGAAGAATGGCTTATTGCGGGGTCGGGCCCGAGCGGATCGGAGGACGCGGAGGAAGGAGCTTCCTCACACATGGAGGACGGGGCCTATGCGGAGGCCGAAAGAGAATGGTACATCGGTACCACGGGAGAGGGTGCGGAGCGAGCCGCCCTCTCGACATGGGGGGAAAGAACGACCGAGGACGAGGTCGGGGACGGTGAGGCGGCGATCGCCGATTCGAGCGGACATGGCGGATTCGGGACATGGTGGCCCGAATCATCGAGTACGGAGGAGACAAGCGGCGGTACCGCAACCTTCCACGCACCGGTTCAAGGGACCCCGGCGGCCAGCCCGAGTGCCCGCGTAAGACCTATGGTGAAAGGCGGTGGCGGTGGCAAGGCGGGCGACCACGGCGTCGACACGAGAGAAGGTGCGGAGCAAGCGACCGTCTCATCTCAGGGAAAAAGAACGGCCATGGACGAGGCCGATATCTACGGAGCGATGGACGCCACTTCGAGAGTGGGCGGAAGTTTCGGGACGCGGTTGCCCGAAACGTTCTACGAGGATTTCGCGAGCATACTCGAGGCTTGCGAAATGGAGGAGGAAGAGGAGACGAGCGTCGGTGTCGCGACCTTCCACACACCGGCCCTAGAGGCTTCGGCGGTCGGCCCGAGTGCCGGCACGAGACCTGGAGCTACGGATGGTGGCGGCGGCAAGGCGGACAACCGAGATAAGGACGAGACCGGCGAAGAAGAGGCGGCGGCAAGCATACTCGATGCTTGCGAAACCGAAGACGGGGTAGCCACGGACGACGATGTCCGAATGGAGGTGGCTACGGACGAGAGGAGTGGTGGTGTCGCGACCTTCCACACACCGGTCCTAGAGACTCCAGCACCCGGCCCGAGAGCCGGCGAGAGGCCTAGAGTGACGGACGGTGGCGGCGGCAAGGCGGGCAACCGAAACGACGACGACATGGGAGAGGGTGCGGAGCGAGCAACCCTCTCGTCTTGCGGCGAATGGACGGCCAAGGATGAGGCCGGTGACTACAAAGCGGAGAGCGCCACTTCGAAAGTGGGCGGGAGATTCGGGGCACGGCGGCCCAAAACATCGAGCGGAGAGGAGGCGAGCGGTGGTGCCGCGACCTTCCACACACCGGCCCTAGAGGCTTCGGCGGTCGGCCCGAGTGCCGGCACGAGACCTAGAACGACGGGCGGTGGCGGCGGCAAGGCGGGCAAACAAAATGATGCGGAGAACGGCGAAGAAGAGGTGGTGGCAAGCATACTAGAGGCTTACGGAATCGGAGATGGGGGAGCCGCGGACAACGACGTCCGAACGAAAGCGGCTACGGAGACAACAAGCGGCGGTGCCGGGTCCTTACCCACACCAATCCTAGAGGCTCCAATGGCCGGCCCAAGTGCCGGCATGAGGCTTAGTGCGACGGGAGGTGACGGCGGCAAGGCGGGCAACGGAATCGAGAAGGAAGATTGGAGCGGACGGAGGCAAGACCCCTTGACGCCGGGGCCGGAGACTTCGGCGGTTGTGCTCGAATGCCAACGTGAGACCGGAGAGATGGGCGGTGACCGTGAGGAGGTGAGGCCCGGAGAGAGCGCATACGAAGACGAGTATGCGGGGCCCGGAATGGGCGTATACGGTGGGTCCGACGGAGAGGACCGGAGCGGAAACGAGGAGAGAGTCGGGAACCGACCTGACCGGAATACGGCACGGAAGAAGAAGAGAGTAAGGGCCGGCGAACCGGGCCCAAACCGAAGGAAGCCGGCGAGACCGATTGGCCGGTTACGGTTACGGTTACGATGGGAGACGGTAAGCGCGAGATGGAGGCTAACCGGGCACGACGACCATGGTTCGGGGGAAAAACGGAAACAAACGAGACCCTCCATACCCACTCTAGAGACTACGGCGGTTGCGGATCAACATAAGACCGGAGAAACGGCGGGTGGCGGCGAGGAGTCGGAGACCGGAGCGTACGAGGTTACCGGAACGGATATCCGGTACGAGATGGTGGACGGGTGGGTCCAAGACGGCGAGCCCGTGTCGGGACGGGCTACGGCGACAAAGGAGGAGAAGACCGACACGGAGGTCGGGTCTACGGCGGAAGAGCGAGACGAGATGCATGCAATACGGACGATGGAGGGCCAAGACACAAGCATGCCTACGAAGGAACCACATCGAGCGACCGAAGATGACGGTCGGATCACGCCTTCGAGAGGCGAATACGAGGAGGAAGGCGACGACGACAAGACCTGGCACGATGCTAGGGAAGATTGGTGGGAAGAGGTGGCCTACGGAGAGGCTAAGACCGGCGGCCACGAAGATAAGACCCGAGAGGGATCCTCCACACTGGCTATAGAGACTCCGGCGATCGGCGCGAGTGCCGACGTGAGACCAAGAGTGGCGGACGGTGGCAGCGAGGGGACGAAGGCCACAACGGATGAAGGCACCGAGAGAGGCATACGGGAGGTCGCGGTGAACGAAGATGTATGCGCCCAAAGGAACGAACACGACATCACGAAGGATGTGTGCGGTCGAGCGGGCCAAGAGGGCCAAGAGGGTGTTCCTCCGAGCGAAACGGAGGTCGGGGAAGAAGGGTACCTTTCCGAAAGGGTACGCGAAGAGGAGCGGAATGCGAAACGTGCAATACGGCCGCATGAGGGCCAAGCAACGAGCACGGGAACGATGGTATGCTCTACGGCGAGAGAGCACGGCAAGCAAGGGGAAGGCGAAAAATGCGTGATGGGGTCATCGAAGGACCGAAGCACGAGCACGCATTCGGAGGACGACACCGACGTACGGGGAAAGCCTACGGAAGGCAAGCGCGGAGCGAGAAGAGTCGGCACGACGAGGTGCGCGGCACGAAAAAGGCGGATCCGGAGGATATGCGAGGCGGACAAAGGGTCGGCAACGGCGTTCGGGAGGACCGAACGGGGAGGAAAGCGCGGGCATCGGATATGGCGGTCCGAGTGTAGTCGGTGGTTCGAGGAAACACGGTGGACGTGGCGGATCAGGTGGAGGCAACGACTCGGCGAGCATCGTCGAGTGTGGCGGATCGGATGGAGCCGACGGTTCGAGACCATTCGGCGGAGATGGTGGGCCGGAAGGCGACGGCGGTTCGTGTGGACGGGGTGGACTTGCTCGAAGTGGAAGACGAAGCCGGGCAAGCCCACGAGGTTGTCAAGGGCCCGGTTGGCCGCCTTGGCCGAAAATCTCGCGTTTTGTTCCCCTTTTGGCACATACCGGTGGATGTGCGGTTAGGTGGGGGCGGATGTCGTGAAGATTTTCGTCCATAGGCGGAAAACCGAGCGAAGCAAGCAAACCCGCGATGTGCAACGTTGCACATCACCATGTTGTATTTCTATTTATCAATAGTGATAAGTATGGTGCTAGAAATGCACCTTAGGATTTGTAAAGTGTAGAGGTGATGTGCTTTTGCGCGCACATCCACGTGAGAGAGAGAGATAGGTACATAGTAGTTCGTGTAGAGGTGGGAGTTAAGACCCATCCTTCCCACCTCCCCTAAAATCAAGGGAAATATCCCCATTGATTGAAAGGGGATATTTTGTAGCACCCTTTTATGTAACGGTCTTCCCTCCTTGTGCTATAAAGGGAGAGGAAGAGCACCATTGTGGGGGTTGCCTTATCTTTGAGTGTGAGTGAGGTATACCATTTCGTTTAGGGTTCCTTAGTTAGGGTTTCTTTTCTTCTTCGTCGGATTAGGGTTTCGGGTTTATCATAGTCGTTTGGTGCGGCCTACGCGGCCGCCATTTTGTAATCGGTTTTCGGTTCTAATATATCTTGTTGAGCATCTGGCCTCCATCTTCCTCTTGTCCATTCTTTCTCTTCTTGTGCTAAGCTCCATTCCGAAGTCCTATTCCTTCTCCCCTTCTCCTTAGTCCAAGACCCCCGTGGTTCCGCCCTTCTCCACGCACGCGCGTAACAACGCGACATCTTTGGTGAACCCGACGTCTGGAGAAAAATAAGCCTTCGGACAGCTAGAGATCCTGGTAGTCGGACACCTGTGCGAAGCTGTCCCCAGCGAAGGTAGAAGCCATCTCCGCGATGAAGGATGATTGCGGGTCGGTTATGGAGGTCCGAAGGATCCTGGGGGCATGTGCATTCTACCATATCTGGATTCCGCATTACGCCCACATCGCGGAGCCGCTCTATGGGTTGCTGAAAAAAGGGTGTAAATTCGAGTGGAGAGACGAGCATATGGAGTCGGTCTAGAAGATGAAAGAAGCACTTGCCGCGGCACCGGTGCTCCGAAAGGCTGTCTACGGCAAAGACACCCCAATTTACGTGACCGTGGACACGAGTCTGATCGGGATCGGATGGGTGAGCAACCAAGAGGATGACGATGGCGCGAGGTTCCCCATCCGGTTCGACGCGAAAGTCCTTAGTGAGTGACAGCGAGGATACGCCCAGGTTAAACGAGAACTTTAGGGTATCGTTTCGGCGGTCAAGGCCGATAAAGACTACCTGATTGGGATAGAGGTGATAATCGAGACAGACTGCCTACCGATTCTCGGCATGGTTTCCGAATGCGCGACGACGGACCTGGCAATGCTCAGGTGGATAGCGTACATCAAGTCCCTGAATCCGGAAATACGACACATTTCTGGAAAAGACAATGCCATGGCCGACATGCTTTTGAGAGCGAGGTTCGATGACGAGGACGGCATGGTTTCGGAGGACGAGGAAGTTGGCATGGGCTTCTTTGAGGCGGCTTACGTAACAACAAAGGGGAGCACTCCGGTGCTTAACGAATTTGACGAGAGCAAGTACGACGGGGAGTGGCTCCAGATCGGTGGGTTCCTGAAGACAATGACACCGGACGCGGTGTGGACGAAGGAAGAAACCAACCGGATTCGGAAGAAAGCGTACCGATTCTTCCTACGGGATGGGAGCATATGGAAGCACCTGAAGAAGAGAAACGACATCCCGCTTCGAGTGGTGGTGAAGAAAGAGGAACAGGAAGAATTGCTGACAGCATACCACGAGAGTCCTTGGGCCGGACACCGCGGGATGTGGGCCACATTCGAGAAGCTAAAGGGGAAGTATTGGTGGTCGGGACTATATCGGGACGTGGATCGGTTCGTGACGACTTGCAAAAGCTGTCAGGTGCACTCCATAGTCTAACATCGAGACGAGCTTCACCCGACCTACCCTCCGACCGTCCACTTTAAGTGGATGGTGGATCTGGTGACGATGCCGACGGGGGTAGGGCAGATGCGGTATTTGGTGTTGGCTCGGGAGGACCTAACGAACCAGGTGGAAGGCCGAGCGTTGCAGAACAAAATGACCGCGACCGTGTGCCGATTTCTAATCGAAGAAGTGGTATGCCGGTACAGGTGCGTAGGTAAGATCATGGCCGACCACGGAGAATTGGATGTGCAAGAGGCGGAAGAGCTATTTGACCGGCTAGGGATTAAACTCTCGCTCACCACAATGTACAATCTGGAGGCTAACGGGAAGGTGGAACGCGGACACGGGCCGATCGTCAAAGTGTTAGTACGGGCGTGTGGAGGCCAAGTTGGGAACTGGCCACGGCTCTTACCCTATGCGTTGTGGGCAGACCGAACTACGCACAGTTCGGTAACCGGGTTCATGCCAGCAGAGCTAATGTACAGGTAGAAGCCGATCATACCAACGGAGCAGACAATCTCCTCATGGGCCACGGTGGACAGGAAAGACGAGATGAGCCGGGAGGAGCTGCTAGTGGCACGGATTCGACAGCTGGAGAGAAGACTGGAGGACGTGGATTGAGCCACAGAGAAGCTACGGGTGGCGAGGGTAAGGAACAAAGGACGGTTCGACTGGACTCACCGACTGAGACCGAAGAGGATCGAGGAAGGCGACTGGGTTCTAGTGTATGACAGCAGCCTCGACAACCAGCATAGGGCAACGCGGAAGTTTGCAAGGAGGTGGTTCGGGCCTTATGTGGTGACAAGCGCCAACGACAATGGGACCTACCCTCTCGCGGAGCTCGACGAGACAAGGATGGCGGTACCGGTGGCAGGGAAAAGGATCAAAGCATTCAAAAAGCGGCACAAGGCTGAACCGAACTTGGACGACTTGCATAGCGACAACGACCGACTCGGGACGGATGTCGATCTGGAAGACGAAGGATAAGCGTGGGCTGGTCTTCTCCGGCAAGAGTCTAATTTTGGCGCATACCGGTGGATGCACGGTTAGGTGGGGGCGGATGTCGTGGAGAAAACTGTCCCTAGGTGGAAACCGGGTATAACGTGCGTAAACCGGCTCTTACACATGGACACACGTTTTGTTGTATAGTATGTAGATAGGTACAAGTCGGCTGAGGTGAAATCCTAGGTAGCATGCATTCATTAGGGAGAAAATCGAGGCGTATCCCTGTTCGAAAGGACATGGAATGAACATGATGTAACGGGTGGTAATGGCCTCCCTCCTTGGGCTATAAAAGAGAGGGAGAGGTATGGTAAAAAAAGGAGGAATCGCGTTTTATGGAGGACGAAGTGCTGCCGGACTGGAACCGAGCTCTTCTCCTCTGTCTTCTCCATAGTCGCTCTGTGCAGGTTTTCGAGGGGTTGACTCTGCTCCGCGGAACGCCCGAGTGCTTCCGGTAGAGTCTCCATCTTGCGTTGTGTGTGTGTGTGCATGCATTGGAGCCTATCACTCGCCGGCTTGCCGGTTGTAACTCCTTGATTCGTATATACATATACATTCGTTCTGTCTCCATTGTTCAGAGTTAGTTGCAACTCCTGTGAATCTATGTGTCTGTGCGCGTGTGAAGTACATCGGTAGTTTCCTTCCCCTCTTCTCATTCAGTTATTTCTCGGTCCAAGGCCCCCGTGGTCTCGCCTCGTTCTCCACGCACGCGTGTAACAACGCAACAACGGTTCTCGCACAAAGAGAAGGGGAAGAAGAAGATGCCGGAATACAAAACCGGCAACGTTGAGGCGGATTGGAGCGAATACGACTCCGGAAAGGATGAAGGCGAATCTTCGGGAACAAAGTCCGACCTGGCCAAGAAGGGCCCCAAACCGGGTAAAATACCAAGTTACGCCGGTCTTCCCGCCTGAAGAACCCCGTTACGCGGTACGGGTACAATGAGTACATGGCGCATCATTATGCTTTCATGACTAAGGTGGCGGAAGTACGCGAGCTGGAGAGCTATGCAGAAGCAGCAAAGGACGCAAATTGGGGTGCCGCTATGGAGGAATAAATGTGGGCACTGGATGCCAACGACACATGGGACCTCGTTGACCCTTCCCGACACTGTAAACTGATTGGTTGCAAATGGGTGTACAAGGTAAAGTACAATGCCGACGGTTCGGTTAATCGGTACAAGGCCTGGTTAGTGGCGAAGGGATACGCACAGACCCAAGGAATCGATTACGACGAGACCTTCGCTCTGGTAGCGAAGATGACGACAGTTCGTGTGGTATTGGTCGTTTCTGCGGCAAGGGGGTGGCATCTTCACCTGATGGACGTGAAGAATGCGTTTCTTCAAGGTGACCTTGAAGAACGGGTCTATATGATCCAACCTCCTGGTTTTCAGTCGGAGATGAACAAGTCGGCGGTGTGCCGGCTCAAGAAGTTGCTTTACGGTCTGAAACAAGCCCCCCAAGCTTGGAATGCGAAGATCAAGCACCGATTGCATAAGATGGGGTTTGTGACCTCTAAATCCGACTCATCATTGTTCATTCGGCCAGGTTTGGACGATCCAGTTTGTATCCTACTTTATGTTGATGATTTAGTCATCACCGGACCCAGACTCAATGAAATCGGCCGAGTAAAGTCCCAACTGTCGGACGCATTTGAAATGAAGGAACTGGGGGACCTTCATTATTTTCTTGGGATCGAGGTGATCCGAACCCCCGATAGCATATTGCTCTCACAATGACACTATGTGTTGAATATGTTGTACAAGTTCGGTATGACGGAGTGTTGACCTGTCTCCACACCCCTGTACCGGAACCAGAAGCTTTGTCCCAACTCCAGACCGGCTTGCAATGAGAAATGGTTCTGACAAATCGTCGGAAGCTTGATATACTTGACGATCACTCGACCCAACCTCAGTTACTCGGTTGGAGTGATTAGCCAGTTCATGCAGAAGCCAACCGTCAAGCACCTTCAGTGCGCACACTGGATGCTCCGGTATGTGAGCGACACGAAGGACCGAGGACTGTTATATCGGCATGGTATAACCGAAGCATTAGTCAGATATACAGATGCCGACTGGGATGGTGATGCATCGGATCGCCGATCCACCTTTGGTTACATGTTTTCTCTTGGTAGTGCGGCTGTTGCGTGGAGTAGCAAAAAGCAACCAATAGTGGCTTTGTCGAGCACTAAGGTTGAATACCGGGGCGCTACCAATGCCACCTGTGAAGCCATCTAGCTTTGGCAAGTACTGAAAGACTTGCGGATTGAGGTCCCGACCCCGATCCTGATCTATTGTGACAACATGAGCAACATTCAGCTCGCCCAGAACCCAGTGTTCCATGCTTAGACGAAGCACATAGAAGTCCACTATCACTTTGTGCGTGAGCGGGTTTTGAGCGGTGAAGTAGAACTTCAGTATGTTTAGACGGATCGGCAAGTTGCCGATATCTTCACCAAACCGCTCGAATCAGACAAGTTGCAACACTTCACCGAAATGCTTGGTGTTCAGCATCTCGACGTTGTCGTAGTGTATTCCACACACTACGTGAAAACCATAAAATAATATATCCGATTTAGATACATATAAATAAATAAATAATATATCAAAATACTTATCACGTGCATAGGGCAGGATTCAAACCCTACACCTCCACATAGATAAACCTCAACTTTACCATTGTAATAACTTATCTTTAGTGTTATACATATAGATTTAATACGTATAAGACCTTTATTTACACATACCTTTATTAAAAGATAAAAATCATGTATTCTTTAGGGTGTGAATATTTTATTTACACGTGACATTAAAAGTGACTCATGCACATCTAGCGTGCATGAGCCCTATACTTAGGAAATGACAAAGCATCACATGCACATTTAGTGTGCATGGACACTTTTGGTGAAAAAGCATGAAGCCATGCTTAGCCTCTTCCATCTTTATATAAGGAGGAGAGAAATATGTATAAGGTTGTTGATTAATATACAGGGATTGATCAATCTAATATATTTGTGGGATTCACGAATTTTGCCATCTAAATTACTCTTATAATCTAAATATTGTTTTAAATACACTAAACTCGTGGGATTCATGAGATTGCTATCTTACTTCTCTTTCTACTATTCATAACTAGCCTTAAGTTGTATTCCTCTTCCTCCTAGTCCAAAACCTCGGCGGTTCCCACCCGACTCACGCAACGATCCGGAGCCGAAAGGCACGACACAGTTGGTGAACCCGACGTGAAAACCGGGTGGCAAGGAGATGGAAAATCAACCGGAGGCTAGCAACATGATGATGATGTTCGAGCGCATGCTACAAGAACAACGCGCGATGTCGGAGATAGCGGCATCAGTGGAGCGGCTCGTGCAACGAAACGGGCAATTCAACGGGAAAGACGTGTCGCGGTATCTTCGGGACTACAAGGCGGAGATGCTACGGTGCGGAATATCGGAAGGACTGCAAGTGACGTCCTTCAACCGGGTGGCGACCAACGGGCTTCAAGCAAGCATCCATGGGCCACGACAGCAAAATCCGACATGGGAGGCGTTTGAAGAAGAGCTAAAGAGGACGTTCGCCATCGAGGATTCCTCCAAGGTGACGCGAAGGGGATTCGAAGATTGGGTGGAGACACCGGACAAGGGATTGAAGGTCGTTGATGTGTTTTCGGCATTCGAAAGCTGGTTCGGGAGGTTGTCCGTGAGAGATCAAGCTATCCTCGTACCGGACAAGGTGATCATGTTCTTGCGAGCCGTGGACGCATAGGACCGGAAAGATCTCGGAGTGCTCTTGGAGGACACGACCACGGAGAGTGGCCTCACCGAAACATGGGAAAGTGTGCGGTATATCGTCGCACGATACACAAAGAGGGGGCAATGGCTTGCCAACGAGGAAAAGAGGGTTTCGGAACCGATTCCGAAACCGAGAACCGGATTGGAAGACCATCAACCGAGGGCTCGGGAGACTACAACCGAGAAGGGGATTGATGCATCTACGGTGGAGCAACTATTGAAGGAGATGGAGAATCTGAAGATCGCGATGGTGAAGAAGTCGGATGACCGACCCACAAGCTCCAAGTATACGGACCGACGGTGCATATGGTGCGATAGCGCCGAACACGATCGGAGGGTTTGCGACGAGCATAAGGAGGCGCTACGACGGGATCTCATCTATTACGAGGGAAACCGGATTCATTCGATGGACTCTCGGAAGCCACTCTGACCGAACTTCCGGAAAGGCGGCATGAAGAAGGTGCTCGAGGAGGAATTGGCGGCAAGAAGCAACTATGCGACAACCGCGGGAATATGTGTCGGGGAGTCATCGAGAGCAAAGACGTCTTTTTGGCCGGAAGTTCTAGAAAACACCGAGAAAACCGACTCCAACGAGATCCGAAGCACCGCGGAAGGCGTCTGGGAAGCTACGGGATGGGAGTGCCCTGTCGACAAGAATAGCGTATACGCCCTGTGTCAATTGCATGAGGTGTATGTGGACGAGAAACGACGACGCATGGAGGATGCGGCCGGGCCATCGAAGATACCGGAAAGCTGGAACTCCGGAGGTAAGGAAAAAGAAAAGGCGACTCCGGCATTCAAGCTTGCCTCGGACATAGAACAACGAACCGACTTGAAAAGAGTGTTCGAGGAAGGAATCTTGGATAGCCGGGTAGATTTCTCGCTTCGGGAGCTACTCGGAATAGCAAAGAAGGAGTTCCACGATCTTCTCGTGGATCTCGTGAAGCGAAAAAGACAAAGTACGGAGGAAAATGCTCCAAGGGTGAATGCGAACACCGTTTTAATGAACGACACCGAAGTGGAGGACGAAATTCCGAACTCCCACTATACAAGACCACATTGGGCACGCGCGACTACGGAGACTCCGGTCCGAATCGGCAACATCAAAGAACCCGTGCTAGCATTGATTGATCACGGATCAGAGATCAACTTGATGTCCAAGGAGTTCTACCGGAAGGGGAAGTGGCCTATTAACACCAACCATGGATGGAAGATTCGGGCGGCCACCAAAGCAATGGAAGATCTATTTGCGGCTTGTCCGGATGTGACGGTGAAGATTGGGGATGTCGAGATCGACCAAAATTTCTTCGTGCAAGATGAGGTTTCACATTCCGTCATCCTTGGCCAACCCTTTATCACAGCATCACGGATGGAGACGAAGGTGCTCGATAGCGGTGTGGCATTTGCGCGAATTCGGAGCCAAAACGGTGGGAAATCTGTCCAATTCCTAACGGTGCCGGCAAATCACGAAAGGAACAAGAGGGAACTCTTGTCCCAAGTGAGAATGGATTTTTAAAGCGGACTGTTGCGGAGTGGGGAAGTGATAGTCCGAGAAGCCCTGATACCCCACACAGGAAGAAAACTCTTGGAGCAAAACATGTACGAATCGGTCCGGATGGGGCATCTACGTACACGACCGTAACCGGAGGATTGAAGAAAGAATACCGACAAGTGGAGGATAAGTTGCGGTCGGCATCAATAATAAAAGAAGATGAAGAAATCGTGGGGATAGTCGAAGAAGTGTTCTATGGGAGCACGCTACAATGACTTGAAGAGCTTGCGGAAGATAAAAGCCAAGGGAACCGGGTAGTCCCGGTGGAATCGGTTGAGATGTACGAGATCATTGCGAAAATGGAGCCGGATACACTCCGCAAAGAAGAAGCAATGGTAAGTACGAAATACAAGACCGTGGAGAAGAAGGTGAAACCGGCCGCGGGACCACTACCCGCCGATAGCGAACAAAAGAGGAAAGAAGTCTCGGGAGATCCGACACTTCGGAAGTCCGTGGATATCGGACATGCCTTCACGGATGAGACCCGGAAGAAACTTCGGATCGGTGGAGGTGGGTTCCTATTACAAAAAGAAGAAGAACGGTTTCGCGAGATGTTGGAGCAACACGGCAAAGCGTTTGCATTTACATCAAGGGAGATAGGATGCGTCGATCCGAGAATAGTGGAGCCGATGGTGATCTTCACGATTGACCATGTACCATGGAACCTGAAGCCGATTCCGGTGCCACGAGCGCATATTCCGAAAGTCATTGACTTGCTCAAGGAGAAGGTGGCGATGGGGATTCTAGAGCCATCAACTGCTTCGTACTCAAATCGATGGTTTATGGTTCCGAAGAAGAATGGGTCACTCTGATTTATCCAAGACTTGCAACCGGTGAATAAGGTCACGATCCGGAACTCGGGAGTCGGTCCGATAGTGGACGAATTTGTGGAAGCTTTTGCCGGTCGTGCGATATACTCCATTGGAGACCGGGATATGACCAATTCCAACTAGCCGTGGAGAGCCGAGACATCACAACCATGCAGACACCGATAGGATTAGTCCGAATGTGCACACTACCACAAGGAGCAACAAACTGGGTTGCTCATATGATGAACGCGATGAACAAGGTGCTTCGAGACTGCATTCCGAAGATAACGATGCCGTTCCTCGATGACGTTCCGATGAAAGGATGCGCGATAGAAGAAAAAGATGAGACTATGGATGATCAGGGATGCCGAAAGTTCGTGGTCGACCATATTCATGATTGCGAGAAAGTGTTGCGAAAGCTAGAAGATGTGCACCTAACACTTTCCGGGGAGAAATCGGCATTCGGGCAAGAAGAAATATTGGTGGTCGGACATCTATGTGGGCCCTACGGCCGAAGACCGTCACCAACAAAGATCGATGTGATTCAAGCTATGGAGGAAGTATGCGAGTCAACATCCGAAGTCCGAAGGTTTCTCGGTGCATGTGCATTCTATCACATATGGATTCCGCACTATGCACATATAGCGGACCTGCTCTACCACTTGTTGCGGAAAGGTAAGAAATTCGAATGGAAACCGGAACACACCAAAGCCATGAAAAATTGAAGAAGACACTTCGGAGGGCGGAAGCACTTAAGAAGCCGAGCTACGACCGATTGATCATAGTAACGGTTGATACAAGTCCAACCGGTATCGGGTGGGTCATCAATCAAGCCGACTTGGATGGTTCGTGGTATCCGATCCGATTCGGAGCAAAGGTTCTCAACGAAAGGCAACGTGGATATGCACAAGTCAAAAGAGAACTGTGGGGAGTCGTGTCGGCGATAAAATCGGATCGGGATTATTTGATCGGAGCCGAAGTGGTGATCGAGACGGATTGTCTTCCGATACTCGGGATGATGCGGTGTTGTACGATACCGGATGTAGCTATGCTAAGGTGGGTTGCATATGTCAAGTCGCTTAATCCGGAGGTTCGACACATCTCGGGGAAGGACAACGCGGTAGCGGATATGTTATCAAGGGCTTGGTTCGGAGACGACATAACCGAATCGGATAATGAAGAAGTTTCCGAAGACTACTTCGCGTCGGAGCACATATGCCGAGTGAACGTAATCCGAGAATTCCGGGAAGAAGAATACGAGGGAGAAAGCTTGATGATCGGAAAGATGTTACAAGAGGCCGAGGATTCAAGAAACGATAAAGGAAGAAGAGCCGAGATCCAAAGGAAGAAGAGGCAAGTCCAAAAGTTCTTCTTGGAAAACGGATTAATATGGAGGGCGCCGAAAAGACCGGATGGTATACCACTTCGAGTAGTCGGGACAAAAGAGCAACGAAACCGGATAATGTCCGAGTTTCACGAATCCGATTGGGCTGGACATCGAGGAACATGGGCAACATTTGTGAAGATCAAGCAAAAATATTGGTGGAAGAAAATGTACAAAGATGTCGCGGAGTTCACTGAAAGCTGCGAGAAAGATCAAGTCTACTCCGGGGTTCGACATCGAGATGAGTTACATCCGACATTCTCACTAACAATCAACTTCAAGTGGATGGTCGACATAGTGGCCATGCCGACCGGGATCGGACAAAAGAAATACTTGGTATTAGCTCGGGAAGATCTCACGAATCAAGTAGAAGGTCGAGCGCTTCAGAGGAAAACGTGTTCCGCGGTATGCCAATTTCTTTTGGAGGAAGTATTTTGCAGGTACGGGTGCGTAGGACAAGTGATTGCGGACCGGGGAGAACTCGACTCGGACAAAGCTAGGGGATTCTTCGCCAAACACGGAGTTCGGTTAACGCTGACAACGGCATACAATCCGGAGGCCAACGGGAAAATCAAACGAGGACATAGTCCGATCGTGAAAGCACTTGCGAAGGCATGTGATGGAAAGGTGAAGGACTGGCCGCGGATGCTTCCGTATGCACTATGGGCGGATCGGACGACGCATAGCTCTGTAACCGGTTACATGTCGGCAGAACTCATGACCAGACAAGCACCGGTAATGCCGACGAAAACCGCGATCGCAACATGGACAGTGCTACCGTGGAAGGAAGAGATGAGCCGGGAAGAACTACTAGCGGTCCGGATACGACAACTAGAGGGAAGACCGACAGACATAGCGGAAGCAATACGCCGACAACAAGAAGCACGATTCCGGAACAAAAGCCGATTCGACACAAAGCACCGACTACGACCGAGGAGGATTGAAGAAGGAGATTGGGTGATCGTCTATGACAGTAGTTTGGACCATCAACATACAACGATGCGGAAATTCGCGAAAAGGTGGTTCGGGCCATACGAGGTTCGGAAAGTCTTTGACAACGGAACGTACCGACTGTCCGAGTTGGATGGAACAATACTACGAGTGCCTATAGCCGGGAAACGGGTGAAGATTTTCAAGAAGCGGACCGACGACAAACCCTATGTGATCCAAGCCAAGGCCGACAACGAGGAGCAATCGGACGAAGACCACGGTGATGCGGGAAGCGAAGAAAGTGAATTACAACTCATAGTCGACATAAGGGGAGAATCGGAGGAAGCTTTGGGTGAAGACGGATATGCGGAATCGAGAACTTCGGCACATACCGGAGGATGTGCGGGTTTGGAGGGGGCGAGTGTCGTAGTGTATTCCACACACTACGTGAAAACCATAAAATAATATATCCGATTTAGATACATATAAATAAATAAATAATATATCAAAATACTTATCACCTGCATAGGGCAAGATTCAACCCCTACACCTCCACATAGATAAACCTCAACTTTACCATTGTAATAACTTATCTTTAGTGTTATACATATAGATTTAATACGTATAAGACCTTTATTTACACATACCTTTATTAAAAGGTAAAAATCATGTATTCTTTAGGGTGTGAATATTTTATTTACACGTGACATTAAAAGTGACTCATGCACATCTAGCGTGCATGAGCCCTATACTTAGGAAATGACAAAGCATCACATGCACATTTAGTGTGCATGGACACTTTTGGTGAAAAAGCATGAAGCCATGCTTAGCCTCTTCCATCTTTATATAAGGAGGAGAGAAATATGTATAAGGTTGTTGATTAATATACAGGGATTGATCAATCTAATATATTTGTGGGATTCACAAATTTTGCCATCTAAATTACTCTTATAATCTAAATATTGTTTTAAATACACTAAACTCGTGGGATTCATGAGATTGCTATCTTACTTCTCTTTCTACTATTCATAACTAGCCTTAAGTTGTATTCCTCTTCCTCCTAGTCCAAAACCTCGGCGGTTCCCACCCGACTCACGCAACGATCCGGAGCCGAAAGGCACGACAACGTGCCGCACTTGAGGGGGAGAAAAGGAAAGGGAACAGATGGCATCGGACAAGGAGTCGGAGAGGAAGAAAGAACCAACAAAGGGGGAGACAAGAGGAAAAAGGAAACCGAGCCGACCGAAGAAGTTGGCAAATCCGAAAAGGTCGAAACAAGCGGTAGTGGCGACAGAGTCAAGAAGGACAGAGTCGACCGGAAGAAAACGACCAAGACCCGGACGTGGTCTGGTGTGGTGAAGGGCCTGAAACCGGAAGACGAGTTGGAGAACACCGACTCGGACAAGAGCTGGAACGAATTAAAGGAAACTGATTCGGTTCAAGATTCGGAGAAGCCGGATCAACTAAAGGCCAAGCGGACACGAATGCAGCGAAAGTCGATGCCAACACGAAGGAACCGACGGGTCGACAAACGCAGAACTAGAAGGGTCGCGGCAAACAAGACCGGACCAGACGAAGAACACGAGCGAGGCAGAGCAACGCCAGAAGGAGCCAGGTAGAAGAACCGGTTGCCGCAGACACTAACACCACGATGCGACCTCAAGTTGAGCTTGAGGGGGAGTGTTGAGCGAGCAAGCTCAACCGGATCCGGATCGGCTGAATAAGCTTGAGCCGGATCAACATCCGGAAGGATGAGCCAGATCGGTATCCAGAAACAACCGGCCGGATCGGGGAACCAGAAGCCTAGTAGTAGCCTAGAGTACTAGGTAATCATTGTCTCGTAGTTAGTGTTAGTCACACATCTGAGCATTGAAGTACCTGTTAGTACTTCTGTCAGTCCTTATGGACTTGTATAAATAGTGTTGTTTAGCACGTTGTATGTACATAATTTTTGAGTTAATTTTTGAATATAGTTTTATGTTTTGCTCTCTCTATCTCCTCTGTGTTTGAAGCTTTTCCACTAAACCTTCATCTCATTTTCTGTTGCTATCTAGCTGAGCTGGTTCTGTTTGACGCTTCCGCACATTAACATTCACACAGAGGCAATTAGTTGAGTGGTCCAATGTGACAACCGCCTTTTCGAACGACGTTCGGAACGTCAATTTCAAATGCCACGGACTAGGCCAGAACCCACATACGCATCAGCTGTAGCTAAATTGGTTGCACGAGATGTATCTCAGGCAAATACTCTGACGCCGACGGAGATCGACACCATGCGTCGACGTGGCCCGTTATTGGAAGAAGAAAAGAAACGACGACGTGCGAATCGATTATGTCTTTATTGCGGTGGACTAGGGCATATCGCCATCAACTGTCCCCATAGGCCAAGAAGACAGGTAAATCAAATTGTAGCCTAGAAGACAGGGAATATCGTAGAAGAGTCAGAACCCATTCAGGTTGTCCTAGATAGCTTTGTGTGTGTGGTATCCTTTAATATAATTAGTAGTCCAGAGCATCCCATTGTCCTGGGATTACCTTGGTTTAAAGTACATAATCCAAACATAGATTGGAGAACAAGAGAAGTCCGGTATCGACAACCTCGAGAATCTACTCATTGAGTTTCGACTATTTCGCTCCATCAATTATGTGAAGAAGGACACAAGGAGTCAATGTTTCTATTTGCAATATTAGTACATCCTTCCAGCACTATTAGAAAGGAATCCTTAGTTCAACTTCCCGCGAAATATCATCCTTATGCCGGTGTATTTGACAAGGTTAGAGCTGGTACTCTTCCTCATCATCGTCCCTATGATTGTCCCATTGATTTACAACCAGGAACAAAGCCACCGTGGGGACTGATTTACAACTTGTCACCAACCAAGTTGGAAGTCCTTCGAGCCTACATAGAAGAGAATTTGGCAAGCGGGTTTATTTGTCATTCAAAATCTCCGGCCGGTGCACCCATTTTCTTTGTCAAAAAGAAAGATGATTCCCTTCGTCTCGTCGTTGATTACCGCGGGTTGAATAAGGTCACCATTTGGAATAGGTATGCACTTCCCCTTGAATAAGGTCACCATTTGGAATAGGCTCTGTCGATGACCTGTGGCACAGGAGGTTGTGCCATATGAGCCAGAAGGGGATGCGAAAGCTTGCTGAGGACAACCTCATTCTGGAGGTGAAGAACGTGCAACTTGAGAAGTGCACTAATTGCTTGGCTGGAAAGCAAAGTCGAACATCTTTCCGAACGAGGCCCCCGATGAGGAAGAAAATGCCGTTGGAGCTCGTGCATACGGACGTATGCTATGTGGAAACGAAGTTGCATGGTGGTTCATAGTATTTCGTGATCTTCATTGATGACTGTAGCAGGAAGTTGTGGGTTTTCGTGCTAAAGACAAAGGATCAAGTGTTATCCGTCTTCAAAGAGTTCCAAGTGAGGGCTGAGAGAGAAACCAGCCGAAAATAGAAGGTAGTCCAAGCGGACAATGGCGGAGAGTAGCGTGGACTGTTCTTGCCGAATTCAAGGAATCCGGCTCGAGTATATCGTGCTGAAGACGCCCGAGCTTAATGAGCTGGCCGAGAGAATGAACTAGACCGTAATGGAAAGGGTTCGAAGTATGCTTGCACATGCTAAGTTACTGAAGACGTTCTGGGCTGAGGCACTGATGATGACAGCGTACGTGATAAACCGATCACCCTTAGTACCCTTGGACGGTGATATTCCACAAAGGGTGTGGAGTGGCAAACATGTATCGTATCGACATTTGAGGGTGTTCGGTTGTCTTGCTTATGTGCATATGGCAAAGGACTAGAGGGGGAAGTTGGACCCGAAATCTCAGCCATGCATATTTCTTGGCTACGACAATGATGAATTTGTCTATCGGCTATGGGACTTAGCCAAGAAGAAAGTGATTAGGAGCCGCGACATTGTCTTCATGGAGGAAAAGACAATAGTCGACTGGGAGATTGAGAACAAGTCTCCAACTACTGAATCGAACCGAGTCGACGCTCAACCGAATCGAGTAGAAGCCGAATCGATTGAAATCGAATTTGAGCCAGTGCCATGCAAGAGGAGATGGATTCCTTGCATGAGAACCACACATATGAATTGACCGAATTGCCAAGAGGAAAGAAGGCACTTCGGAATAAATGGGTATGCAAGTTCAAACCTGGAGATGGCGGGAATCCACCCAGGTACAATGCACGAATCGTCATGAAAGATTTCCAATAGAAGAAGGGTGTTGATTTCAACGAAATATTTGCCCCGGTCATAAAGATGACATCAATCCGAACCATGTTGAGCATCATGGCCAGCATGGATCTCGAAGTCGAGCTATTGGATGTCAAGACAACGTTTCTGCATGGTGATCTCGAAGAGGATATCTATATGCACAAGCCGGAAGGATTTGTAGAGAAAGGCAAAGAGAACCTAGTATGCCGATTAAAGAAGAGCTTGTACGGGTTGAAGCAAGCACCTCGACAATGGTACTGAAAATTCGAATCCTTCATGATCGACAACGGGTACCACAAAACACAGGCTGATCACTGCGTATTTGTGAAGAAATTCGACGGAGGAGATTTCCTTATCCTTCTGTTGTACGTGGATGACATGTTGATTGTCGGATGGGACCATACGAAGATCCAAGCGCTGAAGAATGCCTTGAGCAAATCATTTTTGATGAAGGATATGGGTCTGGCAAAGCAAATCCTAGAGATGCACATTGTTCAGGATTGAACAAAGAAATTGTTGTGGCTGTCACAAGAAAAATATGTGACAAAGGTGCTCCAGAGATTCGGCATGGAAAGCGCGAAATCGGTCGGCTTGACATTGCCGACGAAATGCGAGCCAAGCAAAGAACAATGTTCGAAATCGAAAACCGAGAAGGCTGAGATGTCAAAGGTTCCTTATGCCTTGGCAGTCAGAATCCTGATGTACGAGATGGTATGTACCGGGTTGGACATAGGATACGCAGTCGTCGTAGTTAGCTGATATATGAGCAACCTCGGAAGAGAGCATTGGGCTGCCGTGAAGTGGCTACTTCGGTATCTAAAAGGCACCTCGAACATGTGTCTTCGTTTTAGTTCAGGTAACCCCACATTGGAAGGTTATACTGACTCAGACATGTCGGTTGATGTGGATACCAACGGATCCATGTCCGGGTACGTAATGACTTATGGAGGGGGAGCCGTTTCGTGGTAGTCAAGGCTGCAGAAGGCCTGGCGCTGTCGACCACGGAAGCTGAATATATGGCCGCAACAGAAGCTGGCAAGGAAATCATATGGATGAAGGAGTTTATTGGTGAGTTGGGAATTTGGCTGGAGGAATTCCAACTCCATTGCGATAACTAGAGTGTCATCCCCCTTGCGAAAAATGTCGCCTACCACACAAGGATCAAACACATCCTAAGAAGATATCATTGGCTCTGAGAGCAAGTAGAAGAAAAGGAGTTTGTTCTAGTGAAGATCCACACAACCGAAAATGGATCGGATATGTTGACGAAGGTGCTATTAGCCGAAAAGCTAAACGCGTGCCGACAGAGAATCGGTTTGGTGAAGTACCCCATGTCGGAGTGAAGGGGGAGTTTGCTGGGAAACATGTCCCTCCGGATGGGAAGAGAAGTACCATGTTGGTGAGTATCTCGTCCTCGACCAAAATTGAAATTGAAATTGAAAATTGAAAACGAAAACCAAAATTGTTTCGGAAGACTATAATTGTAAATAGTAAAAAATGCCCCCTAGGGCTATACTTGTAAATAGCCAGAAAGTTGCTTTGGTTTATAAGAAACTAGGGGAAACCTTATAGCTAGTGTGTAGTTGATCATTATTGAAATGTTAGAACGAGGTAGTTGCCTCTGTAACCGTGAGTGAGAGAGTGAGGTGTAACTCTATAGCCGTTTGTCAGATGAAGGAGAACTCGAGGACGCTACCTCCGCGTTCCGTATTTATACTTCCTCTCTACTATAGTGATTTGTTGTCTCGGGGTTTGTGGACCCTCGTGGTTTTTCCCATTTTGGGTTTTCCACGTAAAATATTGGTGTTTCTGCATCTCCATGTTTTTCTTGTTTGTGACTAGTTCTTGGCTTCTGCACACGCACGAACATGAAACCAGTTGTGGATGGTCGATTCCTAACAGTATCAGCTTCCCCTTGTATTCTTGCTTTCATTCCATATTTAATTACATTTTCCAAGGTTTGGAATTATATCCATCTTGACCATGAGAGACACGTTCTCTTACTCATACCAATAATCGATCTGGTAATGCATAAACATGTGTGAGTTCACATTGGATCAAGAGTCTCTACTCAAACACACACATATAGACATATGCACACACATATATCTATATTATAAACATACACATTCCTTGTTGGCCATTTTCATGTTTTTGCATTGACAATGTGGCTTATGATGAAATAACTTATTGTTGGCCAACTAACTCCACACAAATCATCAACAACATGTTGATCGCCATAGACATACCCCGAAGCATCTCTTATTTCATTCAAAGGGGGTTTAAGACATCAAATTGCGGGGCGACATTGAGATTAGTTCTTCATTTGCTAAATTGTATGACTAAAACATGTAATTTTATCAAAAGCAACACGTAATTAATGTACAATGCTGGAAAACGCCAAAATGTGTTTTGCATATGGTTGGAGGCAATTGAACTTTTGAAAGTCCATCAACTATTAGAAGGACACATATCATAAATATAGTGTAAATTTTTAAAAAAACCATTGCCACCACCACCAAAATCGCCACGATCGCCATGACCAACATCAAAACCACCGTTATTACCATTACCAATGGGTTCAGTTCGGTTTCTTGTCCTTCAAACCAAACCAAACCATTTATTAATAATAAAAACCGAACCAAACTGTTTAAAATTTTTGAAGCCATTTAAACCAAACTGTTTAAAGAATAGGAGAAACCAAACCGTTTACGAAAAATTTAAAACCAAACCAAACCGATTGATCTTAAATCAAAACCAAACCAAACCAAACCAAACCATTTTTTATTGATATTAATCTTCATACTTATTATAAATTTGTGTGAGAAAATCATCATAAATTTTGTCATCATACTTATCATAAATTTTATCATTATACTTATAATATTTGATCATCATAAATGAAAAGGAGACTCTACATATAATGCATATAAAATTGAATAAGTTAAAACTAGAGTTTAAAATTAAAAGTTGAAAGTTAGAGCCTATAGGGAAAATTTATGAGTATTTTTTAACCTATAAACCTTTAAACCTTTAAACAAAATCACATAAACCGAAACCAATAAGCCGTTAAACCGGTAAATTCAAAACCGAACCGAAACCGATTAGTAACGTTTGAAACTAAACCAAACCATTTATTTATTTTCGAACATAGAAACCGTTAAGCCACGGTTTATCGGTTCAGTTCGGTTTGAGTCGAAATCGGGCCCATTGCTAATTACTATCATTAAAACCACCATTGGTATTGAGATCGTAAGCAACATCAACACCGTGGCCACCGAGACAGGTACAGTGTCGTGGCATGGCTCGCCTAGAAGCGTAGTGTTGCGTAGACAAAAGATATCGTGAAAGTGAGGAAGGAATCACTGGGATTATGGATGGAAGAGACGAAAGCATAGAGATACAATAAATAGAGATCAACAAGATATGATAAGGTAGGATTTTTAAGGAATATAAGATATGGCAAGATAAGATATAAAATGATATTTGAGAAAATGTAGGAAATTTATAATCATTATCATGGAAGAGTTACAAAATGGTTGCGAGCTTCGTTGGATCTTCGATTTTCGTCTCACAAAGTAACCGCTCTTCCCTTCCTTGATAGTACACCATAATCTTCCCTTCAATCTTTCGATGGGGATAAGACTCCAACCACCGCCCTTCCGTTGCGAGTTGAGGACCACAACCGCCAAGCTAGTTCTCTTTTAGTCTTTTGAAGATACCTCTCTCTCCCTCTTAGTTTATTATGACATATTATAATTCTCCCTTGATCCAATATAATTCGATTCAATCTTATTTCTTCGTATCCTTGTGACTACATCCCCTTCTTTTTTATAGCAAAGGGATAGTCTTGCATGTGGTCCATGTGGCGCACATGCAGAGTGGCTCTTGCATGTGTGCTATATGGTGCACATGTAATACATTACAATGTTTACAGTATTTAATACAGTTCAAATAATACAACACGTGGGTCTTTAATATGTTGTCAGTATTGGCTAAGTGGTAGTGATTGAGGCTCTCAAAGTTGAGGTTATGGGTTTGAGTCATCTCTTGCGCATGTAATACAATTCTTTTTCTTTCTATATAATGTACTATAATTATTTATAAATAAACTATTTATATAGTTTACACATATATCATGAATGTTGGCTAATTGGTAACATGTGAGGCTCATAAGGTGGAGGTTGTTAGTTTGAGTCCTATTATTCACCTATATAATGTATAATATTATATAAAACACTATCAAGATTCTTTTTATTTTAGTTATGTATTTATCTTATTGTAGACTTTTGATGTGAAGCTTTCGTACTTCACGACAACAGGCACCCCTCATAGGATAGCGGCTATGACTAGTAGGGAGCTGGAGCTGATGTTTGCTTGGGTGGAGCCGATGGTTCCTTGGCAGCACGACAACGGCTGCTACTACCCTTACCATGGCCACACAAGGCAAGAACAATGAAAATTGAAGTATATATATATATATATATATATATATATATATATATATATATATGTAGCATTTGGATCAAATACATATTTTACTAATCTTCCATGTTTAGTATTTGGATGAATACATATTTCTAATATTCTGTGTTTACATAATATGTATTTCTAATATGCATTTGGATCAAATACATATTTTACTAATATTTCGTGTTCACCTTGACCTCAGGGGTTTCATGACGTGTGGTTTTGACTTTCATTTTCTTGAACCTTTCTTTTCTTTTCCGATCGGACCTCATTTTTCGCCGATCACTTGGCCTTGGAATAGATATATATATACATACATGTAGTCTCACAATTCGCGATTGTGTGTATATACTATATATATGTACACGCTTGCAGATAATCCCGCCACAAGAGGATTTTCTCTCTTTTTGTTTAACACGTATTCCGGGTCCTAACTCCTCTCGCAAGTCCTACGTCAGGCCCGTAGAGTTCATCCGTTCCAATGATAAGAGAATACTGAGGGAAATATGGAATTATATCATCAACAACTTACATGGGCTTTTTGTGAGATTTGTTATAAACCATATTTCTAGAAGTAGAGTACAACACATTCCATTGTGGGGAGATATTACTATACCTACTACGCATGATCAAATATACTTTGTTTGATGTAGTTTGCTTCTCATAAGTATTTCACAACTTTGCCCATAATCTCATAGCAAATGTCATAGCCCAAAACTATGACTTTTGCTTTCTTCCTATCTTTCTTTTGTCTCTTTTTTAACTCCATGTAATAGAGTCGAGAATCTTCTTGTTGTACTTACACACCCTCATAAACTTGCTAGGGCTTATCAAATTTTAATATTACATATATTTCGCCTATTTTGTGCAAATCCTTGTCCAAGTATCTGGTACGAAGGCTTCGCCACAAGGATTGTGTTGAAAATTTCAGCTAGGAATTCCAAGCTTGGTAGACAAAGTTAGCTCAATTGATGTATAACAAATCACCAAACTATCTTGCAGGTAAGCTCGTCATGTTTGTATGAAGGCTCACGATGAACTTTTCAGATTTCGATTCCGACCTCCAATTAGGGTATGGTACCAGTAACACTAAGGTGTTTAAAAAACTATGGGGGTGACATAAAATGCCTTTACTTGATGTCTATTTCGAAACAAGAATTCTTATTGAGAAACCATGGATAATCAAGTATTACATCAAGACGGCATGACAATGGCGATGACCTATGGTAGGATACCTATTGTAGCAAGTCGCGCTGACATGGTACAGGTTACCGACTACAAAAAAAATAAATTAAATTTAAAAAATAATAGTAAAAGAAATAATTAAATAAAATTATATAAATCGTAAAAAAAGGATAAGAACAAAAAGGTATATATATATATATTATACATGCATATATAAAAAAATTTGAATAAATTTATTTATTTATTTTGAAATAAAAATAAATAAAACCTCATGTTATAATTGTTGGTTTAATGACGATGTCGTGAAAATCTGCTAGTAAGTGCAGATCGTGAGGCGAAACCACCGGGGTTCTGGACCGGAAGGATTTAGGGCTTAATGCTTAATGCATTTTAAGCTTAAAGACGAGAGATTTCCCTCTAATAAGAGTAAATTGGTAGTATAAGAGATCAAATAACAGTTAATTACATTTATGCATAAGCAAATCTTCGAGTAGGAGATTATGTGAGATTAAATAATACTTAATTATTCTTATGAGTAAGAAGGATTAGAGTAAGCAATCATGAATAACACTTAATTTTACTTATACATAAGGAAAATTTAAAGAAAGAGATCATGAGAGAGGAAACATGGAAAGCTTTTTATTACTAAATCATCACTATAATGGATCAATTTTGTTACATGATTTATTTTTTCTATCCCCTTTTAGGGTATAAGAGTATGAGAGAGAAAACATAAATATTTTCTTCTTCAAATCCCACCCCCCCTTCTTCTTAAAATAAGCTCTTATTTATATGTTTAGGATTGCTTGCTTGCTTCCTTTCTTTCTTTTTCCTAAAAGTTTCTCTATATGAGTCGAGTTTTCTTTTTATCACTATTTCTGTTCCGTAACGTCAAATCTAACATGCAAGATAGTCTTAGAAAGCTATTTCTGTTAGATTTCTTATGCATCTTTCCTTTTCTAATTTGGACATTGGACGAGGAAATTACGAGCTTTTTACTCGACCTTGCTCCTCATATCCACGGTTAGCTTTTCTTTTCCTATCTTTTTCTCTACTTTTGAAAACTGCTTCTAACTCTTTATCCTTTCATTTATTACTATAGTTGATTTAACAACATTAGTTTATTTGGGCTACTATTTTATTCTCTTTTGAGGGTGGTTTCGCACTATGTGTCGAAAACATCACGACTTTATTATGTCGTGAAAATCCGTCACTATGTGCGGATCATGAGGTGGAACTGACAGGGTTATGGATGGGAAGGAAATAGGGCTCACACCCACAACACAAGGAAGGTTTACACAAACAAGGCTCGAGTATTCGAACGTCTTTGTGAAAAGGAGAGGTGCATGGGCAAGCCCAAATCAACCCCTAGTCACAAGGCGAACGAATGCATGTGAGGAAGGCTTACACACGGACACACAAGGAAAAGGCTTACTTACACACACGAGAGACAGAGTTTCGAATGCCTTTGTGGAAAGTGAGGTGCATGGGCAAGCCTGAACGCTCCCTTGTTACAAGACACGCGAGCACACAAGCAAGGTTTACACACGGGAGACACAATTTCGAACGCCTTTGTGAAAGGAGAGGTGCATGGGCAAGCCCGAACGCTCCCTTGCCACAAGTCGCAGGAACACACAAGCAAGATTTACACATGGGAGGCACAATTTCGAACGCCTTTGTGAAAGGAGAGGTGCATGGGCAAGCCCGAACGCTCCCTTGCCACAAGTCGCACGAACACACAAGCAAGGTTTACACTAACACACAAGCCACAATTTCGAACGCCTTTGTGAAAGGAGAGGTGCATGGGCAAGCTCGAACGCTCCCTTTCCACAAGTCGCACGAACACACAAGCAAGATTTACACTAACACGCAAGACACGTAAGTTTAAATGCCTTTGTGAAAGGAGAGGTGCATGGGCAAGCACGAAACGCTCCCTTGTCACAAGACACACAAACAAATAAGCACAAACAACGATAACATATAAGGCACGTAGGTTTGAATGCCTTTGTGAAAGGAGAGGTGCATGGACAAGCCCGAAATGCTCCCTTGTCACAAGACACACAAACAAATAAGCACAATCAAGATTTGCACATAAGACAAGTAGATGAAAGAAAACATTAGTTTATATCAATATAATAGATTCTTTTATAATATAAGAATCATGTTACAATGGGTTGGATGCGAATATAAAGGATTGTTTATAAAGGAATGGGGGAAGAGAGGTGGAGGAAAGAAAAGAGTGGAGTATATATCGAAGGAGTTTCTTTGGTGATGATGCCTCTCGATGTTGTTGACCTACTTCTTTTGCTTTCCAATTAAGTACCCCCTGTCATGAATACATAAGCATCATGGCTTCACTTGGGCTTGAACCCAAGTCCTTGTAATACATAATCAAGAACCTAACCATTAGGATAGCATATGATTATATAAAATAATAAAAGCTACTTCCTATAATAGATTGATTATTGTAAATGTTCTGGAACATTCTAGAACATCCTAGAACATCTTAGAATATTCTAGGTCTAGAACATTCTAGAACATTATAGAAATCGCTAGGCTATTCTATAGGAACCTATAAATATGGGCATACAATTCTTCTTAAACCAATTCAAATCAACACCAGTCTTAAGCTTTCTTCAAATTTCTTGTATCCATCTTCATTCTATCTTACTAATACATTCATTCTTCTCGTGATCTCTTTACATATTTCTTCTACCACTCTATCTTTTCTCTTAGTTCTAACAGTTTGATTCAAATTTTCTCTCCCTCTCTCCCTTATCCTGCTCTAAAAACATCACGTAACATGGTTGCCATCAACTCAGAAGAATATCTCACCCTTGTTGTAGAAATGGAGAATATTAAATCCAAGTTCGCATCTCTTGAATTAGAGAATCAACGTATTCTTGGGGATCTACAAAAGGTTACTATTGAGAAGCAACAACAAGAAGAAGAGTTTACGTGATGGGTGCAACAATTAGAATCGACAATTGTAATTTTACAACAACAAAGGGTCGAAGGTCAAGGAAGTATTAAGGAGCCCAAAATCAGTCTCCCAACTAAATTCAATGGTTCAAGGGTGCATTTCCGAGGTTTCTTGAATCAAATGCGGTTGGCAATCCAAATGCATCCCACGCGTTATCCGACAGATGCATCACAAGTCGGGTTAGTGGGCACCTTATTGACTGGCATAGCGTTATCATGGTGTGCTCCATTACTAGAGACAAATTCTCCTCTACTGCATAATTTCGAGGAGTTTGTCAAAGAATTTAAGGCTTGCTTCAGAGATACAGATGGGGCAAGAACGACAATCAACAAGATTCGTACACTACGTCAAGGTGATCAACCAACCTCAACATATGCAGCTAATTTTCGTCTCATCGCAAGCGATATTCCTTGGGATGAACAAGCCCTAATGGAGCAATTTCGTTCCGGTCTTCGTAGTGATGTAAAGAACTTCTTACCTTTCCTGAGGATCCAAAATCACTTACAGAAGCTATTAGTCGAGCAATACGGTGTGATAATCGTCTTTTTGAGCGTCGATGTGAGCGACAACAACAAATAATAAGATCAAGATACACACCAACTTATGCATCAATAACGGTGCAATCGTCTCCAAGGCAAACATATAGCCCTGCTCCAACCCCAAGGCAAACACGTAGCCCAACCCCAATGGATAGGCCAACACCCTTGGAGATCGATATGACCCAACGTCGAGGACCATTGTCGGACGAAGAGAAGCAACGACACTGAGAAAACCGTCTGTGCTTATATTGTGGAGGTCCAGGACATATAGCCATTCATTGCTCCCGTAGGCCGAGACGTCAGGTAAATAAATTCACTATGACAATAAAAATGAGTCCAACATTTTAGAAGCACTTAGTGATTCTAATATTATGAATAATCCACCCTTGTCCAATAAGTTTGAATTCCTAAGCCAATTAGAAGAGGAGTCAAACGAATAAGTCCGGCCAAAATAGGAGCCATTTGGTTGGACAACCCTAGCTCTGTACAACCTAGTGTAGGTTCCATTTCATCCAAGCATGTTATTAGAGTATTCTCAACCCAAGTACAAGTTAGGACACCAAGTTACCAACTTCACATCCAAGCCCTCTTAGATACCGGAGCCAATTCTTGTTTCATGGATAGAGATTTGCCCAAAAACATCAAATATCCTTGCACACACTTCCTTGCCCAGTTTCCGTAGTAGTGATTGATGGACGTTCCATAGCTTCCGGGAAGATATTTGAAGAGTCAGAGCCAATACACATACTCTTAGGTGATTTAGGATGTGTAGTTTCCTTTAATATAATCCGTAGCCCCGAGCATCCAATTGTCCTTGGTTTGCCATGGTTCGAGCTACATAACCCACAAATAGATTGGAGGAGGCAAGAAATTTGGTGGCCTTCTGCAAAAAACATCATTGCTAAGGATCGAGACCAGGAGTATTCCCTTAAAGAATATAGTTCTACCAGTGCACCATCTCCTTTTCACCAAATCTCAACCATCACATTGCAACAATTGTTCCAAGTGGGAGGAAAGGAGGAACTTTTCTTATTTGGAATATCAATGACACCTTCTAGTGCGACTCAGGGGAATCCAGACATCCAAATTCCTGAAAAATATCAAGAATATGCTGATGTTTTCGACAAAGTCAAAGCTAGTGTACTTCCAAAGCATCAGCCATATGATTGTCCCATTGACTTCCAACCAGGAAAAGAGTCATCGTGGGGTCCGATCTACAATCTATCGCCAATTGAGCTTGAGGTTCTTCGAGAATACATTGAGGAGAATCTTGCACATGGGTTTATTCGACATTCAAAATCTCCTGCTGGTGCTCCTATATTTTTTGTGAAGAAAAAGGACGGATCACTTCGTTTGGTCGTGGACTATCGGGGATTAAATAAAGTCACCATAAGAAATAGGTATGCTCTTCCTTTAATCTCTAGTCTTTTAGAGTGCATTGGTGGGGCAAAACATTTTACAAAGCTTGATTTAAGGGGTGCATATAATCTTGTTCGCATTCGACCGAGAGATGAGTGGAAAACAACATTTCGCACTCGGTATGGTCATTTCGAGTATACAGTCATGCCTTTCGGGCTCACAAATGCACCCGCAATTTTCCAACATATGGCAAATGACATTTTCTGGGATTTTCTGGATATCTTTCTCATAATCTATTTAGATGATCTGTTGATTTACTCTAAAACATAGGGGGAGCATGATATACATGTTCGGAAAGTACTTGAATGCTTAAGAAAGTATGGTCTGTATGCCAAACTTGAGAAGTGCAGTTTTGACAGCGAACAAGTCGAATTCTTGGGTTATACTATTTTATCTAATGGTATCTTCATGGATCCAACAAAAGTCAAAACAATATTGGAATGGCAACCCCCACATTCTGTTCGAGACGTCCAATGTTTCCTCGGATTTGCTAACTTCTATCGCAAATTCATACGAAATTATTCAAAGATCATGTTGCCTCTCACCCAACTCACCAAGAAGAATCAAGCATTTGTTTGGACTATTGAAGCGGACACAGCCTTTACTCAGCTCAAAGATGCATTCACATCAGCTCCTATATTATCATATATTGATCCCGAAAAACCATTTACCATTGAAGCAGATGCGTCAGACTTTGCATTGGGGAGTATCCTATCCCAACCAGGCAAGGACGGGCAATCCCCTCCAGTCGCGTTTCACTCGAGAAAATTTACTACTATGGAGATAAACTATGAGGTGCATGGCAAGGAGTTACTAGTTGTGGTTGATTCTTTCGAGCAATGGCAACATTTCTTGGAAGGACCGCCTCATCAAATAATCATTTATAGTGATCAAAAAAATCTTACGTATTTTCAAACAGCTTGAGTGTTAAATAGGAGACAAGCTCGGTGGGCACAATTTCTAACTCGTTTTGATTTCAAGATTGTTTTCCACCCTAGGAAGCAACAAGGGAAGCCAGATGCTCTATCTCGACGTTCATATCTTGCACCTCGACCTGGAGGTCCGACCTTCGACAACCAAAAGCAAATTCTACTAGGACCATCAAAGCTACAAGCAACAACAGTTTATGCGACGCCGCTTGATTCACGCCTTGTTGATATTATTCGGCAACAACTTCACTCTGATGATTTCGCTAAGGATGTCTCAGCCCACATTAGTCCAAGCCATGCATCTTGCTCCACATTGCAAGATTCATCTCAACATTACCAGGAATTCAAGTGGCAAGATGGCTTACTTTTTTACAAGAATCTCCTTTACGTCCATGATGGATCACCCTGCCTTCAAGTATTACAACATTGTCATGATGCCCCTATGGCTGGACATTTTGGTATTGCCAAGAGTCAAGACCATGGAGTTGGTGAAGCGCTCATTTTTGTGGCCTCATTAGCAAAAATTTGTCGAAGATTATGTTTGTACATGTGACACCTATTGTCAAGCCAAAATACCCAGGCATCATCCTTATGGCTTGTTACAACCATTACTGCCTCCAACCAACCCATGGCAGTCTATTTCTATGGATTTCATTATGGATCTTCCACCTTCAAAAGGATTTGATACCATTTTAACAGTAGTGGATCGGTTTACCAAGATGGCACATTTTTTACCATGTGTAAAGAGTATCAATAGTTAGGAAACCGCAAATATTGTTATGCATGAAGTATTTTGACAACATGGTCTTCCAAACGATATAATTACTGATCGTGGTCCTCAATTTATCTCTCACTTTTGGAAGCACCTATGGGCAGGCCTCAAAATCTCCTGCAAACTCTCTTCGGCTTATCATCCACAAACCAACGGACAAACAGAGCACACAAATCAAACACTCGAGCAATATCTTCGATTCTTTATCAGTTATCAACAAGATGATTGGAGCAATATTCTACATCTTGCTGAGTTTGCATACAATAACACAGTACACTCTTCTACCAAGGTTACACCTTTCTTTGCCTATACCGGTAACCATCCTCGATGGTGTATCTTGGATCTTCCAAAGTTCACACGAAACCCTAGTGCTGAGCATCATCTTCATCGACTACATCGAATCCAGTTAGCGTTATCTTCGCATCTTCAAACAACTCAAGCACAACATAAGACCAACGCCGATCGCCATCGTCTTAAGTCTCCTTTTAAGGTTGGTGACCAAGTATGGTTCCTTCGTCGTCACATCAAGACTACCCGGCCATGTGAGAAGCTCGATTATCAGCGCTTAGGTCCTTTTCTCATCACTACGCGTATTAAAGATGCCACCTTTCGTCTTAATCTTCCAGCACACATGCGGCTTCACGAAGTCTTTCATAGCTCTCTTTTGGAACCTTGTCGCACCTCTTCTATTCCTAATCGTGTCGTGCCACCTTTGCCCTCTGTCCAACTTGTTGATGGCCCTGAATATGAGGTAACTGCTATAATTCTTGATTCGAAGATTGTGCGGAATAAGCTCTATTATCTAGTTGATTGTCCTCCGAGTGATTGCACTTGGGAACCCATCAATAATGTTTCTAATTCTCAAGCTCTTGTCAAAGACTTTCATCGCCGTTATCCAAACAAACCGGGCCCTACATTGTTAATGACGACTTCCACTTGTCGTTCTCGAAGGGGAGATAGTGTCATGAATACATAAGCATCATGGCTTCACTTGGGCTTGAACCCAAGACCTTGTAATACATAATCAAGAACCTAATCATTAGGATAGCATATGATTATATAAAATAATAAAAGCTACTTCTTGTAATAGATTGATTATTGTAAATGTTCTGGAACATTCTATAAAATTCTAGAATATCCTAGAACATCTTAGAATATTCTAGGTCTAGAACATTATAGAAATCACTAGGCTATTCTATAGGAACCTATAAATATGGACATACAATTCTTCTCAAACCAATTCGAATTAACACCAGTCTTAAGGTTTCGTCACCTTTCTTGTATCCATCTTCATTCTATCTTACTAATACATTCATTCTTCTCTTATCACTTCATTTCTCTCTTCTCGTGATCTCTTTACATCTTTCTTCTACCAGTCTATCTTTTCTGTTGGTTCTGACACCCCCCGCCTTCACTAGAATAGGCTCTTATTTATAGGTTTAGGATTGCTTGCCTTTTTCCCCTAAAAAAAACTTGTCTATATGAGTTGACTTTTCTTTTCCTCACTATTTCTATTTTCTAGCCACAAATTTCACATGCAAGATATTCTTGGAAATCTCTTTAGGTTAGCTTTCTTATGTATCTTTTCTTTTCTAATTTGGACATTTGACGAGGAAATTATGAGCTTTTTACTCGACCTTGCTCCTCATATCCACGATTAGCTTTTCTTTTCCCATCTTTTTCTCTATTCTTGTCTACTTTCAAAAACCTCTTCTAACTTTTTATCCTTTCATTTATTACTATAGTTGACTTAAGAAAATTAGTTTATTTGGACCACTATTTTATTCTCTTTTGAGGGTGGTTTCACACTATGTGTCGAAATCATTACGACAACGATATGTTAATCAAGTATTAAACATGAGATCAAACTTCCATATAACCATACACATCATTTAACTAATCACCCCATGCTTGTGGAAGAGAAACAAATTATTTTACATAATTTAAAAAAAGAAGAGAATGGAGAATACCGAAGTTCTTGACTTGCTTGTTCTTGGATCGAGAAAATGCACGCCATTAATTGCTCTAGGATTAAGGAAAACATATAAAAAATAACCCAACACAAGAAAACGTGCTATTATACCAAATGTTAAAATCGCAATTAATATTAATCAAAATAAAAAATGGAAAATATGGAAGAAAGGGCACCAGTCCACCCGACCATCCCCTAGTGAAGGTGAGAGACAGATCCAAGTCCCATGTTGGTGTCCCATACTACCGTGTACGAACATGGATCGTGCCTTCAGTTTGGAGACTAGCCACACGTGTATGAAGCTAGAGATTTCCCACAAAGTTAGAGTATTTATCTTAGAACAATAAAGAAAAGAGACCCTCCACCATGAAGGTAGCAAGCCTGCAATGACAATAGCATCGCCAACCCTCAAAGGATAGTGGCTATCACTACCATGGGAAACCTTAACCGTACCATCAACAACTGGAGCCGATGTTGCCTTGGCAACACGGTGGCAGTTGTTGCTACCTTCACCATGGTGACACAAGACCAGAATGATGAAAATTGAAGTCACACTGCCCATAAACGCAACCCCCACAGTGAAACCCATGTCCATCTTGTTTGCATACATGAATGGAATGGAGTGGTGTGAATCCATCCAACAAAATATATATACATACATGTATGTAGTATTTGGATGAATGAATATTTTACTAATCTTTCGTGTTGACCCTGCTATCTGGGGGGTTCACACTGTGTTTTTTACTTTCATTTTTGTGGACCTTTATTTTCTTTTTTGATCACTTGTGTATATATACATACACCTAACAATTGGTGACCATATAGATAATTGCGCCACAAGAGGATTTGCTCGCCTTTTGCTTTTAACACGAATTCCGGGTCCTACTCCTCTCACAGGCCCTACGTCCAACCTGCAGAGTTCGCCCATTCCAATGCTAAGAGAATGCCAAGGGAAATATGAAATCATATTTCCAACAGATTACACTAGCTTTTTGTGAAATTTGTAATATAAACCATGATAATTCCAAAAGTACAGTACAACACATTGCATTGCGGGGAGATAGTATTATACCTACTACATATGATCATGCATTACTAATATAATTATTCTCTTTTTAAGAAACTTTAAGTACCAAAATCCCCCCAAAAAGGTCGAGTTTCATGACGATGGATAATTGTGTATAGTCGAGTACCAAAACCGGATAAAAACTTGAAACCAAAACCCTAAAACACTAGAGAATAGTCGAGTCTGGAAAAGACATCTCCACACCCTCGAAGGCATCCTTCCACATTCCTAATAGTCTATTGTATTGTAATGAGAAGGTTTGTGTTCCTGATTTGCTTGAAGTAAAAAAGATAATTCCTTTTTAATGTCACAAATGCACCCTCAATGTGGCACCCTAGGATATATGTCATGCTCATTCTCATCTCTACTCATTTCGATTTGCATCAATGCATCCTAACTTATATAACTATGTGGCTAAATGTCTCCAATATGAAGACTTTTACATGCCTTGGACATTCCCAACATTAAATGGGAAAGTAAATCCACAAATTTTATTGTTAGGCTTCCCCACACCCAAAAAGGCCATGATGTCATTTAGGTCGTAGTTGGTAGACTAACTAAAATGACCAGGTCTATTCCTACTAAAACCAAGATAACCACTTCTGAATTCACTTATTAATTTATTGATTAGTTATTCTATTTTTATGGGTTACCGATAAATATTATGAGTCATCAAGATTCACATTTTAAGAAGTGAGAAACTACCATGAGCATGAGCTCCACAAACCATCCTAAATCCAATGGACATACATAATGACTAAATCAAATTATTGACATGCTTTGAGCAGAGGTTGTTGCAAAGCCAAGAAAATGGGAATGTTATATCCCATGTTTCGAGTTTACTTGTAACAACTCCAAGAATACATCAATGGGATATAGTCCTTCTATGTTGATGTATATGTTTTAGCCATGAGCCCCGATTGATGGTAATGTACATAATGATGAGTTGAGAAGTATGCACAAGATAATATAAAAAGTACTCAAGATAAAGCACAATTTTAAGCCGACAAAAGTACGAAACCTCACGTATTGAACTGTAGATAGACGATATTTCCAAGTTATCACAAAAATCCACCAGTGAGTGCAGATCGTGAAGTGAAACTGATAGGGCTTTGGACTAGAAGGAATTAGGGCTTAACAATTAATGCACTTTAAGTTTAAAGACGAGAGATTTCCCTCGAATAATACTTAATTATACTTATGCGCAAGCAAAACCTAGAGTAAGAGATTATGAGAGAGTATGCTTACATTAGAAGAAATCTCTAACAAAAATGTACTTGCAAGACGTTTGAAGGTCAAGAAAGCGGCGTTGTAGATGATGACACCATATCTCACCTTGCCATATGTCTATCTTCCTCCTCACAACACAATGAAGTCGTTAGGCCGATCAACTTCCACGCTCACGAATTCTTTGGTCAATGATAGAGAGCAATACCATGGTCGTCGCAAGAAAAATGCACAATCATCGACCTTGTGATGAGCTACCTACCTTTATTGCAACATAGATCCGAACAAGTACCATAAGAAGAAGGAAGAAGATGTGAAGAGCTAGAGGAGGGTGGATTGGGGATGAAAGAAAAAAGAAAACACACAAACATTTGGTGGCAAGCAACCTAAAAACCTTTTTCCCTTTCCTACCCTATTTGCACTATTGTTTTTTACCTTTTGCTTGGATGGTCTAGGTAGAATCTAATGTATGCTTAAGTTAAAATTACAAATTATGGTGCATTCCCACCTTTTGTTAGAGGTGTAGTCTTGAAAAGCATGTCACTTCTCTTGTAATGGATTTAGGTGTAGTCTTGAAAAGCATGTCACTTCTCTTGTAATGGATTTAGTTGCTAGATACTTCCTGATAGAAAAATGGTCCAGTTTAAAATATTAGTATTCTAGTATCCGCTTCCCCTTGTATTCTTGCCTTCATTCCATATTTAATTACATTTTCCCAAGGTCTGGAATTATATATATCTTGACCATGAGAGACATGTTCCTACCAATAACCAATCTGGTAATGCATAAACATGTGTGCTTTCACATTGGATCAAGAGTCTCTACTCAAACACACATATACCTATATTATAAACATACACATTCCTTGTTGGCCATTTTCATGTTTTTGCATTGACAATGTGGCTTATGATGAAATAACTTATTGTTGGCCAACTAACTTCACACAAATCAACAACATGTTGCTCGCCATAGACATACCCCGAAGCATCTCTTATTTCATTCAAAAGGGGGTTTAAGACATCGGATTGCGGGGCGACATTGAGATTAGTTCTACATTCGCTAAAAAATTGTATTGACCAAACCATGTAATTTTATCAAAAGTAGCACGTAATTAATGTACAACGATCGAAAACACCAAAAAATGTGTTTCGCATATGGTTGGGAGGTAATTGAACATTAGAAAAGTTTATTAACTATTAGAAGGACATAGCATAAATGTAGTGTAAATTTTAACCACCGCCTCCACCACAACCACCGCCCCCGCCACCACAACCACCGCCACCGCCACCGCCACCACAACCACCGCCGCCGCCACCACCACCACCGCCACAACCGCCACCACTGTCAGTTACAGCCAAAGCAGCAGCAGCAGAAAACATGAGACCGGCACCGACACCGACACCGACACCGGCACCGGCACCTGCACCTCGAGCCGTGCCGCCACACAACCCACGAATTAATGAGAGGATGACAATTGACGCTATAATGCCCACAACAGCAATCCATACAATGAAAAATATATTCATCTTGTTGAAATGGAGTGCTTCCATCCATCCATCCAACACACACACATATATATGTAGTACTTGGATGAATACATATTTTAATAATCTTCCGTGTTGACCCTAAAGTCCCGGGGGGGGGGGGGGGGGGGGGTTCACACGGTGTCGTTTTGACTTTCATTTTGTTGGACCTTCCTTTCTGTTCTTTTCCCGATCACTCGGTCTTGTATATGTATGTATGTATGTATGTATGTATGTATGTATGTATGTATGCATGCATATATACATACATACATAATGTGTGTGTGTACATGTAGCCTCACAATTCGCGATTTTGTGTATTATATATGTACACGCTTGCAGATAATCGCGCCTCAAGAGGATTTGCTCTCTTTTTGTTTAACGCGAATTCCGGATCCCACTCTAACTCTTTTCTAGTATTCTCTTAATAGAGTGAGCATGAGAGGCTATCATTGAGAAGGACACAAATTGAAAGTGTTCGAAGTAGGAGGTTGCTCAAAGTTGCATTGTCATCCTATAAAAGTAGGTATATTTAATGTTACATCTCCTTTTTACTAAGAGTACCCCCAAATGTTTTTGTTAAAATAATAAGTCTATCATATTGTGAAATGCACATAAGATATCAAAACCAGTCTACTTAGCTTCTTACTTCTTAATCAATTTATAGTTGATACAACGGAACCAACGCATTTGGGTTGGCTTGGCTAAAAAGGGTGTGCTAAAAGGGTGGGTCATTTTGGGCACACACGCATCCTAAAAAGGGTATGCTAAAAGTGTGGGTCAACTTGGGTACATTCATCCTAAAAAGGGTGAGCTAAAAGGGTGGCACAAAGGAACACATGCACACCACAATATTTTTCAGATTTTCCATAAAAACAATAACTTCTTGAAAAAATATGAATAAACATTTTGGTATGTTATCTATAGATTTTGGATTTTTTGCAGCATATATACGATCATGGTCAATTTATGCTTTTAAGTATTGGTTGTTAAATATGTGGAGAACTCAAGGTTTGTAAAAATCAAACGATAAGGCTCAAGGGATAGATTTTCATAATACAAAACATGTGAGTGGCTTTGTCAAAACAAATTTCCTCGTTGACATCTTCAATTGTTTCTTTTGATTTACATTTAGAAGTGTAAAGAATCGATGATTCTTGTGCAACGAAAGAGATGTGTGTTATGTGTGTGTGCGTGGAAAGAGAAAAGAAAAGAAAACAGAAGATAGATAAGAGAGAAATATGAACCACTCAAGAAGAAGATTGTATATTAACAAGGAGAATATCAATTACAAAATGTAGCATTAAAAGGGAGGACAACCGACACTCTATGAAGTAGGAGGACGGTGCTTTATACGCATACACATACACATACACATACACATACACATACACATACACATACACATACACATACACATACACATACACATACACATACACATACACATACACATACACATACACATACACATACACATACACATACACATACACATCCACATCCACATACACATCCACATGCACATGCACATACACATCCACATCCACATACACATACACATGCACATGCACATGCACATGCACATACACATACACATACACATACACATACACATACACATACACATACACATACACATACACATACACATACACATACCCATACATACATAAGATGACATATTACAGATATGGCAACGACTCCTTAGAATTTTTGCTAATTATTTTCCCACATTGGTTTTCACTGGGGGCATGGTGGTTTGGATATCACTTGTTTGTGATGTGTTCCATTATGACAATGAATCTATGGACCATGGGTTTTACACTAAATATACATTACCACTGTTTTCATTACAATTTTTAGGAGTAAGGAAGGAATTCCCACCAATATGGGAGATACTGAGTAGTACCATTGTATATCACATTTGGAAGGCTCGATGCTCTCTCGTTTTCCATCAACTTAAAACACCACCAGTTGAAGTGGTTTCAAACATTTGGTTAGACATAATTCATACTTTGAAGGGTCAATGGCATGGTATAGTTGGAGATTCTGAGGCTAAAACTGCTCAACGTAGTGAGTTTCTTATTATTTGGACAATTACTCCATTCATGACATCCAATTACGACACTCTTATTGGCATTTTCTGCTGCCGAAATGCTTGTTTCCCCCACTGATCACATAGAGGTTTAAAATCTTGTAAATTGTTTATACTAATGACAGAATAGCTTTTTATAATAATAATAATAATAATAAAATAAAAAAATAAAAAAAATATATAAACATGCACATAAATGAATTACATACTACATAATCACGTATGAGTTTTTTTTTTGACACACATAGGAACAGAGAGACAACGAGAAGAGGAAAAAATAAATAGTGAATGGTGAAGAGAACGTTGCGCAGATTGTTGTAGACGACGAGGAAGAGGATGGATGACACGGTACACTAGGGGAACTTTGATGCAATGCCCCTGACAACTCCTCCACGGTTAGCCTTCACTATCGTCTTCACACCAGAAGAAGAAGCAATGTTGAAAAGAGAGGTAAGTCGTCTACATTCCTACTCAATAGTGTGTAGGGTTATAGGTTTAAGGCCGAATAGAGGAGATTTGAGAGATCTCCTCCAGGCGGCTTTCCAGCGTCGGATTGGAAAAATCATCGATGTGCAATTTCTTGGACATAGCTTCTATCATCTAGAATTGGATACAACAGAATCCATTGCAGTAATGTTGAAAGCAAATATGATCCATATTCGGAATGCAATTGCTTGTTTTGTGTCGTGGAAACCGAGCTTTGATCCTGTTGAAATGTTGAATTCGGGGTCGTTTGACCCCGATTTCCGAGGTTTTCCCATGAATCCCTAAGGAATATATGGTTGTACTTCCATTAATCAGCACGGTTCTTCCTCCTCATGAGGAGGTGTTAGAAACAAAGCTAACAGGATACCCATCAATTTGAATATTCGTTTCTTCAATGGAAAATTTACCTACTTAGGTACTTTTACCATCACTTATCGGGAATTTGATATTCATGCAAAAATTGGAGTATGTAGGTATGCCTGGACAATGTTTTTACTATAAACAGAAAGGCCACGTACTGAATGATTGTCCAAAAAAGAAGAAGGAATTTATGTATATTTAGTTCTGTTTAGGTGTGTTTAGGTGTACTTACGTGTAATTAGGTGTGTTTAGGTGTACTTACGTGTAATTAGGTGTGTTTTATGTGTATTTTACGTGTACTTAGGTGTATTGGAGAGTATTTAGTTGTGTTTAGTGTATTTGGGTGTATTTTACCTGTGTTTTTCATGTACTTAGGTGTATTTAGTTCTGTTTAGGTGTACTTACGTGTATTTAGGCGTGTTTTATGTGCATTTAACGTGTACTAAGGTGTATTGAAGAGAATTTAGTTGTGTTTAGGTGTATTCACATGTATTTTACGTTTATTTCACGCAAATATTTTGCTTTTCTCCCCTAGTGAGACCCGTTAGAAGGTGCCCTCTTTCAAGTTGAAGTTCCGGTCTCCGACAAAACATGACTCGGAGAGTTTATTTAAAAGACAAGTCTCGACGATTGTTATTTGAGTCTAGAGGTGATGGGACCTCGAAATCATTCGTAGGGAATAAGAAAAATAAACAAATTATGCTCCTAGAAGATAAGTCCACGCAACATAAGCTAACAAATTATTCAAACCTAGAATGGATTCTCGCTTACGTCGAAGAAGATGGAGTATTGCTCCTCATATTTCCCACATCGGAAGGAAAAGGAAGGTTCGAATTAGGGAAGACCTTCACCTATGGGAAAGTTTGTCATTTAGAATATCAAGACAATGATTCGTCCATTATCTTCCTCGATGTTGAGAGCTCAGGTGGTATAAGGCGAGTCTAAGTTGATGAAGGAAATCTAGTACCTGATCTGTGCCACCCAAAACCTTTGCGAAAAGATATGCAAACAAAGAATAATCTTATTGTGGCTCTTGGGCCTTATGTTACCGGAGAGATGATGTCAAGCATAGAAGCAGAGACTCCACTTAAAAAATCTCAAAAAACAAAACCGGAACATAAAAAATATAAAAAACGACAAATATCTAATGACGAGGAGCTCGAAGTCTTGGAGTTCAAGGAAGAAGAAGACGATGAACAACAACTTGAAGTTGTCCCTCCAAGAGGGCAAATATCTTTCGGTGTATTGACTTCTAAGCAAAACTGGATTAGAAAAAATATAGCTAGGACCAAACTAGTGCGAAAAGGTCAACTCTTCCATTTGCCGATTTCTTCAATTCAAAGGCCGCCCACGGCCTTGAAACCGGAAGACGCACGATCAAGATTAGAGAGCCACATGTAGTGCATGTATAGAATCTGAAAAGCAAAATGAAGATAAATCCACATGCAACTGTCGTACCTTTTCTAGTTATGGTAGACCTTGAATAATGTCTAACGGTTGCTGATTTTAAATATAGCTCTTTAGATGATTATACGTATTATGTCATCGGAGGATCTCATTAAGTTGAAGCCCGACGTCAACTTGTAAAGGAATATCCACTCACTCTATTTTTTAAGTACGCAAAATGTAAAGTATATGCATGTCCTACTCATGAAGAAGCCAAGTTGTTAGCTTGGAACCGTAGCAATGATAACGATTATAGACAAAAGATGTCTTGTATCGAACACATTCGATTCTTTCACCGTGAGTATTTGGATGTGTTGCAAAGATTTGGACCCAAGTTTAACCTTGGCTTACGATGTCAATGTTTGGTAGTAGTTTGTATTGCAGTTGACGAGAGTATGAAATCTGAAGGGCTACGAAAATATGACTCATGGTTTCAACGTGCCTTTAGAATAGGTGAGGTATGGGATCTCCAAGACAGAATATTTAGCATGTGGGAGCGCAAGGAGGTCAAAGGTCAATGGGCAAAGAAGGCCAAGGTAGATCCACAAGTGGAGATGAAGACAAAGTCACGTTGTCATGAAGGATTTGCTTCACGATATAAAAATAAACTTTAATATTGTATTAAGTAACATTTGAGAGACTTGAACCCATACCCTCACACACCAAGGACAAAGCATATACCATTAGGATAAGTTACTTTCTATAGTTATATTTTTATCATCATACTTATGACATGTGTATCTTCATACATTAGAGCTTAGATGAGCATGATGGCCATCATGCATCACATGTAAAGGATGTGCACCAAATGGCGATCATGCATCACATGCATCACATGCATGCCATGCACCACCATATCATCATATGCATGAGAGAACCTATAAAGAGAGGCAAGGAATTAAGGGATGAATCAATGGGAAAACAGGGTAATCAATGAAGAGAAAGTTAGAGAAATAAGATAATCAAAGAAACAAATAATAAGTTAGCTTGTTGGTGAAGAGGCTCGTGTTTTCAAGGTGGAGTCAAGGGTTCGAATCAAGAGTTGGTAGAGAAAGGGTTCATCTTGCTATCAAGCATTGTAAAGTTGGTAAAATCTTGTATTCGTAATGTACATCATGTTCATATCATATACTTTTTTTCCTTAAATCATACTTTGTCTCTATCTTGCTTCTTGAATCATACATTGTCTCTATCCTTTATCTATACTCGTCTCTCTCTCTCACACATTACTTTAAACTCTTATTTTTTTTATCCTTAATCTTCCTAACATTTGTGCGCAAGCCTTATAAAAGTTCCTTCAACTCCCCTTAACCTTAGTCCCTGCGACTTGGCCGCACGAACCACAACTACCCTGATACTTTTGGTGAACCCGATGTGAAGGCGGCGACAAGGAGAAATGGAGGAGCAAATGAGGCTTATGTGTATGATGGTGGAACGAATGATGCGAGAGCAAGGTATGATGGCAAGCATCGACAAAGCCGTCGACAATATTCTTGCTCGAGTAGGAATCTTCGAAGATATAAATTTAACAAGATTTCTGAAGATTTACAATGAAGAAATGCTTAAACGTGGCGTCGACGAAGCTGCAAAAATTAATAGCTTTAGTCGAGTCACTGCGATTGGGCTACAAGAGAGGATCCAAGAGCTCCAAAGGGAGAATCAGACATGGACAACGTTCGAAAGAGCAATCTTTCATGGATTGGGTAGAGTCTGATAAACATTTAAGTGTTTTGGAAGTGTTAAAGGAGTTTTCAGAAAGATTTGAGCAATTAAATGTTAGAGATAGAAATATAAAATAATATTGTTTCTACAAGACACTAATATTAAAGACAGGAAGGACTTGGGAATGCTTCTAGAAGATCAGAATAGTCCGAGTGGATTGACCGAAGATTGGGAGGAGGTGAAAAGGGCTTGCGCCCATTTCTGTATAAGGAAGTTATGGTTTATGGAGCTGCCGGAGAGAAATGAAGAAGAAACGGGGAACAAGTCGGGAGAAAAGAAAGTGGAAGAGTCACTCTTGCATGAATTGGTGAAAGGCATGAAAGACTTGTCGATCAAAGTGACGAAGCTGGAATCGGGACAAAGCTCAACTTCGTCAAGGCAAGGAGGTGGAGTGGTCCGAAGGTGTATGTGGTGTGACAGTATCAACCATAAGAAGAAAGACTGTCAAGAACGTAGGGATGCTCTTAATCATGATAAAATCTATTATCAAGATGGTACGATTCACTCAACAGAGACTCGACAACCAATTCAACTCAACTTCGGGTGAGGTGGAATGAAAAAGCTAATGGAAGATGTCGAGAGAGAAACAACTCAAGCGATACAATCCGTTGCAACGTTAGGGTTGCGTGTAGAAGACTCATATGGTGGATCTGGCTTTTGGCTGGGTGTGATGGAGTATGCAAGAAAAGGGAAGGTTCATTTGCCCAAGTGAATGTACAAGATGCACTAGTGGAAGAGAAGCGAAAGAGAGTTGAAGAGGCTGATTCGGCAAAGAAACATGAGACACAAGAACAACTTCAAAGAAGAGAGATGGAAAAGGATGCTCCTAAGTCAAAAGAAGCTGATAAATTCAAAGGGAAGACAGACCCAACTTTTAAGCTTGCTTCGGACACAGAAGCCACGACGGATATAAAACATGTCATGGAAGAAGTTACAAGAGAGTGTGCAGCAACAAGTGTCCAAGATTTGGATCATGAATCCATTAATGTTGCAGGTGTAAAGAAGATAAATGATGTTCGGATTCATGAAGGGGATAGGAGTCATTATACAAAGAACCATTGGGCTCAAGCAACAACGGAGGCGCCTACAAAAATTACAGAGCAACAGATTCCTTGTATTTCTTTGATGGATCATGGATCAGAAATTAACATGATGTCATTGGAATCTTGTGCTCAAGGAAGGTGGCCAATCGATAAGAATCATGGTTCAAAGAAAAGAGTTGCAACAGAGATGATGGAGGATCTATTCGGAGCATGTCCTAATGTGAAAGTAACAATGGGAGATGTGTCGGTGGATCAAAATTACTATGTGCAAGATGGATCAACCTACCTCGTCATCCTTGGTCAACCATACAATAACGTAGTAAGTATGGAAACAAAGGATGGTGAACCATACATCAATGTAGTAAGGATGGAAACACATGTGATTAATGATGATTCAGCTTTCGTGAGGACCAAGAAGAGGGGCCATATCTTAACCATAACGCCTAACCATGAAAGAAACAAAGAATGCTTGAGGGGACATCCAGTTCAGAAACGGAATGAAGAGTTTTTCCAAGATTTCAGATGAACTTTGTACAACTAGTGTGAAAGTTTAGAGGGGGTGGGTGTCATGAAGGATTTGCTTCACGATATAAAAATAAACTTTAATATTGTATTAAGTAACATTTGAGAGACTTGAACCCATACCCTCACACACCAAGGACAAATCATATACCATTAGGATAAGTTACTTTTTATAGTTATATTTTTATCATCATACTTATGACATGTGTATCTTCATACATTAGAGCTTAGATGAGCATGATGGCTATCATGCATCACATGTAAAGGATGTGCACCAAATGGTGATCATGCATCACATGCATTACATGCATGCCATGCACCACCGTATCATCATATGCATGAGAGAACCTATAAAGAGAGGCAAGGAATTAAGGGATGAATCAATGGGAAAACAGGGTAATCAATGAAGAGAAAGTTAGAGAAATAAGATAATCAAAGAAACAAATAATAAGTTAGCTTGTTGGTGAAGAGGCTCGTGTTTTCAAGGTGGAGTCAAGGGTTCAAATCAAGAGTCGGTAGAGAAAGGGTTCATCTTGTTATCAAGCATTGTAAAGTTGGTAAAATCTTGTATTCGTAATATACATCATGTTCATATATGTTGAGAATCAAGCTCAACTTGGTCTACTATGTGAACTCACCTTGAGAGTGAATAGACGCTCCAATGGTCAAGAGTCACCATTAAGTGACCACTTAGTATTCTAGCATTTAGTATAAGTCATAGAATCATATTCTATGACACATAACTTATGAGCTTTCACATTCCCCATGCTCCATGAGTCTTGTAGTTAATGAAGAGAGAGGGTGACTATATAAAGCACCCTCCTCCCACCTTGTATGAAATTAAGTCTTCCTCCTTTGTTAATATACTTTTACCTTGCGCATTCCTTACGTCTTACTCTCACTCACTCCCTCTCACTCTCTCATACACACACATAACTCACATCTCTTCCGCTTAACAAGAATCCTATCTGATTCTTTACATGGTATCAGGGCGATTTGGTAGTTCGATCTAGCCCATTCGCCTCATCGTGATCGTGTGTTGTGCTCCACGCCGACGACCAAGAACTGGCTCATCGCTATCGTAGCTTCACTACATAGCTCGCATTCGAAGAGAGAAGAAGAAGAAGAAGAATCAACATAATGAATACTCAAATGGGGAGCGCTCTCCCTACCGAGAAGTTGGATCGAAACCACTTCGCATCTTGGGAGTACAAGATGCACCAATACCTTGTCGGACAAGGCTATTGGAGCTACATCAAAGGAGCGCATGAAGATCAACCCGCCGAAGCGTCTCCCGGATACGCGACATGGGAGCAAGCCGCAAACCGTGTGATGTATTGCTTGGCGACATGTGTTCACGATCACATGCTCGGCTACATTCGCGAAGCCAAGACGCCAAAGGAGGCATGGGAAAATCTACGAAAGATTTTCGCGGCGAACACAACCGCAAGAAGGCTTCAACTCCGCCAAGAGTTGAACAACATTCAACAAAGGGACATGTCCATTACGACATACACCTCGAAGATCAAGGAGCTTTGCGATTCGCTTGGCTCAATAAGCGTAAATATCAATGATGATGAGATAGTTCAAATATGCCTCAACAGCCTCGCACCACGGTTCAGCGCGATGCGAACCGCCATTCTAGCACGGGAGAAATCTCCTTCCCTCTTCGAGCTCCAATCAATGCTATTGGTCGAAGAAAACCACGTGCGTACAAGGAGCAATGAGTCGGAAGGCCACATGCTCTACACGCACTCGAACGGAGGAAGAGGACGCGGACGGTCGAGAGGCCGATTCGGCCAAGGACAAGGCGGACGAGGTCCGACCTACGATAACAACTCCCAATTTCGGCAGCAAAACAAAAGCCAATGAGGAACCTTCGCAAGAAGGGGGAGCTTCCACTCCGGCCTGAGCTGTCAAAACACAACCGAATGCGGATATTGCGGAAAGCTCGGCCACTACGAAGAAGAGTGTCGAAAGAAGATGCATGAATCGGCTTCCACAAGCCGACAACTCACAAACTACGCGCACAACTCCGACCGTGGCGGAATGTTCATGATGAAACATAGAGCAAACTCTATGTCAGCCTCTACGTCAACTAGTGCCTCCGGTCCAGAAGACGTATGGTTCGTCGATTCTGGTGCCTCGAACCATATGACATCGCATCAAGAATGGTTCCGAGAACTTTGAGAGCCGGACCAACCCGGCTATGTCGAAACCGGAGACCACACTACGCACCCGATTTGGCACATTGGCAATGTTCCGTTTGGAAAAGAAGGTAAGCAAAATTACATTAAAAATGTCGTGCATGTACCAACCATTACGAAGAATTTGGTCTCCGTTGGCCAAATTGTAGAGCAAGGGATGCAAGTTCGATTTAATCAAGGTGGTTGCTTCATCGAAAAAGAGGGTCGACTCATCGCACGCGGATGAAGAGAGGGCCGAATGTTCATTCTCGACTCACACAAGATGAAACCGGCCATGTTCGCAAAGGGCATGAAAGCCGACTCCAACATAGAGTTATGGCACAAGCAGATTGGCCAAATAAATCTCCAAAAGCTCAAAGCAATGAAATCGAAAGGAGTCTTCATCGGACTCCCAACATTCAAAGAGAAGGAGATTGAAGGTGTATGCGAAGTGTGCCAATTCGGCAAGCAACACCCACACCCATTCCCGAAAGAGTGAAACGTGAGCAAAGGTCTACTCGACGTAGTCCATTCCGACGTATGGGGACCGGCGCAGACGGCTACATTCGGCGGATGCCGATATTACGTGCTCTTCATCGACAACTTCTCTAGGCACACTTGGATCTACCCGATGCGGCAAAAGAGCGAAGTGTTCGGACACTTCCAAAAATTCAAGAATGAAGTCGAGAAAGCCACGGCCGACATGTACGATGTCTGCGATCGGGTGGCGGCAAGGAGTACTTCTCGGACGATTTCACGGCGTATCTCCGAAAGGAAGGAATTCGGCGAGAATTCACTTGCCGACACACTCCGCAACAAAACGGAGTAGCCGAGCGCAAAAATCGGCACATCCTCGAAGTAGCGTGGGCCATGATGAACGAGAAGCATATGCCCAAGTCATATTGGGTTGAAGCTGCAAATACGGCCGTCTACCTAATGAACCAGTGCACAACATCCGGCGTGCACGAGGTCACTCCGCACGAAAAATACTTCGGAAAGAAGCCAGACTTATCGCACATCTAGATATTTGGCACGATAGCGTATGTGCACATTCCCGACGAGAAGCGTCAAAATCTTGACCTAAAGTCGGAGAAATGTATCCTTGTAGGATACTCATTAGAGCAAAAGGGGTACAAGTGCTACAACCCCTCAACTCGAAAATCTCAAGTATGTTGAGACGTTGTTTTTGACGAGTCCGCATCCTGGTACACACCAGAGACAACTTCGACTCCGACTTCGCTTGACCTGGAATTCGCCGAACAAGAGCCTTTGAGCGATCCTTATGTGCATGTTCGAAGAAAGTCCGATTACGACCCAACTAAGCGGACCACAAGCGCCTTTGAGCGATCAAAGCACATCACAACCTAGCCCGAAGATGGACAAAGGCAAGGTGAAAATGGCGGAATACGCAGACGATCGCATCGACGACGATGAGTCAACTCACTCACTCGACAGTGAGTTCGGCGTCTTCGATGTACCAATCGGAGCTAAGAAAGCCCTCATCTTTGCAAATGAAAAGCTTCGTCGCTCCATCCGTGAAAAGAATCCGGTCAGCCGATTCGGCTACAACGACTAAATGGCATATCACTATGCCTTTATGATGAAGGTGGCGACAGTACGCGAATCAAAAACTTTTCCGAAGCAGCCAAGGATCCGCGATGGATCGAAGCCATGAACGAAGAGATGCAGACACTACGCAAGAATGAGACATGGGATCTCATTCCCACCTGACCACACAAAAAGGAGATCAGATGCAGATGGATTTACAAAATGAAGTACAACGCTGACAGTTCCGTGAACCGCTACAAAGCGCGACTCGTAGCAAAAGGCTACGCACAAACGCACAAAGTTGACTACGAAGAGACCTTTGCCCCAGTGGCAAAGATGACGATGGTACGAACTGTAATTGCACTTGTCGTGGCGAAAGGGTGGCACCTCCATCAAATGGACGTCAAGAACGCCTTTCTACAAGGCGAATTAGAAGAGGAGGTGCACATGATCCAACCACGCAACTTCAACTCGAGCACCCATCCGAAAGCTGTTTGCCGACTCAAGAAGCCACTCTACGGCCTCAAGCAAGCATCGCGTGCTTGGCATTCGAAGAAAACACAATATCTTCATCAAATCGGCTTCTGTATGTCAAAATCGGACAACTCCCTCTACATACGAAGCGATTCCGCAAGTCTGATCGTCATCATCTTATATGTGGATGACCTAGTCATTGGAGGTGAGCATCTCATCGAAATCAATAAGGTCAAATCCCTCCTTTCCGACAAGTTCGAGATGACGGACATGAAGGAACTCCACTACTTCCTCGGCATCAAGGTAATTCGGACTCCGGCCAGAATCATGATTTCTCAACGGCACTACATCCTCAACTTGTTATACAAGTTTGGTACGGCTAAGTGCAAATCCGTGGCAACCCCCCTCGATCGTAATCTCAAACTAGATGCGAACTCCGGCACCAAAGCGTGTGAGCCGACTCAGTATCGGCAACTCATCGGGAGTCTCATCTACCTCACGATCACTCGACCCGATCTCAGTTATCCGGTCGGTCTTCTTAGCCAATTCATGCAAGCACTGTGTGATACTCACTTGGATTGCGCTAAGCGAGTTCTACGGTACGTGAGCGAAACAATGGATTACGGCATACTCTACAAGACCGCGATGCCAATACGACTCGAGGGGTACACAAATGCCAATTGGGCCAGCTACAAAGCCAATAGAAGATCAACCTCCGGATTTGTTTTCTCCCTCGGTAGCGGAGTAATATCCTGGAGTAACAAGAAGCAGCCTACCGTCACTCTTTCAAGTACGGAGGCGGAATACAGGGGCGCAACCATAGTTGCGTGTGAAGCCGTATGGCTCAAGAGGATTTTGAAGGATCTAGGCGTACCCATCAAGGATCCGACTTCCCTTTACTGCGACAACATGAGCAGTATCTATTTGGCTCGGAACCCGGTGTTCCACGCGCGGACAAAGCACATCCAAGTGCACTATCACTTCATGCGAGAGCGCGTTCTAGCTGGCGATGTCGACCTACAACACATTAGAACAAATCTTCAAACGGCCGACATCTTCACTAAAGCCTTAGGAGCCGACAAGTTGTGGCAATTCATGACCGATCTCGGATTGACGATCCCTGGCTTGCCAAGCTTGAGGGGGAGTACTAAAGACATTACGCAATAACGCTTGGATTCCGCAAGCTGCGCACATTACGCAACAAAACGCGTGGATTACGCAACCACGCAACGAAGCCGCGAAGAGTCGATCTACCGCGCAAAGCCGCGAAGAAAGACACAAGCCGAAGCATAGACTTCGCAACTACGCACAACGCAAGCTGGAGCACGGATTCCGCAACTCCGCATAAATGCGAGTCGATGCAGACTCCGGAACGCGAGTCGAAGCAGATTTCGGATACCGTCTGAAACCGACACGACTTGTGCTTGAGGGGGCGTGTTGAGAATCAAGCTCAACTTGGTCTAGTGTGTGAACTCACCTTGAGAGTGAATAGACACTCCAACGGTCAAGAGTCACCATTAAGTGACCACTTAGTATTCTAGCATTTAGTATGAGTCATAGAATCATATTCTATGACACATAAATTATGAGCTTTCACATTCTCCATGCTCCATGATTCTTGTAGTAAATGAAGAGAGAGGGTGACTATATAAAGCACCCTCCTCCCACCTTGTATGAAGTTAAGTCTTCCTCCTTTGTTAATATACTTTTACCTTGCCTATTCTCTGCGTCTTACTCTCACTCTCTCTCACTCTCACTCTCTCATACACACACATAACTCACATCTCTTCCGCTTAATAAGAATCATATCCGATTCTTTACAATATCATATACTTTTTTTCCTTAAATCATACTTTGTCTCTATCTTGCTTCTTGAATCATACATTGTCTCTATCCTTTATCTATACTCGTCTCTCTCTCACACACATTACTTTAAACTCTTATTCTTTTTATCCTTAATCTTCTTAACATTTGTGCGCAAGCCTTATAAAAGTTCCTTCAACTCCCCTTAACCTTAGTCCCTACGACTTCGCCGCACGAACCACAACTACTCTGATAACGTAAAAGTGACTTATTTATTGTGGAGTTGGCCAAAGATATGAAGTTGCTACCTTGGAGGTCACTACAAGGAATTAAAGACGATAGATTGTTAATATCTGTGTTGTCCCGAGTTGCAGCCAAGGAGTTTACCTTGGACGAGATGGTGACCAAGTTACCAAAGTACTATGTAAAATGGAAGTGTATTTCTTTTTCTTGTTCATTTTCTTTGAAAACTGATTTCACATTTCATATCTTATTTTTAGTCATAAAGTATACATGAAGATACAAGAATTGATGATGAAAAAATTGTGCCTACCAACGTGGGAAGAAGTCGTATAAGCTTGCCTAGTAACATCATCATATAAAGCATTATAAGAGTTCTTCATTGTATTTAGAGAATGGGTATGTGTATTTCAATTTGAAAAGATTCAATTATCATTTATCAAATACATTCCTTACAGAAAACGAATTTTGCAGAAACCACCGTGATAAAAGAAAGTTGGTGATAGTAATGACGGTATTCCAAGTTCGTTCATTACACACTTGGATTGTGCTACATACAAAAAAGAGTGTCAAAGGGAAAGGAGTTGGAAGTGTCGGAGGACTGCACAACGGTAAAATGTTTTTTTCATAGAGCTAACCCTTTCGAACAATTACATTATAGTGTATTCCATGGGGATGTGACTAATATGCTCGACATATTACCAAAAAGACACTATACATTACTTGTTGTTGATATACGGTACGGATTCCGGATCACGGGTTCCATGTTCGATGATGTGCCTTTCAAGTACCCCCAAATTGAGAAGATGGTAAAGGACATTGCAAAGTTGACCTTGGCATTGTTGTGGAGGATAGTCATATTTCATAACATGGGTCAATCATTGTCAGTCACAACTGCTCTAAAGTCACGATGTCAGGCAACAAAGCATATGCATTGGTGCGTTATAATTTGTTTTTTGATAATATTCTCTTAGATATGTGGTTTATATATGTTCCATTCAAATTTTAACTCATTTGTTCTGGGTTCAATAGGATTAAAACAAATATTACATGTAGCTTGGATGATCGTATGGTCAGTGTAGTTGAACATCTTAGTGTGGGTTATTATGATGTAATAATGAAGAAGAATGCTCATGCACAAGTTAACGAAAGAAACGTTGTAAATTATATAATGTGCCCAACTGTGACAAAGAAGCTTCGACATATATCGGGTGAAAAGAGTCTTGTGAACCCTTATAAAAAACCTCAAAGATTGATCAACCGACTCATCAAGCTCTTCTCAAACCCAGATGATTGGGTTTTGGATTTGTTCTCTGGCACATGTATATGTAATTATATAATTTTAGTCTCGTTAATTTGATTAAGTTATAGACTTTCATTATTATTTTGACTTCTGCAATTCTATTTTACGATCAGGTACTACTACAACTTGTGCATTAAAAATGTTCAGAAACTATGTAGCGACAAGTTAACAACATCAAAATGAGGATCCAAGGAATCTGGGATTGTCCGGATCAAGATCAAGAAGTCGGAGCCAAGCACATCAATGAAATAGAAAGTTTTAAGATAACTTCGAGAGAGCTAATGGAACCTATAGATGAAGAAACAGAGGACCTTGTGGACCTAGAAGATGTAACAGAATCTGAACATATGCACGGTTCAGCAGAGTAGAGAATCGATGCTATAGAGGACAATTTAGAAGAGTCCATTCATTCAGAGGAACCCACGTTGCTTGACTTGCTTATACTAGATTGATTTCTATGGCTGTGTATTATTTGAACAATAGTACGTAAAATTCGTGTTCGTCTAGCATAACATTCGTTTTCCTACGTTGGAAAACAAATGCGAATGTTATTCAAACATTCTTGTGTTTTTTTTTGTTTTTTTCCCATTTTTTAGGCTTATTTACTTCATAATAAATAGTTAATCCAAAAGTATGGTGTTTAATATTTATCATTCTTTGAGGGTGTTTTTCTTACGCGAATGATTGAAACATTCACAAATGCGAATGCACGTATGGTGCGTATGGTTCATATTATGATTTGAACGATACTAAATGTTAGACAGTGACTTGTGACTATTGTTTCATTTGAACACAATTAAAACTTAAAGTTTGAGTTTATTTAACCTTATGCATTTCCTGACTTATTGATTTATATGGCAAAGTGTATAATTTAAATGGTATTAATGTTTTACATGTTCTTCAACCTTTCTTTGGAAATTTTGAAAGGGTGTTTATAGATGATTTTGCCATCAATAGTGCAAGGATGGGTCATCTAGAAACGATGTGTGTGGATAATCTTTAATGTTTGAATTATGTATAATTTGAAGGGTATTAAATGTTTATCTTGACTTCTAACTTCTAGAGTTAGACCACTATTAATTTTTAAAGTTTGACATTATTTCACTATTACATTTCTTCACTTGTTGACCATTATGTTTTTCTATAATAATCTAGTTTGGGGTAGACACATGATTTTCTTTGTAATTGGATAATTAAATGTGTAATCCGGATTCTATACACATGGAAGATGTCAAGTACCATTAGCTGCAATAATGTTGGTAATGCATAATTACTATGTTCATATGTAACTTCGAGATGTATTGTGTGTGATTATATTTTAAAATTAGCATCAGTGACATTCTTGGAGTGGGGTGCTATTTTTATCTTCACCACAATTATGGTTCAAAATTTTAAAGTTGCATGTAATTCCATTCCGTTAATTTAGAATTTACATGTTTCAAATGTCCTGGTGTTTACAGTAATGTTGAATGCAAATATGATCAATATTCGGAATGCAATTGCTTGTTTTGTGCCATGGAAACCGGGCTTTGATCTAGTTGAAATGTTGAATTCGGGGCATCATCTAACCTCAATTTCCGAGGTTTTCCCGTGAATCCCTAAGGAATACATCGTTGTACTTCCATCAATCGCAACAAGAATTGGCACGATTCTTCCACCTTGCGAGGAGGCATTAGAAACAAAGCTAACAGGATACCCATTAATTCGAATATTAGTTTCCTCAATGGAAAATTTACCTACTCATGTACTTTTACCTTCACTCACTAGGATTTCGATGTTCATGCAAAAATTGGAGTATGTAGGTATGCCTGGACAATGTTTTTATTGTAAACAGAAAGGCCACATGCTAAAAGATTGTCCAAAAAAAGAAGGGATTTAGACCCCAGAATGGTACAAGTAATGTGCATACAGATTGTAACCATGTTAACCCGGATAAGAGTCAACAATAACATCTAGTTGAGGGAACTGAGAAAGGGGAAAAGTATTCAACCATCCAAGGATGAGATGTGGAGACCAATTGAAAAGAGACACTCAATACCCAATAAGTGCATAGAATCTAAGGATGCTTAACTAAGTATAGGTCACTATGATGCCATACAGGAATTAGATAACTCTTTGTCTCAAAATGATGTTAAGATATGCCAAATTAGTAATATTTCTAAACAATTTACTCCTAGTGGAGAAGAGACTGAATCAATCCATAATCTTGTTATGGCCACTCAGAGTAAAACAACAACAATATCAAGTAAACAACATTTGAACTTGAGTAATACATCACCGCCCCTTCACAGATCTATAAAACAATCATCGAGCTTGAGAGGGTTAAATGTGAACTTCATTCGCACAATCCCAATAAACTCTCAAGTAGAAAATACTTGTGTTTTTGTAGTCACTCGATGGAATGCCACATATGGGTTTGATTTTTTTGAATTTTTGGGAGACATGGTTGATAATGGCAATGCATCAATACGTGTTCATGTTCTTTTCAAGACTATGCATTCTCTTGTAGGATTTTCTTTTCCTTTTTGTGGATATGATAAATAAACACGGGTGGCAACGGATGTTCAATTGGCTTTTAGACAACAAACATTACACTTCGCAAAATATGTTAATTGTGACAATTTTGGGGAAGTAATATTAAGGGGACTTGAGGCAACAAATATACAACTTTTGCCAGTATCTGATGTGATGCGGCGAAGGCAAGTGGTTGTTTCCTTAGCTTCTGAGATCCTTCCAAATTGTGGATATACCTATATTCATGAGGATGGGTTATCGAAAGTCGAGTATTAGCTAAAGCTCATCATCATTATAGAATGGTACATGATGCGATACCTTTATCATGTTCGATAAGTAGTGAGCAAGATGGCAATGAGGCCAATCTAGAGCCATTAGCGAAAAACATGAAAATGACGTCACAACAACCTAAGTTTCCTTAAATGCGAGTGATGTCATGGAATGTTCAAGGGTTAGGGGGGCCCTTATATAGACGATACAAACATTGTCTCCATCAAGAGATTAACAAATGCGTAGTGGGTGGATCCCTAGATTTTCTTTTAATACAAGAACATCATTTAAATACTTTTAGAATTTCTCGTTATGGTTCTATTTTATCTGGAATCTAGGACATGTTTTTGTCCCCCACAGTAGGCAACACGGAAGTTCGTGGTGGGGTTTGTATTTTTGAGAGCTAGATTCCATCCATTATCCAAAAACAAGTGGTTATTCCTAGAAGGGCTCAATATGTTATTATGCAAGAGGAAGAGATTATATAGGGACTCTTGAATATATATATGCTCCCAATATTGTCTCTGCTCGGCAACAAATTTGGAAAGAATTATTAACATAGTATGAACCATACGTACTTCACATGCATTCGGATTCGAGAATGTTTCAATCATTCGAGTATAGTAAATGCCCTCGAAGTATGGTAAATACCATACTTTTGTATTTATTATTTATTATAAGGTTTATTTTTTTAAAGTTTAGAAAGTTAAGGTAAAGTGTAAAAAAAACATAGAATGTTTTGATAACATACGCATTTGTTTTCATTTGTATGAAAAAGACTGTTTGCCAATGCATTCGAGTATATTACGTACTATGTTGTTAACTATTCTGCCTCCCCTTGATCATTGGTGCATCACTAGTGATTTCAACATGCTTGAGGACCCCGTTGATAGAATGGGAGGTAGCTCAACCACGATACATGGCCATGAATTAGCGATGTGGGAACAATTGGGCTTTTCCTTACAAATGTTTGATGCATGGCACGGTCCTTCGATAGTTCATACAAACACCTCACTTTTGTTTTCAAGATCAGATAGGCATGTAAATGGTACTAATTTTTCTCGTTTGGATAGATTCTACGTATCTAGCAAATTTATTTCAGCAACTGGTACAATACATATAATGCAAGGAACTACCTTCTCTAATCATGCTCCAGTTATTCTTTCAATCTCGACTCAAACCCTTAAAGAATTTTCCAATCTGAAGATTCCTGAATATCTGTTGTTAGACAATAGCATTTTCTTAAAAGTGGCTGAATTATGGTCTCAAAAAGATGTTGTACAGGAATCAATGGCTATGCATGTAGCTAATGGCTTACGATGTATTTCAAAAAATTTCAGTTGTAAATCCATAGAGAGGTTTTCTATGATACAAGAAAAGGAGAAACGGTCTCGTACTTCATTTGTTTCTCTACAATGATTACAAGAACCTTATCCACATTGTAGTTGGATTGCTAAGAAACTTGGGTTAGCAAAACAAGAACTTGTTGTATTATTAGAAAAGCATGCAGAATTTCAATATCATCATAGGGCAGCTAATTGGACCCAAATGGGTGATAAATGCACAACTGAATTTTTTCATGGAATGAGACCCAATCATAATGCGGTTTCACTCAAACAACTACAACATGAGAATGGAACCATCTCATGTGACCCTCAAGTGATGAGAGAAATAGCCACACGATACTATTCCAACCTATTATCAGTTGTTTCCTTCTCGGATGAGGATGTAATAAGTCGGTCTTGTGTATGGAATACTTGAGTTCAAGAATAACACAATATATGAATATTAGTCTTGAAGACGTTCTTACTTATGAGGAATTGAGTGAGGCATTCAAGGCTTTGCTTAAAAATTGTTGTCCAGGTATGGATGGTTTAACCCCAACATTCTTCATTAAATATTGGGACTTGTTCAAAGCATATTTATGTACAACATTCCAACAAATTCTTGGAGAGGGTAATATGCCTTCACATTTTATAGAAGGACTAATTTACCTTATCCCTAAATAAGAAGGTCCTTCATTGGACATCAAGAAATGTCACCCGATTAAATGATTGAATACGGTGTATAAAATCCTAGCTAAAGCAATTAGTATACGACTTAGTACTATAATGCCTATAGTTATACATCTGACTCAAACATGATTCATTCGGGAAAGGAGCATTTTGGATCATGTTTATACGTTTTGGGAATCTGCTGACTTGGCAGCCAAATCTAATCAAAAGTTGGCCATTGTTATGCTTGATTTTGAGAAAGCTTGTGACCGTGTTGACTGGGAATTTTTACAAGGTGTATTGGCTCGTTTTGGTTTCTCAACAGAATGGATAAAAGGTATTTCTTCCTTATATAATTCTGCACAAAGCTGAGTCTTACTAGCTGGGAATTATGGACCTTTGTTTTCTATTCTCGATCAGTTCGTCAGGTTGTCCTTTGGCTCCTTTCCTATTTCTGTTTTTTGCTGAGGCAATGATTTCTTTTTTGAATGCTGGTGATATTGGTATACAGGGAGTACGCATCCCACTCTCACGTATAGAAGTAAGGGATGCTAAATTTGCAGATGACACTGCCCTATACTTAAAAAGTGATATGGAAAATCTGCAAAAAACAGAATTGGCCATATCCTGTAAGGCTTCAGGTGCACTTGTCAATTGGAACAAGTCCTTTGCATTTTGGGTGGGGGATGTAGAGCCTCCTTTATGGAATCCACACCTGCAATTTCGATGGATACCATCAGGTTGCCGACTTCGATAGCTATGGTGTATGATAGGTATTGATCTCTCAATGGAAAATCAAGTGGCACAACTCCTATTGTCATTGTAGAAAAAGTTATTCTTATGGAGTTTAGCCAAGCTGTCTTTTGCTAGTTGGATTGTAGTTGCTAATTAGGTTTTATTGGCTTCAACATGGTATGTTCTATCATGTTGGATATTCTCCAAGTCATGTATTCTGAAAATACGTAGACTGATTCGTAATTTCTTGTGGTCTAGTAAAACGAAAGGCAATGCTTGGTCTAAAGTGAAATGGGATGTTATTACCTTACCTCGTTTTAAAGGAGGATTAGGTATTATTGATCCAGTAGACCAATAAAGAGCATTGTTAAGTAAGTTGCTCGTTAAAGGCTTTACGTTGGGGCAAGAGATATGGAAACTATTATTTCTTGATCGTTGTTCAGATTGCTCTCCTCGCTTAGGTGCCCCCTGGTCCAAGGATGTCAATTGGATATTTAGGGAAAATTTCTGAGTACCTTTAGCCAATAGATGGGAAGACAAATTTATCAGGACATTATTTTCAGCATGGAAACAAGTATTACCTAGTTTGCTTCACAATAAACCTAACCTCAAACATTATGTTGAGTATCTTAGATAAAAGATAGTCTAGAACCCGTTTTACACTAAATATGGAAGTGTTCATACATTGCCACTGTTGTCATTACAGTTTTCAGGATTAAAGAAGGAAGTCCAGCCAATATGGGAGATACTTAGTACCATTGTATATCACATTTGGAAGGCTCAGTGCTCTTTCATTTTCCATCAACTTAAAACACCACCAGTTGAAGTGGTTTCAAATATTTGGTTTGACATAGTTGACATACTTCGAAGGGTCAATGGGATGGTATAGTTGGAGATTCTAAGGCTAAAATTGCTCAACAACATGAGTTTCTTATTATCTGGATAACTACTCCATTCATGACATCCAATTACGACACTCCTTATTGGCATTTTCAACCTCCGAAATGGTTGTTTCCCCTGCTGATCACATAGAGGTTTAAAATCTTGTAAAACGTCTTTATAGTAATAACAGGATATCCTCTTTTTAAAAAAATACTACATATCATGTAATCCTACAAGAGATTACATAGACTTGAAAAGAACATGAACACGTATTGATGCATTGCCATTATCAACCATGTCCCCCAAAAATTTCAAAAATTCAAACCCATATGTGGCATTCCATCTAGTGTTTGCAAAATCACAAGTATTTTCTACTTGTGATTTTTTCGGGATTGTGCAATGAAGTTCGCATTTATCCTTCTCAAGCTAGACGATCATTTTATAGATTTGTGAAATGGATGAGATACATTAAGCAAGTTCAAATGTTGTTTAGCTGACACCGTTGTTGTTTTACTCTCAGTGGGCATAGCAAGGGTATTGATTGAGTCGGTCTCTTCTCCACTAGGAATAGATTGTTCAGAAACGTTACTAATTTGGCATTTCTGAACATCATTTTGAGGCAAAGAGTTATTGAATTCCTATAAGGCATCATAACGACTTATACTTACAAGAGCACCCTTAGGTTCTATGCACTTATTAGGTATTGAGTGTCACTTTTTAATTGGTCTCCACATCTCATCCTTCGCAGGTTGAATACTTTTCCCCTTATCATCCTCAGAGGGCTCGAACATTTTCCCCTTTCTCAGTTCCCTCAATTAGATGTGATTGTTGACTCTTATCCAAGTTAACATGGTTACCATCTATATGCGCATTACTTGTACCATTCTGGGTTCTAAATCCCATGTTATTTTTTGAGCAATTTTCTAGTATGTGGCCTTTCTGTTTACGATAAAAATTGTGTCCAGGCATACCTACATACTTTAATTTTTGCATGAACATCGAATTCCTAGTGAGTGATGGTAAAAGCACCTGAGTAGGTAAATTTTCCATGGAGGGAACTAATATTCGAATTGATGGGTATCTTGTTAGCTTCGTTTCTAATACCTCCTCACGAGGAGGAAGAACCATGTTGATTCTTGCTACGATTGATGGGAGTACACCCATGTATTCCATAGGGATTCACGGGAAAACTACAGAAATCGAGGTCAGACGATGCCCCAAATTCAACATTTTGACGGGATCAAAGCCCAGTTTCCACAGAACAAAACAAGAAATTGCATTCTGAATATTAATCATATTAGCATTCAACATTACTGTTGTGAATTCTAAATGATAAAAAGCATGCCCAAGGAATTGAACATCAACTATTTTCCCGATCTAATGTTGAAAAGTTGTTTGAAGGAGATCTCTCAAATCTCCTCTATTCAACCTTAAGCCTATAACCGTACACTCTATTGAGTAGGAATGTAGACGACTTACCTCTCTTTTCAGTATAGCTTCTTCTTCCGGCGTAAAGACGACAGTGAAAGCTAACTATGGTGGAGTTGTCATGGGCGTTGCGTTAGAGTTCCCCTGGTGTACCGTGACAACCATCTTCCTCCTTGTCTCCCACAACGTTCTCTTCAATGTTCGTTGTCTAAGTAGTATGTAATTTATTTATCCATTAGGTTGCCCAGTTCGGTACCTAGGATGTACGATACGTATTGATCTTTCAATGGAAAATCAAGTGGCACCCCTCCTATCGTCATTGCGGAAAAAATTGTTAATATGGAGTTTAGCCAAGTTGTATTTTGTTGGTCGGATTGTAGTTACCAATAAGGTTTTATTGGCTTCAACATGGTATGTTCTATCATGTTGGATATTTGCCAAGTCATGTATTTTAAAAATACAGAAACTGATTCGTAATTTCTTGTGGTCCCATAAAACGGAAGGCAATGCTCGATCTAAAGTGAAATAGGATGTTATTACTTTACCTCATTCTAAAGGAGGATTAGGTATTATTGATCCAGTACACCAATCAAGAGCATTGTTAAGTAAGTTTCTCATTAGAGGATTTACGCCGAGGCAAGAGATATGGAAAGTAATATTACGTGAAAATCCACCACTATGTGCAGATCGTGAGGCTGAACCGCCGGGGTTATGGAGATGGATTTAGGGCTCATACGCATAACACAAGCAAGATTTACAAATAAGAAACATAGGTGAAACAAAACATTAGTTTATTGCAAAATAATAGATTCTTTTATAATATAAGAATCAAGTTACAACAGGTTGGATGTGAATATGAAGGATTGTTTATAAAGGAATGGGGGAAGAGAGGTGGCGAAAAGAAGAGAGTGGAATATAGAAGGAGTTTCTTTGTTGATGATGCCTCTTGATGTTGTTGATCATTCTTCTTCCGCTTTCCAATTGAGTAGAGCTTCCATGTTCTTTCTCCCTCCCCCCTTCTTCTTAAAATGAGCTCTTATTATAGGTTTAGGATTTCTTGCTTCCTTTCTTTTTTTTTCTTCCTAAAAGTTTGTCTATATGAGTTGAGTTTCTTTTTATCACTATTTCTGTTCCGTAACGTTGTCGTGAAGATCCGTCACTATGTCTGGATCGTGAGGTGGAACCGTCGAGGTTCTGAACCGGAAGGATTCGAAGTTTGCACTAGTTTTAGCGAGAAAGTATTTAAGATAGATTAAAAGAGAGAGATTGAGTTAAGATAGAACGCTTGACTTTAGATTGAGAGAGATTGAAATGGAGAGAGAGATTAAGATTGAACCCTTGACTTTAGATTTGAGGAATAAGATATATCATCAATTGGATAATGAATTTTCTTCTTCTTCTTCTTCTTCTTTTAAAAATTTCTTGATTAATACATCGCCCCTTTTTTATCTTTTTCATCCACTCTTTTATAGATGCCCCCATGCATATGATGCATGTGAGGGTACAAGACATGCATACAATGCATGGAATGCATGTGATGCATGTTTGCCATTTGGCGCTCATGCATTACATGTAATGCATGTTAACCGTGTCACTCATTCAAGCTCTAATATGAGAATTTACATGTGAAAGTATAATGATACAAAAAACATTTCTAGAGAAATGGCTTAGTGGTAAGTTTACTGCCTCCTATCTTGGAGGTGCAAGGTTCAAGCCTTGCTTGCATCTCTTTGTATACAAATTTTTACTAGGTTTTTTAGTCTAGATGATTTCATTTGTTTCACACCGAAATCGTTGAGATCAACCTTTCCGATCAATCCATCTATCCGGTCTATTCGGTCCGCATCCGACCCGGTGGACATGGTTAACATGTAATGCATGTTAACCATGTCACTCATTCAAGCTCTAATATGAGAGTTTTAATTCATGTGAAAGTTTTAATGTTACAAAAAACATTTCTAGAGAAATGACTTGGCTCAGTGGTAAGTTTATTGCCTCCTATCTTGGAGGTGCAAGGTTCAAGCCTTGCTTGCATCTCTTTGTATACAAATTTTTACTAGGTTTTTTAGTCTAGATGATTTCGTTCGTTTCACACCAAAATCGTCGAGATCAACCTATCCGATCAATCCATCTATCCAGTCCATTCGGTCTGAATCCTTCGGGTTTCGTCACCGAACGGTTCCATCGCCATCCGTCCGGTCCTCCAAAACCATTACGAGTAGTTAAGCCACAATTTAGCCCAAGAACATTTTGTGCTCCACACATAGACAAAGGGTAATAAGTTATGGCTCTTCTTATATATTGTGGGATCCTGATTTGTCCTATCTATGTGGGATATCTCATTGTTTTGTTTTTATCGTCTTCTTCTCAAACTTCACATTCACATAACTTGACATTTAGTTGTCTGCTTCAAATGTAATAAAGTACATTCGGAAGCTCTTGAAGACATCCATCTTTTCGTACCAAGATATTAAACTAATCTGAAATAGTATCTCTACTATTATTGTTTCATATCGTGTGTGAAGAACCACACTCGATTTTGTATGTTCCTCGCAATTTTCACATCATTGCCGAAAATCTTCACGACAACATCAAATCTGACATCCAAGCTATTCTTAGAAAGCTCTTTCTAGTAGCTTTCTTATGTATATTTCCTTTTGTAATTTGGAAATTAGATGATGAAATTACGAGCTTTTTACTCGACCTTGCTCCTCATATCCACGCCTAGCTTTTCTTTTTCATCTTTTTTTTCTTTTTCATCTTTTTCTCTACTTTTGTCTACTTTTGAAAATCACTTCTAACTTTTTATCCTTTCATTTATTACTATAGTTGATTTAACAACATTAGTTTATTTGAACCACTATTTTATTCTCTTTTGAGGGTGGTTTCGCACTATGTGTCGAAAACATCACGACACCGTTGTTCAGATTGCTCTCCTCACTTACGGCCCCCCTGGTCGAATGATGTAAACTAGATATTTAGGGAAAATTCCCGAGTTGCTTCAGGCAATAAATGGTCCACAAAAAATTTATTAGGACATTATTTTCAGCATGGAAACAAGTATTACTTGGTTTGCTTCCCAATAAACCCAACCCCAAACATTATATTGAGTATCTTAGACAAAGGATAGTTTGGAACCCATTGTTTACAACAGTAGATAGTTTAGTGTTGAGTTCTAGACAATGGTTATCGTGGGGAAAAATGACAGAAGGTTCCGCGAAAACAGTTTGGACCTGGCAAGGGTTTTTATCGTGTTCGAACCTGGCAAAGAGTGCTCTAAACAAAGACGAGCTCCCCTCCTCCTCAAGTGCTAGGTATGTCTCGTCAATAAGGGTGTAGGGTAGTAGTAGGGTACACATGGATAGAGGAACATGTGGGTGAAGGAAAGTAGATGATATGTCGAAAGAAGCAAGGCAACACATTATTGGCGGAGATAGGAGGACATGCAAGGAATCTGTCATTCTGACAAATAAGGTGGGTTGGATGGAAGAGGAGGATA